>NC_091700.1:1828181-2131212 GCF_041296265.1 Equus caballus | reverse complement strand
TGGGGCCCAACTCGCCCTTTGGAAAGAAGCCTGCACGTTGTGCCTTTCAGCTCTAGGGCAAAGTAGCACACCCAGAGCATCAGTCCTACTTCAGCCAGATCAGGCCTGCAAAGAAACTGCGTTTCACAGGCCTTTGGAAGAGATGTTCCCGGTAGGCTGTAAGAGCACTGTGCAGAGCGAGTTGTTTCTTAGCTTCCCAAAGAGCTGAAGCAAGATGCTGTGGGGCCCAACTCGCCCTTTGGAAAGAAGCCTGCACGTTGTGCCTTTCATCTCTAGGGCAAAGTAGCACAACCAGAGCAGAAGTCGTACTTCAGCCACATCAGGCCTGCAAAGAAACTGCGTTTCACAGGCCTTTGGAAGAGATGTTCCCGGTAGGCTGTAAGAGCACTGTGCAGAGCGAGTTGTTTCTTAGCTTCCCAAACAGCTGGAAGCAAGATGCTGTGGGGCCCAACTCGCCCTTTGGAAAGAAGCCTGCACGTTGTGCCTTTCAGCTCTAGGGCAAAGTAGCACACCCAGAGCAGAAGTCCTACTTCAGCCAGATCAGGCCTGCAAAGAAACTGCGTTTCACAGGCCTTTGGAAGAGATGTTCCCGGTAGGCTGTAAGAGCACTGTGCAGAGCGAGTTGTTTCTTAGCTTCCCAAAGAGCTGGAAGCAAGATGCTGTGGGGCCCAACTCGCCCTTTGGAAAGAAGCCTGCACGTTGTGCCTTTCAGCTCTAGGGCAAAGTAGCACACCCAGAGCAGAAGTCCTACTTCAGCCAGATCAGGCCTGCAAAGAAACTGCGTTTCACAGGCCTTTGGGAGAGATGTTCCCGGTAGGCTGTAAGAGCACTGTGCAGAGCGAGTTGTTTCTTAGCTTCCCAAAGAGCTGGAAGCAAGATGCTGTGGGGCCCAACTCGCCCTTTGGAAAGAAGCCTGCACGTTGTGCCTTTCAGCTCTAGGGCAAAGTAGCACACCCAGAGCAGAAGTCCTACTTCAGCCAGATCAGGCCTGCAAAGAAACTGCGTTTCACAGGCCTTTGGAAGAGATGTTCCCGGTAGGCTGTAAGAGCACTGTGCAGAGCGAGTTGTTTCTTAGCTTCCCAAAGAGCTGGAAGCAAGATGCTGTGGGGTCCAACTCGCCCTTTGGAAAGAAGCCTGCACGTTGTGCCTTTCAGCTCTAGGGCAAAGTAGCACACCCAGAGCAGAAGTCCTACTTCAGCCAGATCAGGCCTGCAAAGAAACTGCGTTTCACAGGCCTTTGGAAGAGATGTTCCCGGTAGGCTGTAAGAGCACTGTGCAGAGCGAGTTGTTTCTTAGCTTCCCAAAGAGCTGGAAGCAAGATGCTGTGGGGCCCAACTCGCCCTTTGGAAAGAAGCCTGCACGTTTTACCTATCAGCTCTAGGGCAAAGTAGCACACCCAGAGCAGAAGTCCTACTTCAGCCAGATCAGGCCTGCAAAGAAACTGCGTTTCACAGGCCTTTGGAAGAGATGTTCCCACTAGGCTGTAAGAGCACTGTGCAGAGCGAGTTGTTTCTTAGCTTCCCAAAGAGCTGGAATCAAGATGCTGTGGGGCCCAACTCGCCCTCTGGAAAGAAGCCTGCACGTTGTGCCTTTCAGCTCTAGGGCAAAGTAGCACACCCAGAGCAGAAGTCCTACTTCAGCCAGATCAGGCCTGCAAAGAAACTGCGTTTCACAGGCCTTTGGAATAGATGTACCCGGTAGGCTGTAAGAGCACTGTGCAGAGCGAGTTGTTTCTTAGCTTCCCAAAGAGCTGGAAGCAAGATGCTGTGGGGCCCAACTCGCCCTTTGGAAAGAAGCCTGCACGTTGTGCCTTTCAGCTCTAGGGCAAAGTAGCACACCCAGAGCAGAAGTCCTACTTCAGCCAGATCAGGCCTGCAAAGAAACTGCGTTTCACAGGCCTTTGGAAGAGATGTTCCCGGTAGGCTGTAAGAGCACTGTGCAGAGCGAATTGTTTCTTAGCTTCCCAAAGAGCTGGAAGCAAGATGCTGTGGGGCCCAACTCGCCCTTTGGAAAGAAGCCTGCACGTTGTGCCTTTCAGCTCTAGGGCAAAGTAGCACACCCAGAGCAGAAGTCCTACTTCGGCCAGATAAGGCCTGCAAAGAAACTGCGTTTCACAGGCCTTTGGAAGAGATGTTCCCGGTAGGCTGTAAGAGCACTGTGCAGAGCGAGTTGTTTCTTAGCTTCCCAAAGAGCTGGAAGCAAGGTGCTGTGGGGCCCAACTCGCCCTTTGGAAAGAAGCCTGCACGTTGTGCCTTTCAGCTCTAGGGCAAAGTAGCACACCCAGAGCAGAAGTCCTACTTCAGCCAGATCAGGCCTGCAAAGAAACTGCGTTTCACAGGCCTTTGGAAGAGATGTTCCCGGTAGGGTGTAAGAGCACTGTGCAGAGCGAGTTGTTTCTTAGCTTCCCAAAGAGCTGGAAGCAAGATGCTGTGGGGCCCAACTCGCCCTTTGGAAAGAAGCCTGCACGTTGTGCCTTTCAGCTCTAGGGCAAAGTAGCACACCCAGAGCAGAAGTCCTACTTCAGCCAGATCAGGCCTGCAAAGAAACTGCGTTTCACAGGCCTTTGGAAGAGATGTTCCCGGTAGGCTGTAAGAGCACTGTGCAGAGCGAATTGTTTCTTAGCTTCCCAAAGAGCTGGAAGCAAGATGCTGTGGGGCCCAACTCGCCCTTTGGAAAGAAGCCTGCACGTTGTGCCTTTCAGCTCTAGGGCAAAGTAGCACACCCAGAGCAGAAGTCCTACTTCGGCCAGATAAGGCCTGCAAAGAAACTGCGTTTCACAGGCCTTTGGAAGAGATGTTCCCGGTAGGCTGTAAGAGCACTGTGCAGAGCGAGTTGTTTCTTAGCTTCCCAAAGAGCTGGAAGCAAGGTGCTGTGGGGCCCAACTCGCCCTTTGGAAAGAAGCCTGCACGTTGTGCCTTTCAGCTCTAGGGCAAAGTAGCACACCCAGAGCAGAAGTCCTACTTCAGCCAGATCAGGCCTGCAAAGAAACTGCGTTTCTCAGGCCTTTGGAAGAGATGTTCCCGGTAGGCTGTAAGAGCACTGTGCAGAGCGAGTTGATTCTTAGCTTCCCAAAGAGCTGGAAGCAAGATGCTGTGGGGCCCAACTCGCCCTTTGGAAAGAAGCCTGCACGTTGTGCCTTTCAGCTCTAGGGCAAAGTAGCACACCCAGAGCAGAAGTCCTACTTCAGCCAGATCAGGCCTGCAAAGAAACTGCGTTTCACAGGCCTTTGGAAGAGATGTTCCCACTAGGCTGTAAGAGCACTGTGCAGAGCGAGTTGTTTCTTAGCTTCCCAAAGAGCTGGAAGCAGGATGCTGTGGGGCCCAACTCGCCCTTTGGAAAGAAGCCTGCACGTTGTGCCTTTCAGCTCTAGGGCAAAGTAGCACACCCAGAGCAGAAGTCCTACTTCAGCCAGATCAGGCCTGCAAAGAAACTGCGTTTCACAGGCCTTTGGGAGAGATGTTCCCGGTAGGCTGTAAGAGCACCTTGCAGAGCGAGTTGTATATTAGCTTCCCAAAGAGCTGGAAGCAAGATGCTGTGGGGCCCAACTCGCCCTTTGGAAAGAAGCCTGCACGTTGTGCCTTTCAGCTCTAGGGCAAAGTAGCACACCCAGAGCAGAAGTCCTACTTCAGCCAGATCAGGCCTGCAAAGAAACTGCGTTTCACAGGCCTTTGGAAGAGATGTTCCCACTAGGCTGTAAGAGCACTGTGCAGAGCGAGTTGTTTCTTAGCTTCCCAAAGAGCTGGAATCAAGATGCTGTGGGGCCCAACTCGCCCTCTGGAAAGAAGCCTGCACGTTGTGCCTTTCAGCTCTGGGGCAAAGTAGCACACCCAGAGCAGAAGTCCTACTTCAGCCAGATCAGGCCTGCAAAGAAACTGCGTTTCACAGGCCTTTGGAAGAGATGTTCCCGGTAGGCTGTAAGAGCACTGTGCAGAGCGAGTTGTTTCTTAGCTTCCCAAAGAGCTGGAAGCAAGATGCTGTGGGGCCCAACTCGCCCTTTGGAAAGAAGCCTGCACGTTGTGCCTTTCAGCTCTAGGGCAAAGTAGCACACCCAGAGCAGAAGTGCTACTTCAGCCAGATCAGGCCTGCAAAGAAACTGCGTTTCACAGGCCTTTGGGAGAGATGTTCCCGGTAGGCTGTAAGAGCACTGTGCAGAGCGAGTTGTTTCTTAGCTTCCCAAAGAGCTGGAAGCAAGATGCTGTGGGGCCCAACTCGCCCTCTGGAAAGAAGCCTGCACGTTGTGCCTTTCAGCTCTAGGGCAAAGTAGCACACCCAGAGCAGAAGTCCTACTTCAGCCAGATCAGGCCTGCAAAGAAACTGCGTTTCACAGGCCTTTGGAAGAGATGTTCCCGGTAGGCTGTAAGAGCACTGTGCAGAGCGAGTTGTTTCTTAGCTTCCCAAAGAGCTGGAAGCAAGATGCTGTGGGGCCCAATTCGCCCTTTGGAAAGAAGCCTGCACGTTGTGCCTTTCAGCTCTAGGGCAAAGTAGCACTCCCAGAGCAGAAGTGCTACTTCAGCCAGATCAGGCCTGCAAAGAAACTGCGTTTCACAGGCCTTTGGAAGAGATGTTCCCGGTAGGCTGTAAGAGCACTGTGCAGAGCTAGTTGATTCTTAGCTTCCCAAAGAGCTGGAAGCAAGATGCTGTGGGGCCCAACTCGCCCTTTGGAAAGAAGCCTGCACGTTGTGCCTTTCAGCTCTAGGGCAAAGTAGCACACCCAGAGCAGAAGTCCTACTTCAGCCAGATCAGGCCTGCAAAGAAACTGCGTTTCACAGGCCTTTGGGAGAGATGTTCCCGGTAGGCTGTAAGAGCACCTTGCAGAGCGAGTTGTTTCTTAGCTTCCCAAAGAGCTGGAAGCAAGATGCTGTGGGGCCCAACTCGCCCTCTGGAAAGAAGCCTGCACGTTGTGCCTTTCAGCTCTGGGGCAAAGTAGCACACCCAGAGCAGAAGTCCTACTTCAGCCAGATCAGGCCTGCAAAGAAACTGCGTTTCACAGGCCTTTGGAAGAGATGTTCCCGGTAGGCTGTAAGAGCACTGTGCAGAGCGAGTTGTTTCTTAGCTTCCCAAAGAGCTGGAAGCAAGATGCTGTGGGGCACAACTCGCCCTTTAGAAAGAAGCCTGCACGTTGTGCCTTTCAGCTCTAGGGCAAAGTAGCACACCCAGAGCAGAAGTCCTACTTCAGCCAGATCAGGCCTGCAAAGAAACTGCGTTTCACAGGCCTTTGGAAGAGATGTTCCCACTAGGCTGTAAGAGCACTGTGCAGAGCGAGTTGTTTCTTAGCTTCCCAAAGAGCTGGAATCAAGATGCTGTGGGGCCCAACTCGCCCTCTGGAAAGAAGCCTGCACGTTGTGCCTTTCAGCTCTAGGGCAAAGTAGCACACCCAGAGCAGAAGTCCTACTTCAGCCAGATCAGGCCTGCAAAGAAACTGCGTTTCACAGGCCTTTGGAAGAGATGTTCCTACTAGGCTGTAAGAGCACTGTGCAGAGCGAGTTGTTTCTTAGCTTCCCAAAGAGCTGGAAGCAAGATGCTGTGGGGCCCAACTCGCCCTTTGGAAAGAAGCCTGCACGTTGTGCCTTTCAGCTCTAGGGCAAAGTAGCACACCCAGAGCAGAAGTCCTACTTCGGCCAGATAAGGCCTGCAAAGAAACTGCGTTTCACAGGCCTTTGGAAGAGATGTTCCCGGTAGGCTGTAAGAGCACTGTGCAGAGCGAGTTGTTTCTTAGCTTCCCAAAGAGCTGGAAGCAAGGTGCTGTGGGGCCCAACTCGCCCTTTGGAAAGAAGCCTGCACGTTGTGCCTTTCAGCTCTAGGGCAAAGTAGCACACCCAGAGCAGAAGTCCTACTTCAGCCAGATCAGGCCTGCAAAGAAACTGCGTTTCTCAGGCCTTTGGAAGAGATGTTCCCGGTAGGCTGTAAGAGCACTGTGCAGAGCGAGTTGATTCTTAGCTTCCCAAAGAGCTGGAAGCAAGATGCTGTGGGGCCCAACTCGCCCTTTGGAAAGAAGCCTGCACGTTGTGCCTTTCAGCTCTAGGGCAAAGTAGCACACCCAGAGCAGAAGTCCTACTTCAGCCAGATCAGGCCTGCAAAGAAACTGCGTTTCACAGGCCTTTGGAAGAGATGTTCCCACTAGGCTGTAAGAGCACTGTGCAGAGCGAGTTGTTTCTTAGCTTCCCAAAGAGCTGGAAGCAGGATGCTGTGGGGCCCAACTCGCCCTTTGGAAAGAAGCCTGCACGTTGTGCCTTTCAGCTCTAGGGCAAAGTAGCACACCCAGAGCAGAAGTCCTACTTCAGCCAGATCAGGCCTGCAAAGAAACTGCGTTTCACAGGCCTTTGGGAGAGATGTTCCCGGTAGGCTGTAAGAGCACCTTGCAGAGCGAGTTGTATATTAGCTTCCCAAAGAGCTGGAAGCAAGATGCTGTGGGGCCCAACTCGCCCTTTGGAAAGAAGCCTGCACGTTGTGCCTTTCAGCTCTAGGGCAAAGTAGCACACCCAGAGCAGAAGTCCTACTTCAGCCAGATCAGGCCTGCAAAGAAACTGCGTTTCACAGGCCTTTGGAAGAGATGTTCCCACTAGGCTGTAAGAGCACTGTGCAGAGCGAGTTGTTTCTTAGCTTCCCAAAGAGCTGGAATCAAGATGCTGTGGGGCCCAACTCGCCCTCTGGAAAGAAGCCTGCACGTTGTGCCTTTCAGCTCTGGGGCAAAGTAGCACACCCAGAGCAGAAGTCCTACTTCAGCCAGATCAGGCCTGCAAAGAAACTGCGTTTCACAGGCCTTTGGAAGAGATGTTCCCGGTAGGCTGTAAGAGCACTGTGCAGAGCGAGTTGTTTCTTAGCTTCCCAAAGAGCTGGAAGCAAGATGCTGTGGGGCCCAACTCGCCCTTTGGAAAGAAGCCTGCACGTTGTGCCTTTCAGCTCTAGGGCAAAGTAGCACACCCAGAGCAGAAGTCCTACTTCAGCCAGATCAGGCCTGCAAAGAAACTGCGTTTCACAGGCCTTTGGAAGAGATGTTCCCGGTAGGCTGTAAGAGCACTGTGCAGAGCGAGTTGTTTCTTAGCTTCCCAAAGAGCTGGAAGCAAGATGCTGTGGGGCCCAATTCGCCCTTTGGAAAGAAGCCTGCACGTTGTGCCTTTCAGCTCTAGGGCAAAGTAGCACTCCCAGAGCAGAAGTGCTACTTCAGCCAGATCAGGCCTGCAAAGAAACTGCGTTTCACAGGCCTTTGGAAGAGATGTTCCCGGTAGGCTGTAAGAGCACTGTGCAGAGCTAGTTGATTCTTAGCTTCCCAAAGAGCTGGAAGCAAGATGCTGTGGGGCCCAACTCGCCCTTTGGAAAGAAGCCTGCACGTTGTGCCTTTCAGCTCTAGGGCAAAGTAGCACACCCAGAGCAGAAGTCCTACTTCAGCCAGATCAGGCCTGCAAAGAAACTGCGTTTCACAGGCCTTTGGGAGAGATGTTCCCGGTAGGCTGTAAGAGCACCTTGCAGAGCGAGTTGTTTCTTAGCTTCCCAAAGAGCTGGAAGCAAGATGCTGTGGGGCCCAACTCGCCCTCTGGAAAGAAGCCTGCACGTTGTGCCTTTCAGCTCTGGGGCAAAGTAGCACACCCAGAGCAGAAGTCCTACTTCAGCCAGATCAGGCCTGCAAAGAAACTGCGTTTCACAGGCCTTTGGAAGAGATGTTCCCGGTAGGCTGTAAGAGCACTGTGCAGAGCGAGTTGTTTCTTAGCTTCCCAAAGAGCTGGAAGCAAGATGCTGTGGGGCCCAACTCGCCCTTTAGAAAGAAGCCTGCACGTTGTGCCTTTCAGCTCTAGGGCAAAGTAGCACACCCAGAGCAGAAGTCCTACTTCGGCCAGATAAGGCCTGCAAAGAAACTGCGTTTCACAGGCCTTTGGAAGAGATGTTCCCGGTAGGCTGTAAGAGCACTGTGCAGAGCGAGTTGTTTCTTAGCTTCCCAAAGAGCTGGAAGCAAGGTGCTGTGGGGCCCAACTCGCCCTTTGGAAAGAAGCCTGCACGTTGTGCCTTTCAGCTCTAGGGCAAAGTAGCACACCCAGAGCAGAAGTCCTACTTCAGCCAGATCAGGCCTGCAAAGAAACTGCGTTTCACAGGCCTTTGGAAGAGATGTTCCCGGTAGGGTGTAAGAGCACTGTGCAGAGCGAGTTGTTTCTTAGCTTCCCAAAGAGCTGGAAGCAAGATGCTGTGGGGCCCAACTCGCCCTTTGGAAAGAAGCCTGCACGTTGTGCCTTTCAGCTCTAGGGCAAAGTAGCACACCCAGAGCAGAAGTCCTACTTCAGCCAGATCAGGCCTGCAAAGAAACTGCGTTTCACAGGCCTTTGGAAGAGATGTTCCCGGTAGGCTGTAAGAGCACTGTGCAGAGCGAATTGTTTCTTAGCTTCCCAAAGAGCTGGAAGCAAGATGCTGTGGGGCCCAACTCGCCCTTTGGAAAGAAGCCTGCACGTTGTGCCTTTCAGCTCTAGGGCAAAGTAGCACACCCAGAGCAGAAGTCCTACTTCGGCCAGATAAGGCCTGCAAAGAAACTGCGTTTCACAGGCCTTTGGAAGAGATGTTCCCGGTAGGCTGTAAGAGCACTGTGCAGAGCGAGTTGTTTCTTAGCTTCCCAAAGAGCTGGAAGCAAGGTGCTGTGGGGCCCAACTCGCCCTTTGGAAAGAAGCCTGCACGTTGTGCCTTTCAGCTCTAGGGCAAAGTAGCACACCCAGAGCAGAAGTCCTACTTCAGCCAGATCAGGCCTGCAAAGAAACTGCGTTTCTCAGGCCTTTGGAAGAGATGTTCCCGGTAGGCTGTAAGAGCACTGTGCAGAGCGAGTTGATTCTTAGCTTCCCAAAGAGCTGGAAGCAAGATGCTGTGGGGCCCAACTCGCCCTTTGGAAAGAAGCCTGCACGTTGTGCCTTTCAGCTCTAGGGCAAAGTAGCACACCCAGAGCAGAAGTCCTACTTCAGCCAGATCAGGCCTGCAAAGAAACTGCGTTTCACAGGCCTTTGGAAGAGATGTTCCCACTAGGCTGTAAGAGCACTGTGCAGAGCGAGTTGTTTCTTAGCTTCCCAAAGAGCTGGAAGCAGGATGCTGTGGGGCCCAACTCGCCCTTTGGAAAGAAGCCTGCACGTTGTGCCTTTCAGCTCTAGGGCAAAGTAGCACACCCAGAGCAGAAGTCCTACTTCAGCCAGATCAGGCCTGCAAAGAAACTGCGTTTCACAGGCCTTTGGGAGAGATGTTCCCGGTAGGCTGTAAGAGCACCTTGCAGAGCGAGTTGTATATTAGCTTCCCAAAGAGCTGGAAGCAAGATGCTGTGGGGCCCAACTCGCCCTTTGGAAAGAAGCCTGCACGTTGTGCCTTTCAGCTCTAGGGCAAAGTAGCACACCCAGAGCAGAAGTCCTACTTCAGCCAGATCAGGCCTGCAAAGAAACTGCGTTTCACAGGCCTTTGGAAGAGATGTTCCCACTAGGCTGTAAGAGCACTGTGCAGAGCGAGTTGTTTCTTAGCTTCCCAAAGAGCTGGAATCAAGATGCTGTGGGGCCCAACTCGCCCTCTGGAAAGAAGCCTGCACGTTGTGCCTTTCAGCTCTGGGGCAAAGTAGCACACCCAGAGCAGAAGTCCTACTTCAGCCAGATCAGGCCTGCAAAGAAACTGCGTTTCACAGGCCTTTGGAAGAGATGTTCCCGGTAGGCTGTAAGAGCACTGTGCAGAGCGAGTTGTTTCTTAGCTTCCCAAAGAGCTGGAAGCAAGATGCTGTGGGGCCCAACTCGCCCTTTGGAAAGAAGCCTGCACGTTGTGCCTTTCAGCTCTAGGGCAAAGTAGCACACCCAGAGCAGAAGTGCTACTTCAGCCAGATCAGGCCTGCAAAGAAACTGCGTTTCACAGGCCTTTGGGAGAGATGTTCCCGGTAGGCTGTAAGAGCACTGTGCAGAGCGAGTTGTTTCTTAGCTTCCCAAAGAGCTGGAAGCAAGATGCTGTGGGGCCCAACTCGCCCTCTGGAAAGAAGCCTGCACGTTGTGCCTTTCAGCTCTAGGGCAAAGTAGCACACCCAGAGCAGAAGTCCTACTTCAGCCAGATCAGGCCTGCAAAGAAACTGCGTTTCACAGGCCTTTGGAAGAGATGTTCCCGGTAGGCTGTAAGAGCACTGTGCAGAGCGAGTTGTTTCTTAGCTTCCCAAAGAGCTGGAAGCAAGATGCTGTGGGGCCCAATTCGCCCTTTGGAAAGAAGCCTGCACGTTGTGCCTTTCAGCTCTAGGGCAAAGTAGCACTCCCAGAGCAGAAGTGCTACTTCAGCCAGATCAGGCCTGCAAAGAAACTGCGTTTCACAGGCCTTTGGAAGAGATGTTCCCGGTAGGCTGTAAGAGCACTGTGCAGAGCTAGTTGATTCTTAGCTTCCCAAAGAGCTGGAAGCAAGATGCTGTGGGGCCCAACTCGCCCTTTGGAAAGAAGCCTGCACGTTGTGCCTTTCAGCTCTAGGGCAAAGTAGCACACCCAGAGCAGAAGTCCTACTTCAGCCAGATCAGGCCTGCAAAGAAACTGCGTTTCACAGGCCTTTGGGAGAGATGTTCCCGGTAGGCTGTAAGAGCACCTTGCAGAGCGAGTTGTTTCTTAGCTTCCCAAAGAGCTGGAAGCAAGATGCTGTGGGGCCCAACTCGCCCTCTGGAAAGAAGCCTGCACGTTGTGCCTTTCAGCTCTGGGGCAAAGTAGCACACCCAGAGCAGAAGTCCTACTTCAGCCAGATCAGGCCTGCAAAGAAACTGCGTTTCACAGGCCTTTGGAAGAGATGTTCCCGGTAGGCTGTAAGAGCACTGTGCAGAGCGAGTTGTTTCTTAGCTTCCCAAAGAGCTGGAAGCAAGATGCTGTGGGGCCCAACTCGCCCTTTAGAAAGAAGCCTGCACGTTGTGCCTTTCAGCTCTAGGGCAAAGTAGCACACCCAGAGCAGAAGTCCTACTTCAGCCAGATCAGGCCTGCAAAGAAACTGCGTTTCACAGGCCTTTGGAAGAGATGTTCCCACTAGGCTGTAAGAGCACTGTGCAGAGCGAGTTGTTTCTTAGCTTCCCAAAGAGCTGGAATCAAGATGCTGTGGGGCCCAACTCGCCCTCTGGAAAGAAGCCTGCACGTTGTGCCTTTCAGCTCTAGGGCAAAGTAGCACACCCAGAGCAGAAGTCCTACTTCAGCCAGATCAGGCCTGCAAAGAAACTGCGTTTCACAGGCCTTTGGAAGAGATGTTCCCACTAGGCTGTAAGAGCACTGTGCAGAGCGAGTTGTTTCTTAGCTTCCCAAAGAGCTGGAAGCAAGATGCTGTGGGGCCCAACTCGCCCTTTGGAAAGAAGCCTGCACGTTGTGCCTTTCAGCTCTAGGGCAAAGTAGCACACCCAGAGCAGAAGTCCTACTTCGGCCAGATAAGGCCTGCAAAGAAACTGCGTTTCACAGGCCTTTGGAAGAGATGTTCCCGGTAGGCTGTAAGAGCACTGTGCAGAGCGAGTTGTTTCTTAGCTTCCCAAAGAGCTGGAAGCAAGGTGCTGTGGGGCCCAACTCGCCCTTTGGAAAGAAGCCTGCACGTTGTGCCTTTCAGCTCTAGGGCAAAGTAGCACACCCAGAGCAGAAGTCCTACTTCAGCCAGATCAGGCCTGCAAAGAAACTGCGTTTCTCAGGCCTTTGGAAGAGATGTTCCCGGTAGGCTGTAAGAGCACTGTGCAGAGCGAGTTGATTCTTAGCTTCCCAAAGAGCTGGAAGCAAGATGCTGTGGGGCCCAACTCGCCCTTTGGAAAGAAGCCTGCACGTTGTGCCTTTCAGCTCTAGGGCAAAGTAGCACACCCAGAGCAGAAGTCCTACTTCAGCCAGATCAGGCCTGCAAAGAAACTGCGTTTCACAGGCCTTTGGAAGAGATGTTCCCACTAGGCTGTAAGAGCACTGTGCAGAGCGAGTTGTTTCTTAGCTTCCCAAAGAGCTGGAAGCAGGATGCTGTGGGGCCCAACTCGCCCTTTGGAAAGAAGCCTGCACGTTGTGCCTTTCAGCTCTAGGGCAAAGTAGCACACCCAGAGCAGAAGTCCTACTTCAGCCAGATCAGGCCTGCAAAGAAACTGCGTTTCACAGGCCTTTGGGAGAGATGTTCCCGGTAGGCTGTAAGAGCACCTTGCAGAGCGAGTTGTATATTAGCTTCCCAAAGAGCTGGAAGCAAGATGCTGTGGGGCCCAACTCGCCCTTTGGAAAGAAGCCTGCACGTTGTGCCTTTCAGCTCTAGGGCAAAGTAGCACACCCAGAGCAGAAGTCCTACTTCAGCCAGATCAGGCCTGCAAAGAAACTGCGTTTCACAGGCCTTTGGAAGTGATGTTCCCACTAGGCTGTAAGAGCACTGTGCAGAGCGAGTTGTTTCTTAGCTTCCCAAAGAGCTGGAATCAAGATGCTGTGGGGCCCAACTCGCCCTCTGGAAAGAAGCCTGCACGTTGTGCCTTTCAGCTCTGGGGCAAAGTAGCACACCCAGAGCAGAAGTCCTACTTCAGCCAGATCAGGCCTGCAAAGAAACTGCGTTTCACAGGCCTTTGGAAGAGATGTTCCCGGTAGGCTGTAAGAGCACTGTGCAGAGCGAGTTGTTTCTTAGCTTCCCAAAGAGCTGGAAGCAAGATGCTGTGGGGCCCAACTCGCCCTTTGGAAAGAAGCCTGCACGTTGTGCCTTTCAGCTCTAGGGCAAAGTAGCACACCCAGAGCAGAAGTGCTACTTCAGCCAGATCAGGCCTGCAAAGAAACTGCGTTTCACAGGCCTTTGGGAGAGATGTTCCCGGTAGGCTGTAAGAGCACTGTGCAGAGCGAGTTGTTTCTTAGCTTCCCAAAGAGCTGGAAGCAAGATGCTGTGGGGCCCAACTCGCCCTCTGGAAAGAAGCCTGCACGTTGTGCCTTTCAGCTCTAGGGCAAAGTAGCACACCCAGAGCAGAAGTCCTACTTCAGCCAGATCAGGCCTGCAAAGAAACTGCGTTTCACAGGCCTTTGGAAGAGATGTTCCCGGTAGGCTGTAAGAGCACTGTGCAGAGCGAGTTGTTTCTTAGCTTCCCAAAGAGCTGGAAGCAAGATGCTGTGGGGCCCAATTCGCCCTTTGGAAAGAAGCCTGCACGTTGTGCCTTTCAGCTCTAGGGCAAAGTAGCACTCCCAGAGCAGAAGTGCTACTTCAGCCAGATCAGGCCTGCAAAGAAACTGCGTTTCACAGGCCTTTGGAAGAGATGTTCCCGGTAGGCTGTAAGAGCACTGTGCAGAGCTAGTTGATTCTTAGCTTCCCAAAGAGCTGGAAGCAAGATGCTGTGGGGCCCAACTCGCCCTTTGGAAAGAAGCCTGCACGTTGTGCCTTTCAGCTCTAGGGCAAAGTAGCACACCCAGAGCAGAAGTCCTACTTCAGCCAGATCAGGCCTGCAAAGAAACTGCGTTTCACAGGCCTTTGGGAGAGATGTTCCCGGTAGGCTGTAAGAGCACCTTGCAGAGCGAGTTGTTTCTTAGCTTCCCAAAGAGCTGGAAGCAAGATGCTGTGGGGCCCAACTCGCCCTCTGGAAAGAAGCCTGCACGTTGTGCCTTTCAGCTCTGGGGCAAAGTAGCACACCCAGAGCAGAAGTCCTACTTCAGCCAGATCAGGCCTGCAAAGAAACTGCGTTTCACAGGCCTTTGGAAGAGATGTTCCCGGTAGGCTGTAAGAGCACTGTGCAGAGCGAGTTGTTTCTTAGCTTCCCAAAGAGCTGGAAGCAAGATGCTGTGGGGCCCAACTCGCCCTTTAGAAAGAAGCCTGCACGTTGTGCCTTTCAGCTCTAGGGCAAAGTAGCACACCCAGAGCAGAAGTCCTACTTCAGCCAGATCAGGCCTGCAAAGAAACTGCGTTTCACAGGCCTTTGGGAGAGATGTTCCCGGTAGGCTGTAAGAGCACTGTGCAGAGCGAGTTGTTTCTTAGCTTCCCAAAGAGCTGGAAGCAAGATGCTGTGGTGCCCAACTCGCCCTCTGGAAAGAAGCCTGCACGTTGTGCCTTTCAGCTCTAGGGCAAAGTAGCACACCCAGAGCAGAAGTCCTACTTCAGCCAGATCAGGCCTGCAAAGAAACTGCGTTTCACAGGCCTTTGGAAGACATGTTCCCGGTAGGCTGTAAGAGCACTGTGCAGAGCGAGTTGTTTCTTCGCTCCAAAGAGCTGGAAGCAAGATGCTGTGGGGCCCAACTCGCCCTTTGGAAAGAAGCCTGCACGTTTTACCTTTCAGCTCTAGGGCAAAGTAGCACACGCAGAGCAGAAGTCCTACTTCAGCCAGATCAGGCCTGCACAAACACTGCGTTTCACAGGCCTTTGGAAGAGATGTACCCGGTAGGCTGTAAGAGCACTGTGCAGAGCGAGTTGTTTCTTAGCTTCCCAAAGAGCTGGAAGCAAGATGCTGTGGGGCCCAACTCGCCCTTTGGAAAGAAGCCTGCACGTTGTGCCTTTCAGCTCTAGGGCAAAGTAGCACACCCAGAGCAGAAGTCCTACTTCAGCCACATCAGGCCTGCAAAGAAACTGCGTTTCACAGGCCTTTGGAAGGGATGTTCCCGGTAGGCTGTAAGAGCACTGTGCAGAGCGAGTTGTTTCTTAGATTCCCAAAGAGCTGGAAGCAAGATGCTGTGGGGCCCAACTCGCCCTTTGGAAAGAAGCCTGCACGTTGTGCCTTTCAGCTCTAGGGCAAAGTAGCACACCCAAAGCAGAAGTCCTACTTCAGCCAGATCAGGCCTGCAAAGAAACTGCGTTTCACAGGCCTTTGGAAGACATGTTCCCGGTAGGCTGTAAGAGCACTGTGCAGAGCGAGTTGTTTCTTAGCTTCCCAAAGAGCTGGAAGCAAGATGCTGTGGGGCCCAACTCGCCCTTTGGAAAGAAGCCTGCACGTTTTACCTTTCAGCTCTAGGGCAAAGTAGCACACGCAGAGCAGAAGTCCTACTTCAGCCAGATCAGGCCTGCAAAGAAACTGCGTTTCACAGGCCTTTGGAAGAGATGTTCCCACTAGGCTGTAAGAGCACTGTGCAGAGCGAGTTGTTTCTTAGCTTCCCAAAGAGCTGGAATCAAGATGCTGTGGGGCCCAACTCGCCCTCTGGAAAGAAGCCTGCACGTTGTGCCTTTCAGCTCTAGGGCAAAGTAGCACACCCAGAGCAGAAGTCCTACTTCAGCCAGATCAGGCCTGCAAAGAAACTGCGTTTCACAGGCCTTTGGAAGAGATGTTCCCACTAGGCTGTAAGAGCACTGTGCAGAGCGAGTTGTTTCTTAGCTTCCCAAAGAGCTGGAAGCAAGATGCTGTGGGGCCCAACTCGCCCTTTGGAAAGAAGCCTGCACGTTGTGCCTTTCAGCTCTAGGGCAAAGTAGCACACCCAGAGCAGAAGTCCTACTTCAGCCAGATCAGGCCTGCAAAGAAACTGCGTTTCACAGGCCTTTGGAAGAGATGTTCCCGGTAGGCTGTAAGAGCACTGTGCAGAGCGAGTTGTTTCTTAGCTTCCCAAAGAGCTGGAAGCAAGATGCTGTGGGGCCCAACTCGCCCTTTGGAAAGAAGCCTGCACGTTGTGCCTTTCAGCTCTAGGGCAAAGTAGCACACCCAGAGCAGAAGTCCTACTTCAGCCAGATCAGGCCTGCAAAGAAACTGCGTTTCACAGGCCTTTGGAAGAGATGTTCCCGGTAGGCTGTAAGAGCACTGTGCAGAGCGAGTTGTTTCTTAGCTTCCCAAAGAGCTGGAAGCAAGATGCTGTGGGGCCCAACTCGCCCTTTGGAAAGAAGCCTGCGCGTTGTGCCTTTCAGCTCTAGGGCAAAGTAGCACACCCAGAGCAGAAGTCCTACTTCAGCCAGATCAGGCCTGCAAAGAAACTGCGTTTCACAGGCCTTTGGAAGAGATGTTCCCGGTAGGCTGTAAGAGCACTGTGCAGAGCGAGTTGTTTCTTAGCTTCCCAAAGAGCTGGAAGCAAGATGCTGTGGGGCCCAACTCGCCCTTTGGAAAGAAGCCTGCACGTTGTGCCTTTCAGCTCTAGGGCAAAGTAGCACACCCAGAGCAGAAGTCCTACTTCAGCCAGATCAGGCCTGCAAAGAAACTGCGTTTCACAGGCCTTTGGAAGAGATGTTCCCACTAGGCTGTAAGAGCACTGTGCAGAGCGAGTTGTTTCTTAGCTTCCCAAAGAGCTGGAAGCAAGATGCTGTGGGGCCCAACTCGCCCTTTGGAAAGAAGCCTGCACGTTGTGCCTTTCAGCTCTAGGGCAAAGTAGCACACCCAGAGCAGAAGTCCTACTTCAGCCAGATCAGGCCTGCAAAGAAACTGCGTTTCACAGGCCTTTGGAAGAGATGTTCCCGGTAGGCTGTAAGAGCACTGTGCAGAGCGAGTTGTTTCTTAGCTTCCCAAAGAGCTGGAAGCAAGATGCTGTGGGGCACAACTCGCCCTTTGGAAAGAAGCCTGCACGTTGTGCCTTTCAGCTCTAGGGCAAAGTAGCACACCCAGAGCAGAAGTCCTACTTCAGCCAGATCAGGCCTGCAAAGAACTGCGTTTCACAGGCCTTTGGAAGAGATGTTCCCGGTAGGCTGTAAGAGCACTGTGCAGAGCGAGTTGTTTCTTAGCTTCCCAAAGAGCTGCAAGCAAGATGCTGTGGGGCCCAACTCGCCCTTTGGAAAGAAGCCTGCACGTTGTGCCTTTCAGCTCTAGGGCAAAGTAGCACACCCAGAGCAGAAGTCCTACTTCAGCCAGAGCAGGCCTGCAAAGGAACTGCGTTTCAAAGGCCTTTCGAAGAGATGTTCCCACTAGGCTGTAAGAGCACTGTCCAGAGCGAGTTGTTTCTTAGCTTCCCAAAGAGCTGGAAGCAAGATGCTGTGGGGCCCAACTCGCCCTTTGGAAAGAAGCCTGCACGTTGTGCCTTTCAGCTCTAGGGCAAAGTAGCACACCCAGAGCAGAAGTCCTACTTCAGCCAGATCAGGCCTGCAAAGAAACTGCGTTTCACAGGCCTTTGGAAGAGATTTTCCCGGTAGGCTGTAAGAGCACTGTGCAGAGCGAGTTGATTCTTAGCTTCCCAAAGAGCTGGAAGCAAGATGCTGTGGGGCCCAACTCGCCCTCTGGAAAGAAGCCTGCACGTTGTGCCTTTCAGCTCTAGGGCAAAGTAGCACACCCAGAGCAGAAGTCCTACTTCAGCCAGATCAGGCCTGCAAAGAAACTGCGTTTCACAGGCCTTTGGAAGAGATGTTCCCGGTAGGCTGTAAGAGCACTGTGCAGAGCGAGTTGTTTCTTAGCTTCCCAAAGAGCTGGAAGCAAGATGCTGTGGGGCCCAACTCGCCCTTTGGAAAGAAGCCTGCACGTTGTGCCTTTCAGCTCTAGGGCAAAGTAGCACACCCAGAGCAGAAGTCCTACTTCAGCCAGATCAGGCCTGCAAAGAAACTGCGTTTCACAGGCCTTTGGAAGAGATGTTCCCGGTAGGCTGTAAGAGCACTGTGCAGAGCAAGTTGTTTCTTAGCTTCCCAAAGAGCTGGAAGCAAGATGCTGTGGGGCCCAACTCGCCCTTGGGAAAGAAGCCTGCACGTTGTGCCTTTCAGCTCTAGGGCAAAGTAGCACACCCAGAGCAGAAGTCCTACTTCAGCCAGATCAGGCCTGCAAAGAAACTGCGTTTCACAGGCCTTTGGAAGAGATGTTCCCACTAGGCTGTAAGAGCAGTGTGCAGAGCGAGTTGATTCTTAGCTTCCCAAAGAGCTGGAAGCAAGATGCTGTGGGGCCCAACTCGCCCTTTGGAAAGAAGCCTGCACGTTGTGCCTTTCAGCTCTAGGGCAAAGTAGCACATCCAGAGCAGAAGTCCTACTTCAGCCAGATCAGGCCTGCAAAGAAACTGCGTTTCACAGGCCTTTGGAGGAGATGTTCCCGGTAGGCTGTAAGAGCACTGTGCAGAGCGAGTTGTTTCTTAGCTTCCCAAAGAGCTGGAAGCAAGATGCTGTGGGGCCCAACTCGCCCTTTGGAAAGAAGCCTGCACGTTGTGCCTTTCAGCTCTAGGGCAAAGTAGCACACCCAGAGCAGAAGTGCTACTTCAGCCAGATCAGGCCTGCAAAGAAACTGCGTTTCACAGGCCTTTGGAAGAGATGTTCCCGGTAGGCTGTAAGAGCACTGTGCAGAGCTAGTTGATTCTTAGCTTCCCAAAGAGCTGGAAGCAAGATGCTGTGGGGCCCAACTCGCCCTTTGGAAAGAAGCCTGCACGTTGTGCCTTTCAGCTCTAGGGCAAAGTAGCACACCCAGAGCAGAAGTCCTACTTCAGCCAGATCAGGCCTGCAAAGAAACTGCGTTTCACAGGCCTTTGGAAGAGATGTTACCACTAGGCTGTAAGAGCACTGTGCAGAGCGAGTTGTTTCTTCGCTTCCCAAAGAGCTGGAATCAAGATGCTGTGGGGCCCAACTCGCCCTCTGGAAAGAAGCCTGCACGTTGTGCCTTTCAGCTCTAGGGCAAAGTAGCACACCCAGAGCAGAAGTCCTACTTCAGCCAGATCAGGCCTGCAAAGAAACTGCGTTTCACAGGCCTTTGGAAGAGATGTTCCTGGTAGGCTGTAAGAGCACTGTGCAGAGCGAGTTGTTTCTTAGCTTCCCAAAGAGCTGGAAGCAAGATGCTGTGGGGCCCAACTCGCCCTTTGGAAAGAAGCCTGCACGTTGTGCCTTTCAGCTCTAGGGCAAAGTAGCACACCCAGAGCAGAAGTCCTACTTCAGCCAGATCAGGCCTGCAAAGAAACTGCGTTTCACAGGCCTTTGGAAGAGATGTTCCCGGTAGGCTGTAAGAGCACTGTGCAGAGCGAGTTGTTTCTTAGCTTCCCAAAGAGCTGGAAGCAAGATGCTGTGGGGCCCAACTCGCCCTCTGGAAAGAAGCCTGCACGTTGTGCCTTTCAGCTCTAGGGCAAAGTAGCACACCCAGAGCAGAAGTCCTACTTCAGCCAGATCAGGCCTGCAAAGAAACTGCGTTTCACAAGCCTTTGGAAGAGATGTTCCCGGTAGGCTGTAAGAGCACTGTGCAGAGCGAGTTGTTTCTTAGCTTCCCAAAGAGCTGGAAGCAAGATGCTGTGGGGCCCAACTCGCCCTTTGGAAAGAAGCCTGCACGTTGTGCCTTTCAGCTGTAGGGCAAAGTAGCACACCCAGAGCAGAAGTCCTACTTCAGCCAGATCAGGCCTGCAAAGAAACTGCGTTTCACAGGCCTTTGGAAGAGATGTTCCCGGTAGGCTGTAAGAGCACTGTGCAGAGCGAGTTGTTTCTTAGCTTCCCAAAGAGCTGAAGCAAGATGCTGTGGGGCCCAACTCGCCCTTTGGAAAGAAGCCTGCACGTTGTGCCTTTCAGCTCTAGGGCAAAGTAGCACACCCAGAGCAGAAGTCCTACTTCAGCCACATCAGGCCTGCAAAGAAACTGCGTTTCACAGGCCTTTGGAAGAGATGTTCCCGGTAGGCTGTAAGAGCACTGTGCATAGCGAGTTGTTTCTTAGCTTCCCAAAGAGCTGGAAGCAAGATGCTGTGGGGCCCAACTCGCCCTTTGGAAAGAAGCCTGCACGTTGTGCCTTTCAGCTCTAGGGCAAAGTAGCACACCCAGAGCAGAAGTCCTACTTCAGCCAGATCAGGCCTGCAAAGAAACTGCGTTTCACAGGCCTTTGGAAGAGATGTTCCCGGTATGCTGTAAGAGCACTGTGCAGAGCGAGTTGTTTCTTAGCTTCCCAAAGAGCTGGAAGCAAGATGCTGTGGGGCCCAACTCGCCCTTTGGAAAGAAGCCTGCACGTTGTGCCTTTCAGCTCTAGGGCAAAGTAGCACACCCAGAGCAGAAGTCCTACTTCAGCCAGATCAGGCCTGCAAAGAAACTGCGTTTCACAGGCCTTTGGGAGAGATGTTCCCGGTAGGCTGTAAGAGCACTGTGCAGAGCGAGTTGTTTCTTAGCTTCCCAAAGAGCTGGAAGCAAGATGCTGTGGGGCCCAACTCGCCCTTTGGAAAGAAGCCTGCACGTTGTGCCTTTCAGCTCTAGGGCAAAGAAGCACACCCAGAGCAGAAGTCCTACTTCAGCCAGATCAGGCCTGCAAAGAAACTGCGTTTCACAGGCCTTTGGAAGAGATGTTCCCGGTAGGCTGTAAGAGCACTGTGCAGAGCGAGTTGTTTCTTAGATTCCCAAAGAGCTGGAAGCAAGATGCTGTGGGGCCCAACTCGCCCTTTGGAAAGAAGCCTGCACGTTGTGCCTTTCAGCTCTAGGGCAAAGTAGCACACCCAGAGCAGAAGTCCTACTTCAGCCAGATCAGGCCTGCAAAGAAACTGCGTTTCACAGGCCTTTGGAAGAGATGTTCCCGGTAGGCTGTAAGAGCACTGTGCAGAGCGAGTTGTTTCTTAGCTTCCCAAAGAGCTGGAAGCAAGATGCTGTGGGGCCCAACTCGCCCTTTGGAAAGAAGCCTGTACGTTTTACCTATCAGCTCTAGGGCAAAGTAGCACACCCAGAGCAGAAGTCCTACTTCAGCCAGATCAGGCCTGCAAAGAAACTGCGTTTCACAGGCCTTTGGAAGAGATGTTCCCACTAGTCTGTAAGAGCACTGTGCAGAGCGAGTTGTTTCTTAGCTTCCCAAAGTGCTGGAATCAAGATGCTGTGGGGCCCAACTCGCCCTCTGGAAAGAAGCCTGCACGTTGTGCCTTTCAGCTCTAGGGCAAAGTAGCACACCCAGAGCAGAAGTCCTACTTCAGCCAGATCAGGCCTGCAAAGAAACTGCGTTTCACAGGCCTTTGGAAGAGATGTACCCGGTAGGCTGTAAGAGCACTGTGCAGAGCGAGTTGTTTCTTAGCTTCCCAAAGAGCTGGAAGCAAGATGCTGTGGGGCCCAACTCGCCCTTTGGAAAGAAGCCTGCACGTTGTGCCTTTCAGCTCTAGGGCAAAGTAGCACACCCAGAGCAGAAGTCCTACTTCAGCCAGATCAGGCCTGCAAAGAAACTGCGTTTCACAGGCCTTTGGAAGAGATGTTCCCGGTAGGCTGTAAGAGCACTGTGCAGAGCGAGTTGTTTCTTAGCTTCCCAAAGAGCTGGAAGCAAGATGCTGTGGGGCCCAACTCGCCCTTTGGAAAGAAGCCTGTACGTTTTACCTATCAGCTCTAGGGCAAAGTAGCACACCCAGAGCAGAAGTCCTACTTCAGCCAGATCAGGCCTGCAAAGAAACTGCGTTTCACAGGCCTTTGGAAGAGATGTTCCCACTAGTCTGTAAGAGCACTGTGCAGAGCGATTTGTTTCTTAGCTTCCCAAAGAGCTGGAATCAAGATGCTGTGGGGCCCAACTCGCCCTTTGGAAAGAAGCCTGCACGTTGTGCCTTTCAGCTCTAGGGCAAAGTAGCACACCCAGAGCAGAAGTCCTACTTCAGCCAGATCAGGCCTGCAAAGAAACTGCGTTTCACAGGCCTTTGGAAGAGATGTTCCCGGTAGGCTGTAAGAGCACTGTGCAGAGCGAGTTGTTTCTTAGCTTCCCAAAGAGCTGGAAGCAAGATGCTGTGGGGCCCAACTCGCCCTTTGGAAAGAAGCCTGCACGTTGTGCCTTTCAGCTCTAGGGCAAAGTAGCACACCCAGAGCAGAAGTCCTACTTCAGCCAGATCAGGCCTGCAAAGAAACTGCGTTTCACAGGCCTTTGGGAGAGATGTTCCCGGTAGGCTGTAAGAGCACTGTGCAGAGCGAGTTGTTTCTTAGCTTCCCAAAGAGCTGGAAGCAAGATGCTGTGGGGCCCAACTCGCCCTTTGGAAAGAAGCCTGCACGTTGTGCCTTTCAGCTCTAGGGCAAAGTAGCACACCCAGAGCAGAAGTCCTACTTCAGCCAGATCAGGCCTGCAAAGAAACTGCGTTTCACAGGCCTTTGGAAGGGATGTTCCCGGTAGGCTGTAAGCGCACTGTGCAGAGCGAGTTGTTTCTTAGATTCCCACAGAGCTGGAAGCAAGATGCTGTGGGGCCCAACTCGCCCTTTGGAAAGAAGCCTGCACGTTGTGCCTTTCAGCTCTAGGGCAAAGTAGCACACCCAGAGCAGAAGTCCTACTTCAGCCAGATCAGGCCTGCAAAGAAACTGCGTTTCACAGGCCTTTGGAAGAGATGTTCCCGGTAGGCTGTAAGAGCACTGTGCAGAGCGAGTTGTTTCTTAGCTTCCCAAAGAGCTGGAAGCAAGATGCTGTGGGGCCCAACTCGCCCTTTGGAAAGAAGCCTGCACGTTGTGCCTTTCAGCTCTAGGGCAAAGTAGCACACCCAGAGCAGAAGTCCTACTTCAGCCAGATCAGGCCTGCAAAGAATCTGCGTTTCACAGGCCTTTGGAAGAGATGTTCCCGGTAGGCTGTAAGAGCACTGTGCAGAGCGAGTTCTTTCTTAGCTTCCCAAAGAGCTGGAAGCAAGATGCTGTGGGGCCCAACTCGCCCTTTGGAAAGAAGCCTGCACATTGTGCCTTTCAGCTCTAGGGCAAAGTAGCACACCCAGAGCAGAAGTCCTACTTCAGCCAGATCAGGCCTGCAAAGAAACTGCGTTTCACAGGCCTTTGGAAGAGATGTTCCCACTAGGCTGTAAGAGCACTGTGCAGAGCGAGTTGTTTCTTAGCTTCCCAAAGAGCTGGAAGCAAGATGCTGTGGGGCCCAACTCGCCCTCTGGAAAGAAGCCTGCACGTTGTGCCTTTCAGCTCTAGGGCAAAGTAGCACACCCAGAGCAGAAGTCCTACTTCAGCCAGATCAGGCCTGCAAAGAAACTGCGTTTCACAGGCCTTTGGAAGAGATGTTCCCGGTAGGCTGTAAGAGCACTGTGCAGAGCGAGTTGTTTCTTAGCTTCCCAAAGAGCTGGAAGCAAGATGCTGTGGGGCCCAACTCGCCCTCTGGAAAGAAGCCTGCACGTTGTGCCTTTCAGCTCTAGGGCAAAGTAGCACACCCAGAGCAGAAGTCCTACTTCAGCCAGATCAGGCCTGCAAAGAAACTGCGTTTCACAGGCCTTTGGAAGAGATGTTCCCGGTAGGCTGTAAGAGCACTGTGCAGAGCGAGTTGTTTCTTAGCTTCCCAAAGAGCTGGAAGCAAGATGCTGTGGGGCCCAACTCGCCCTTTGGAAAGAAGCCTGCACGTTGTGCCTTTCAGCTCTAGGGCAAAGTAGCACACCCAGAGCAGAAGTCCTACTTCAGCCAGATCAGGCCTGCAAAGAAACTGCGTTTCACAGGCCTTTGGAAGAGATGTTCCCGGTAGGCTGTAAGAGCACTGTGCAGAGCGAGTTGTTTCTTAGCTTCCCAAAGAGCTGGAAGCAAGATGCTGTGGGGCCCAACTCGCCCTTTGGAAAGAAGCCTGCACGTTGTGCCTTTCAGCTCTAGGGCAAAGTAGCACACCCAGAGCAGAAGTCCTACTTCAGCCAGATCAGGCCTGCAAAGAAACTGCGTTTCACAGGCCTTTGGAAGAGATGTTCCCGGTAGGCTGTAAGAGCACTGTGCAGAGCGAGTTGTTTCTTAGCTTCCCAAAGAGCTGGAAGCAAGATGCTGTGGGGCCCAACTCGCCCTTTGGAAAGAAGCCTGCACGTTGTGCCTTTCAGCTCTAGGGCAAAGTAGCACACCCAGAGCAGAAGTCCTACTTCGGCCAGATAAGGCCTGCAAAGAAACTGCGTTTCACAGGCCTTTGGAAGAGATGTTCCCGGTAGGCTGTAAGAGCACTGTGCAGAGCGAGTTGTTTCTTAGCTTCCCAAAGAGCTGGAAGCAAGATGCTGTGGGGCCCAACTCGCCCTTTGGAAAGAAGCCTGCACGTTGTGCCTTTCAGCTCTAGGGCAAAGTAGCACACCCAGAGCAGAAGTCCTACTTCAGCCAGATCAGGCCTGCAAAGAAACTACGTTTCACTGGCCTTTGGAAGAGATGTTCCCGGTAGGCTGTAAGAGCACTGTGCAGAGCGAGTTGTTTCTTAGCTTCCCAAAGAGCTGGAAGCAAGATGCTGTGGGGCCCAACTCGCCCTTTGGAAAGAAGCCTGCACGTTGTGCCTTTCAGCTCTAGGGCAAAGTAGCACACCCAGAGCAGAAGTCCTACTTCGGACAGATCAGGCCTGCAAAGAAACTGCGTTTCACTGGCCTTTGGAAGAGATGTTCCCTGTAGGCTGTAAGAGCACTGTGCACAGCGAGTTGTTTCTTAGCTTCCCAAAGAGCTGGAAGCAAGATGCTGTGGGGCCCAACTCGCCCTTTGGAAAGAAGCCTGCACGTTGTGCCTTTCAGCTCTAGGGCATAGTAGCACACCCAGAGCAGAAGTCCTACTTCGGCCAGATCAGGCCTGCAAAGAAACTGCGTTTCACAGGCCTTTGGAAGAGATGTTCCCGGTAGGCTGTAAGAGCACTGTGCAGAGCGAGTTGTTTCTTAGCTTCCCAAAGAGCTGGAAGCAAGATGCTGTGGGGCCCAACCCGCCCTTTGGAAAGAAGCCTGCACGTTGTGCCTTTCAGCTCTAGGGCAAAGTAGCACACCCAGAGCAGAAGTCCTACTTCAGCCAGATCAGGCCTGCAAAGAATCTGCGTTTCACAGGCCTTTGGAAGAGATGTTCCCGGTAGGCTGTAAGAGCACTGTGCAGAGCGAGTTCTTTCTTAGCTTCCCAAAGAGCTGGAATCAAGATGCTGTGGGGCCCAACTCGCCCTTGGGAAAGAAGCCTGCACATTGTGCCTTTCAGCTCTAGGGCAAAGTAGCACACCCAGAGCAGAAGTCCTACTTCAGCCAGATCAGGCCTGCAAAGAAACTGCGTTTCACAGGCCTTTGGAAGAGATGTTCCCACTAGGCTGTAAGAGCACTGTGCAGAGCGAGTTGTTTCTTAGCTTCCCAAAGAGCTGGAATCAAGATGCTGTGGGGCCCAACTCGCCCTCTGGAAAGAAGCCTGCACGTTGTGCCTTTCAGCTCTAGGGCAAAGTAGCACACCCAGAGCAGAAGTCCTACTTCAGCCAGATCAGGCCTGCAAAGAAACTGCGTTTCACAGGCCTTTGGAAGAGATGTTCCCGGTAGGCTGTAAGAGCACTGTGCAGAGCGAGTTGTTTCTTAGCTTCCCAAAGAGCTGGAAGCAAGATGCTGTGGGGCCCACCTCGCCCTCTGGAAAGAAGCCTGCACGTTGTGCCTTTCAGCTCTAGGGCAAAGTAGCACACCCAGAGCAGAAGTCCTACTTCAGCCAGATCAGGCCTGCAAAGAAACTGCGTTTCACAAGCCTTTGGAAGAGATGTTCCCGGTAGGCTGTAAGAGCACTGTGCATAGCGAGTTGTTTCTTAGCTTCCCAAATAGCTGGAAGCAAGATGCTGTGGGGCCCAACTCGCCCTTTGGAAAGCAGCCTGCACGTTGTGCCTTTCAGCTCTAGGGCAAAGTAGCACACCCAGAGCAGAAGTCCTACTTCAGCCAGATCAGGCCTGCAAAGAAACTGCGTTTCACAGGCCTTTGGAAGAGATGTTCCCGGTAGGCTGTAAGAGCACTGTGCAGAGCGAGTTGTTTCTTAGCTTCCCAAAGAGCTGAAGCAAGATGCTGTGGGGCCCAACTCGCCCTTTGGAAAGAAGCCTGCACGTTGTGCCTTTCAGCTCTAGGGCAAAGTAGCACACCCAGAGCAGAAGTCCTACTTCAGCCACATCAGGCCTGCAAAGAAACTGCGTTTCACAGGCCTTTGGAAGAGATGTTCCCGGTAGGCTGTAAGAGCACTGTGCAGAGCGAGTTGTTTCTTAGCTTCCCAAAGAGCTGGAAGCAAGATGCTGTGGGGCCCAACTCGCCCTTTGGAAAGAAGCCTGCACGTTGTGCCTTTCAGCTCTAGGGCAAAGTATTACACCCAGAGCAGAAGTCCTACTTCAGCCAGATCAGGCCTGCAAAGAAACTGCGTTTCACAGGCCTTTGGAAGAGATGTTCCCGGTATGCTGTAAGAGCACTGTGCAGAGCGAGTTGTTTCTTAGCTTCCCAAAGAGCTGGAAGCAAGATGCTGTGGGGCCCAACTCGCCCTTTGGAAAGAAGCCTGCACGTTGTGCCTTTCAGCTCTAGGGCAAAGTAGCACACCCAGAGCAGAAGTCCTACTTCAGCCAGATCAGGCCTGCAAAGAAACTGCGTTTCACTGGCCTTTGGAAGAGATGTTCCCGGTAGGCTGTAAGAGCACTGTGCAGAGCGAGTTGTTTCTTAGCTTCCCAAAGAGCTGGAAGCAAGATGCTGTGGGGCCCAACTCGCCCTTTGGAAAGAAGCCTGCACGTTGTGCCTTTCAGCTCTAGGGCAAAGTAGCACACCCAGAGCAGAAGTCCTACTTCAGCCAGATCAGGCCTGCAAAGAAACTGCGTTTCACAGGCCTTTGGGAGAGATGTTCCCGGTAGGCTGTAAGAGCACTGTGCAGAGCGAGTTGTTTCTTAGCTTCCCAAAGAGCTGGAAGCAAGATGCTGTGGGGCCCAACTCGCCCTTTGGAAAGAAGCCTGCACGTTGTGCCTTTCAGCTCTAGGGCAAAGTAGCACACCCAGAGCAGAAGTCCTACTTCAGCCAGATCAGGCCTGCAAAGAAACTGCGTTTCACAGGCCTTTGGAAGAGATGTTCCCGGTAGGCTGTAAGAGCACTGTGCAGAGCGAGTTGTTTCTTAGCTTCCCAAAGAGCTGGAAGCAAGATGCTGTGGGGCCCAACTCGCCCTTTGGAAAGAAGCCTGTACGTTTTACCTATCAGCTCTAGGGCAAAGTAGCACACCCAGAGCAGAAGTCCTACTTCAGCCAGATCAGGCCTGCAAAGAAACTGCGTTTCACAGGCCTTTGGAAGAGATGTTCCCACTAGTCTGTAAGAGCACTGTGCAGAGCGAGTTGTTTCATAGCTTCCCAAAGTGCTGGAATCAAGATGCTGTGGGGCCCAACTCGCCCTCTGGAAAGAAGCCTGCACGTTGTGCCTTTCAGCTCTAGGGCAAAGTAGCACACCCAGAGCAGAAGTCCTACTTCAGCCAGATCAGGCCTGCAAAGAAACTGCGTTTCACAGGCCTTTGGAAGAGATGTTCCCACTAGGCTGTAAGAGCACTGTGCAGAGCGAGTTGTTTCTTAGCTTCCCAAAGAGCTGGAAGCAAGATGCTGTGGGGCCCAACTCGCCCTTTGGAAAGAAGCCTGCACGTTGTGCCTTTCAGCTCTAGGGCAAAGTAGCACACCCAGAGCAGAAGTCCTACTTCAGCCAGATCAGGCCTGCAAAGAAACTGCGTTTCACAGGCCTTTGGAAGAGATGTTCCCGGTAGGCTGTAAGAGCACTGTGCAGAGCGAGTTGTTTCTTAGCTTCCCAAAGAGCTGGAAGCAAGATGCTGTGGGGCCCAACTCGCCCTTTGGAAAGAAGCCTGTACGTTTCACCTATCAGCTCTAGGGCAAAGTAGCACACCCAGAGCAGAAGTCCTACTTCAGCCAGATCAGGCCTGCAAAGAAACTGCGTTTCACAGGCCTTTGGAAGAGATGTTCCCACTAGTCTGTAAGAGCACTGTGCAGAGCGATTTGTTTCTTAGCTTCCCAAAGAGCTGGAATCAAGATGCTGTGGGGCCCAACTCGCCCTCTGGAAAGAAGCCTGCACGTTGTGCCTTTCAGCTCTAGGGCAAAGTAGCACACCCAGAGCAGAAGTCCTACTTCAGCCAGATCAGGCCTGCAAAGAAACTGCGTTTCACAGGCCTTTGGAAGAGATGTACCCGGTAGGCTGTAAGAGCACTGTGCAGAGCGAGTTGTTTCTTACTTCCCAAAGAGCTGGAAGCAAGATGCTGTGGGGCCCAACTCGCCCTTTGGAAAGAAGCCTGCACGTTGTGCCTTTCAGCTCTAGGGCAAAGTAGCACACCCAGAGCAGAAGTCCTACTTCAGCCAGATCAGGCCTGCAAAGAAACTGCGTTTCACAGGCCTTTGGGAGAGATGTTCCCGGTAGGCTGTAAGAGCACTGTGCAGAGCGAGTTGTTTCTTAGCTTCCCAAAGAGCTGGAAGCAAGATGCTGTGGGGCCCAACTCGCCCTTTGGAAAGAAGCCTGCACGTTGTGCCTTTCAGCTCTAGGGCAAAGTAGCACACCCAGAGCAGAAGTCCTACTTCAGCCAGATCAGGCCTGCAAAGAAACTGCGTTTCACAGGCCTTTGGAAGGGATGTTCCCGGTAGGCTGTAAGAGCACTGTGCAGAGCGAGTTGTTTCTTAGATTCCCACAGAGCTAGAAGCAAGATGCTGTGGCGCCCAACTCGCCCTTTGGAAAGAAGCCTGCACGTTGTGCCTTTCAGCTCTAGGGCAAAGTAGCACACCCAGAGCAGAAGTCCTACTTCAGCCAGATCAGGCCTGCAAAGAAACTGCGTTTCACAGGCCTTTGGAAGAGATGTTCCCGGTAGGCTGTAAGAGCACTGTGCAGAGCGAGTTGTTTCTTAGCTTCCCAAAGAGCTGGAAGCAAGATGCTGTGGGGCCCAACTCGCCCTTTGGAAAGAAGCCTGCACGTTTTACCTTTCAGCTCTAGGGCAAAGTAGCACACGCAGAGCAGAAGTCCTACTTCAGCCAGATCAGGCCTGCAAAGAAACTGCGTTTCACAGGCCTTTGGAAGAGATGTACCCGGTAGGCTGTAAGAGCACTGTGCAGAGCGAGTTGTTTCTTAGCTTCCCAAAGAGCTGGAAGCAAGATGCTGTGGGGCCCAACTCGCCCTCTGGAAAGAAGCCTGCACGTTGAGCCTTTCAGCTCTAGGGAAAAGTAGCACACCCAGAGCAGAAGTCCTACTTCAGCCAGATCAGGCCTGCAAAGAAACTGCGTTTCACAGGCCTTTGGAAGAGATGTACCCGGTAGGCTGTAAGAGCACTGTGCAGAGCGAGTTGTTTCTTAGCTTCCCAAAGAGCTGGAAGCAAGATGCTGTGGGGCCCAACTCGCCCTTTGGAAAGAAGCCTGCACGTTGTGCCTTTCAGCTCTAGGGCAAAGTAGCACACCCAGAGCAGAAGTCCTACTTCAGCCAGATCAGGCCTGCAAAGAAACTGCGTTTCACAGGCCTTTGGGAGAGATGTTCCCGGTAGGCTGTAAGAGCACTGTGCAGAGCGAGTTGTTTCTTAGCTTCCCAAAGAGCTGGAAGCAAGATGCTGTGGGGCCCAACTCGCCCTTTGGAAAGAAGCCTGCACGTTGTGCCTTTCAGCTCTAGGGCAAAGTAGCACACCCAGAGCAGAAGTCCTACTTCGGCCAGATAAGGCCTGCAAAGAAACTGCGTTTCACAGGCCTTTGGAAGAGATGTTCCCGGTAGGCTGTAAGAGCACTGTGCAGAGCGAGTTGTTTCTTAGCTTCCCAAAGAGCTGGAAGCAAGATGCTGTGGGGCCCAACTCGCCCTTTGGAAAGAAGCCTGCACGTTGTGCCTTTCAGCTCTAGGGCAAAGTAGCACACCCAGAGCAGAAGTCCTACTTCAGTCAGATCAGGCCTGCAAAGAAACTGCGTTTCACAGGCCTTTGGAAGAGATGTTCCCACTAGGCTGTAAGAGCACTGTGCAGAGCGAGTTGTTTCCTAGCTTCACAAAGAGCTGGAAGCAAGATGCTGTGGGGCCCAACTCGCCCTTTGGAAAGAAGCCTGCACGTTGTGCCTTTCAGCTCTAGGGCAAAGTAGCACACCCAGAGCAGAAGTCCTACTTCAGCCAGATCAGGCCTGCACAAACACTGCGTTTCACAGGCCTTTGGAGGAGATGTTCCCACTAGGCTGTAAGAGCACTGTGCAGAGCGAGTTGTTTCTTAGCTTCCCAAAGAGCTGGAAGCAAGATGCTGTGGGGCCCAACTCGCCCTTTGGAAAGAGGCCTGCACGTTGTGCCTTTCAGCTCTAGGGCAAAGTAGCACACCCAGAGCAGAAGTCCTACTTCAGCCAGATCAGGCCTGCAAAGAAACTGCGTTTCACAGGCCTTTGGAAGAGATTTTCCCGGTAGGCTGTAAGAGCACTGTGCAGAGCGAGCTGTTTCTTAGCTTCCCAAAGAGCTGGAAGCAAGATGCTGTGGGGCCCAACTCGCCCTTTGGAAAGAAGCCTGCACGTTGTGCCTTTCAGCTCTAGGGCAAAGTAGCACACCCAGAGCAGAAGTCCTACTTCAGCCAGATCAGGCCTGCAAAGAAACTGCGTTTCACAGGCCTTTGCAAGAGATGTTCCCGGTAGGCTGTAAGAGCACTGTGCAGAGCGAGTTGTTTCTTAGCTTCCCAAAGAGCTGGAAGCAAGATGCTGTGGGGCCCAACTCGCCCTTTGGAAAGAAGCCTGCACGTTGTGCCTTTCAGCTCTAGGGCAAAGTAGCACACCCAGAGCAGAAGTCCTACTTCAGCCAGATCAGGCCTGCAAAGAAACTGCGTTTCACAGGCCTTTGGAAGAGATTTTCCCGGTAGGCTGTAAGAGCACTGTGCAGAGCGAGTTGATTCTTAGCTTCCCAAAGAGCTGGAAGCAAGATGCTGTGGGGCCCAACTCGCCCTTTGGAAAGAAGCCTGCACGTTGTGCCTTTCAGCTCTAGGGCAAAGTAGCACACCAGAGCAGAAGTCCTACTTCAGCCAGATCAGGCCTGCAAAGAAACTGCGTTTCACAGGCCTTTGGAGGAGATGTTCCCACTAGGCTGTAAGAGCACTGTGCAGAGCGAGTTGTTTCTTAGCTTCCCAAAGAGCTGGAAGCAAGATGCTGTGGGGCCCAACTCGCCCTTTGGAAAGAAGCCTGCACGTTGTGCCTTTCAGCTCTAGGGCAAAGTAGCACACCCAGAGCAGAAGTGCTACTTCAGCCAGATCAGGCCTGCAAAGAAACTGCGTTTCACAGGCCTTTGGAAGAGATGTTCCCGGTAGGCTGTAAGAGCACTGTGCAGAGCGAGTTGTTTCTTAGCTTCCCAAAGAGCTGGAAGCAAGATGCTGTGGGGCCCAACTCGCCCTTTGGAAAGAAGCCTGCACGTTGTGCCTTTCAGCTCTAGGGCAAAGTAGCACACCCAGAGCAGAAGTCCTACTTCAGCCAGATCAGGCCTGCAAAGAAACTGCGTTTCACAGGCCTTTGGAAGAGATGTTCCCACTAGGCTGTAAGAGCACTGTGCAGAGCGAGTTGATTCTTAGCTTCCCAAAGAGCTGGAAGCAAGATGCTGTGGGGCCCAACTCGCCCTTTGGAAAGAAGCCTGCACGTTGTGCCTTTCAGCTCTAGGGCAAAGTAGCACACCCAGAGCAGAAGTCCTACTTCAGCCAGATCAGGCCTGCAAAGAAACTGCGTTTCACAGGCCTTTGGAAGAGATGTTCCCACTAGGCTGTAAGAGCACTGTGCAGAGCGAGTTGTTTCTTAGCTTCCCAAAGAGCTGGAAGCAAGATGCTGTGGGGCCCAACTCGCCCTTTGGAAAGAAGCCTGCACGTTGTGCCTTTCAGCTCTAGGGCAAAGTAGCACACCCAGAGCAGAAGTCCTACTTCAGCCAGATCAGGCCTGCAAAGAAACTGCGTTTCACAGGCCTTTGGGAGAGATGTTCCCGGTAGGCTGTAAGAGCACCTTGCACAGCGAGTTGTTTCTTAGCTTCCCAAAGAGCTGGAAGCAAGATGCTGTGGGGCCCAACTCGCCCTTTGGAAAGAAGCCTGCACGTTGTGCCTTTCAGCTCTAGGGCAAAGTAGCACACCCAGAGCAGAAGTCCTACTTCAGCCAGATCAGGCCTGCAAAGAAACTGCGTTTCACAGGCCTTTGGAAGAGATGTTCCCACTAGGCTATAAGAGCACTGTGCAGAGCGAGTTGTTTCTTAGCTTCCCAAAGAGCTGGAATCAAGATGCTGTGGGGCCCAACTCGCCCTCTGGAAAGAAGCCTGCACGTTGTGCCTTTCAGCTCTAGGGCAAAGTAGCACACCCAGAGCAGAAGTCCTACTTCAGCCAGATCAGGCCTGCAAAGAAACTGCGTTTCACAGGCCTTTGGAAGAGATGTTCCCGGTAGGCTGTAAGAGCACTGTGCAGAGCGAGTTGTTTCTTAGCTTCCCAAAGAGCTGGAAGCAAGATGCTGTGGGGCCCAACTCGCCCTTTGGAAAGAAGCCTGCACGTTGTGCCTTTCAGCTCTAGGGCAAAGTAGCACACCCAGAGCAGAAGTCCTACTTCAGCCAGATCAGGCCTGCAAAGAAACTGCGTTTCACAGGCCTTTGGAAGAGATGTTCCCGGTAGGCTGTAAGAGCACTGTGCATAGCGAGTTGTTTCTTAGCTTCCCAAAGAGCTGGAAGCAAGATGCTGTGGGGCCCAACTCGCCCTTTGGAAAGAAACCTGCACGTTGTGCCTTTCAGCTCTAGGGCAAAGTAGCACACCCAGAGCAGAAGTCCTACTTCAGCCAGATCAGGCCTGCAAAGAAACTGCGTTTCACAGGCCTTTGGAAGAGATGTTCCCACTAGGCTGTAAGAGCACTGTGCAGAGCGAGTTGTTTCTTAGCTTCCCAAAGAGCTGGAAGCAAGATGCTGTGGGGCCCAACTCGCCCTCTGGAAAGAAGCCTGCACGTTGTGCCTTTCAGCTCTAGGGCAAAGTAGCACACCCAGAGCAGAAGTCCTACTTCAGCCAGATCAGGCCTGCAAAGAAACTGCGTTTCACAGGCCTTTGGAAGAGATGTTCCCGGTAGGCTGTAAGAGCACTGTGCAGAGCGAGTTGTTTCTTAGCTTCCCAAAGAGCTGGAAGCAAGATGCTGTGGGGCCCAACTCGCCCTTTGGAAAGAAGCCTGCACGTTGTGCCTTTCAGCTCTAGGGCAAAGTAGCACACCCAGAGCAGAAGTCCTACTTCAGCCAGATCAGGCCTGCAAAGAAACTGCGTTCACAGGCTTTTGGAAGAGATGTTCCCGGTAGGCTGTAAGAGCACTGTGCAGAGCGAGTTGTTTCTTAGCTTCCCAAAGAGCTGGAAGCAAGATGCTGTGGGGCCCAACTCGCCCTTTGGAAAGAAGCCTGCACGTTGTGCCTTTCAGCTCTAGGGCAAAGTAGCACACCCAGAGCAGAAGTCCTACTTCAGCCAGATCAGGCCTGCAAAGAAACTGCGTTTCACAGGCCTTTGGAAGAGATGTTCCCGGTAGGCTGTAAGAGCACTGTGCAGAGCGAGTTGTTTCTTAGCTTCCCAAAGAGCTGGAAGCAAGATGCTGTGGGGCCCAACTCGCCCTTTGGAAAGAAGCCTGCACGTTGTGCCTTTCAGCTCTAGGGCAAAGTAGCACACCCAGAGCAGAAGTCCTACTTCAGCCAGATCAGGCCTGCAAAGAAACTGAGTTTCACAGGGCTTTGGGAGAGATGTTCCCGGTAGGCTGTAAGAGCACTGTGCAGAGCGAGTTGTTTCTTAGCTTCCCAAAGAGCTGGAAGCAAGATGCTGTGGGGCCCAACTCGCCCTTTGGAAAGAAGCCTGCACGTTGTGCCTTTCAGCTCTAGGGCAAAGTAGCACACCCAGAGCAGAAGTCCTACTTCAGCCAGATCAGGCCTGCAAAGAAACTGCGTTTCACAGGCCTTTGGAAGAGATGTTCCCGGTAGGCTGTAAGAGCACTGTGCAGAGCGAGTTGTTTCTTAGCTTCCCAAAGAGCTGGAAGCAAGATGCTGTGGGGCCCAACTCGCCCTTTGGAAAGAAGCCTGCACGTTGTGCCTTTCAGCTCTAGGGCAAAGTAGCACACCCAGAGCAGAAGTCCTACTTCAGCCAGATCAGGCCTGCAAAGAAACTGCGTTTCACAGGCCTTTGGAAGAGATGTTCCCGGTAGGCTGTAAGAGCACTGTGCAGAGCGAGTTGTTTCTTAGCTTCCCAAAGAGCTGGAAGCAAGATGCTGTGGGGCCCAACTCGCCCTTTGGAAAGAAGCCTGTACGTTTTACCTATCAGCTCTAGGGCAAAGTAGCACACCCAGAGCAGAAGTCCTACTTCAGCCAGATCAGGCCTGCAAAGAAACTGCGTTTCACAGGCCTTTGGAAGAGATGTTCCCACTAGTCTGTAAGAGCACTGTGCAGAGCGAGTTGTTTCATAGCTTCCCAAAGTGCTGGAATCAAGATGCTGTGGGGCCCAACTCGCCCTCTGGAAAGAAGCCTGCACGTTGTGCCTTTCAGCTCTAGGGCAAAGTAGCACACCCAGAGCAGAAGTCCTACTTCAGCCAGATCAGGCCTGCAAAGAAACTGCGTTTCACAGGCCTTTGGAAGAGATGTTCCCACTAGGCTATAAGAGCACTGTGCAGAGCGAGTTGTTTCTTAGCTTCCCAAAGAGCTGGAATCAAGATGCTGTGGGGCCCAACTCGCCCTCTGGAAAGAAGCCTGCACGTTGTGCCTTTCAGCTCTAGGGCAAAGTAGCACACCCAGAGCAGAAGTCCTACTTCAGCCAGATCAGGCCTGCAAAGAAACTGCGTTTCACAGGCCTTTGGAAGAGATGTTCCCGGTAGGCTGTAAGAGCACTGTGCAGAGCGAGTTGTTTCTTAGCTTCCCAAAGAGCTGGAAGCAAGATGCTGTGGGGCCCAACTCGCCCTTTGGAAAGAAGCCTGCACGTTGTGCCTTTCAGCTCTAGGGCAAAGTAGCACACCCAGAGCAGAAGTCCTACTTCAGCCAGATCAGGCCTGCAAAGAAACTGCGTTTCACAGGCCTTTGGAAGAGATGTTCCCGGTAGGCTGTAAGAGCACTGTGCATAGCGAGTTGTTTCTTAGCTTCCCAAAGAGCTGGAAGCAAGATGCTGTGGGGCCCAACTCGCCCTTTGGAAAGAAACCTGCACGTTGTGCCTTTCAGCTCTAGGGCAAAGTAGCACACCCAGAGCAGAAGTCCTACTTCAGCCAGATCAGGCCTGCAAAGAAACTGCGTTTCACAGGCCTTTGGAAGAGATGTTCCCACTAGGCTGTAAGAGCACTGTGCAGAGCGAGTTGTTTCTTAGCTTCCCAAAGAGCTGGAAGCAAGATGCTGTGGGGCCCAACTCGCCCTCTGGAAAGAAGCCTGCACGTTGTGCCTTTCAGCTCTAGGGCAAAGTAGCACACCCAGAGCAGAAGTCCTACTTCAGCCAGATCAGGCCTGCAAAGAAACTGCGTTTCACAGGCCTTTGGAAGAGATGTTCCCGGTAGGCTGTAAGAGCACTGTGCAGAGCGAGTTGTTTCTTAGCTTCCCAAAGAGCTGGAAGCAAGATGCTGTGGGGCCCAACTCGCCCTTTGGAAAGAAGCCTGCACGTTGTGCCTTTCAGCTCTAGGGCAAAGTAGCACACCCAGAGCAGAAGTCCTACTTCAGCCAGATCAGGCCTGCAAAGAAACTGCGTTTCACAGGCTTTTGGAAGAGATGTTCCCGGTAGGCTGTAAGAGCACTGTGCAGAGCGAGTTGTTTCTTAGCTTCCCAAAGAGCTGGAAGCAAGATGCTGTGGGGCCCAACTCGCCCTTTGGAAAGAAGCCTGCACGTTGTGCCTTTCAGCTCTAGGGCAAAGTAGCACACCCAGAGCAGAAGTCCTACTTCAGCCAGATCAGGCCTGCAAAGAAACTGCGTTTCACAGGCCTTTGGAAGAGATGTTCCCGGTAGGCTGTAAGAGCACTGTGCAGAGCGAGTTGTTTCTTAGCTTCCCAAAGAGCTGGAAGCAAGATGCTGTGGGGCCCAACTCGCCCTTTGGAAAGAAGCCTGCACGTTGTGCCTTTCAGCTCTAGGGCAAAGTAGCACACCCAGAGCAGAAGTCCTACTTCAGCCAGATCAGGCCTGCAAAGAAACTGAGTTTCACAGGGCTTTGGGAGAGATGTTCCCGGTAGGCTGTAAGAGCACTGTGCAGAGCGAGTTGTTTCTTAGCTTCCCAAAGAGCTGGAAGCAAGATGCTGTGGGGCCCAACTCGCCCTTTGGAAAGAAGCCTGCACGTTGTGCCTTTCAGCTCTAGGGCAAAGTAGCACACCCAGAGCAGAAGTCCTACTTCAGCCAGATCAGGCCTGCAAAGAAACTGCGTTTCACAGGCCTTTGGAAGAGATGTTCCCGGTAGGCTGTAAGAGCACTGTGCAGAGCGAGTTGTTTCTTAGCTTCCCAAAGAGCTGGAAGCAAGATGCTGTGGGGCCCAACTCGCCCTTTGGAAAGAAGCCTGCACGTTGTGCCTTTCAGCTCTAGGGCAAAGTAGCACACCCAGAGCAGAAGTCCTACTTCAGCCAGATCAGGCCTGCAAAGAAACTGCGTTTCACAGGCCTTTGGAAGAGATGTTCCCGGTAGGCTGTAAGAGCACTGTGCAGAGCGAGTTGTTTCTTAGCTTCCCAAAGAGCTGGAAGCAAGATGCTGTGGGGCCCAACTCGCCCTTTGGAAAGAAGCCTGTACGTTTTACCTATCAGCTCTAGGGCAAAGTAGCACACCCAGAGCAGAAGTCCTACTTCAGCCAGATCAGGCCTGCAAAGAAACTGCGTTTCACAGGCCTTTGGAAGAGATGTTCCCACTAGTCTGTAAGAGCACTGTGCAGAGCGAGTTGTTTCATAGCTTCCCAAAGTGCTGGAATCAAGATGCTGTGGGGCCCAACTCGCCCTCTGGAAAGAAGCCTGCACGTTGTGCCTTTCAGCTCTAGGGCAAAGTAGCACACCCAGAGCAGAAGTCCTACTTCAGCCAGATCAGGCCTGCAAAGAAACTGCGTTTCACAGGCCTTTGGAAGAGATGTTCCCACTAGGCTGTAAGAGCACTGTGCAGAGCGAGTTGTTTCTTAGCTTCCCAAAGAGCTGGAAGCAAGATGCTGTGGGGCCCAACTCGCCCTTTGGAAAGAAGCCTGCACGTTGTGCCTTTCAGCTCTAGGGCAAAGTAGCACACCCAGAGCAGAAGTCCTACTTCAGCCAGATCAGGCCTGCAAAGAAACTGCGTTTCACAGGCCTTTGGAAGAGATGTTCCCGGTAGGCTGTAAGAGCACTGTGCAGAGCGAGTTGTTTCTTAGCTTCCCAAAGAGCTGGAAGCAAGATGCTGTGGGGCCCAACTCGCCCTTTGGAAAGAAGCCTGTACGTTTTACCTATCAGCTCTAGGGCAAAGTAGCACACCCAGAGCAGAAGTCCTACTTCAGCCAGATCAGGCCTGCAAAGAAACTGCGTTTCACAGGCCTTTGGAAGAGATGTTCCCACTAGTCTGTAAGAGCACTGTGCAGAGCGATTTGTTTCTTAGCTTCCCAAAGAGCTGGAATCAAGATGCTGTGGGGCCCAACTCGCCCTCTGGAAAGAAGCCTGCACGTTGTGCCTTTCAGCTCTAGGGCAAAGTAGCACACCCAGAGCAGAAGTCCTACTTCAGCCAGATCAGGCCTGCAAAGAAACTGCGTTTCACAGGCCTTTGGAAGAGATGTACCCGGTAGGCTGTAAGAGCACTGTGCAGAGCGAGTTGTTTCTTAGCTTCCCAAAGAGCTGGAAGCAAGATGCTGTGGGGCCCAACTCGCCCTTTGGAAAGAAGCCTGCACGTTGTGCCTTTCAGCTCTAGGGCAAAGTAGCACACCCAGAGCAGAAGTCCTACTTCAGCCAGATCAGGCCTGCAAAGAAACTGCGTTTCACAGGCCTTTGGGAGAGATGTTCCCGGTAGGCTTTAAGAGCACTGTGCAGAGCGAGTTGTTTCTTAGCTTCCCAAAGAGCTGGAAGCAAGATGCTGTGGGGCCCAACTCGCCCTTTGGAAAGAAGCCTGCACGTTGTGCCTTTCAGCTCTAGGGCAAAGTAGCACACCCAGAGCAGAAGTCCTACTTCAGCCAGATCAGGCCTGCAAAGAAACTGCGTTTCACAGGCCTTTGGAAGGGATGTTCCCGGTAGGCTGTAAGAGCACTGTGCAGAGCGAGTTGTTTCTTAGATTCCCACAGAGCTAGAAGCAAGATGCTGTGGCGCCCAACTCGCCCTTTGGAAAGAAGCCTGCACGTTGTGCCTTTCAGCTCTAGGGCAAAGTAGCACACCCAGAGCAGAAGTCCTACTTCAGCCAGATCAGGCCTGCAAAGAAACTGCGTTTCACCGGCCTTTGGAAGAGATGTTCCCGGTAGGCTGTAAGAGCACTGTGCAGAGCGAGTTGTTTCTTAGCTTCCCAAAGAGCTGGAAGCAAGATGCTGTGGGGCCCAACTCGCCCTTTGGAAAGAAGCCTGCACGTTTTACCTTTCAGCTCTAGGGCAAAGTAGCACACGCAGAGCAGAAGTCCTACTTCAGCCAGATCAGGCCTGCAAAGAAACTGCGTTTCACAGGCCTTTGGAAGAGATGTACCCGGTAGGCTGTAAGAGCACTGTGCAGAGCGAGTTGTTTCTTAGCTTCCCAAAGAGCTGGAAGCAAGATGCTGTGGGGCCCAACTCGCCCTCTGGAAAGAAGCCTGCACGTTGAGCCTTTCAGCTCTAGGGCAAAGTAGCACACCCAGAGCAGAAGTCCTACTTCAGCCAGATCAGGCCTGCAAAGAAACTGCGTTTCACAGGCCTTTGGAAGAGATGTTCCCACTAGGCTGTAAGAGCACTGTGCAGAGCGAGTTGTTTCTTAGCTTCCCAAAGAGCTGGAAGCAAGATGCTGTGGGGCCCAACTCGCCCTTTGGAAAGAAGCCTGCACGTTGTGCCTTTCAGCTCTAGGGCAAAGTAGCACACCCAGAGCAGAAGTCCTACTTCAGCCAGATCAGGCCTGCAAAGAAACTGCGTTTCACAGGCCTTTGGGAGAGATGTTCCCGGTAGGCTGTAAGAGCACTGTGCAGAGCGAGTTGTTTCTTAGCTTCCCAAAGAGCTGGAAGCAAGATGCTGTGGGGCCCAACTCGCCCTCTGGAAAGAAGCCTGCACGTTGTGCCTTTCAGCTCTAGGGCAAAGTAGCACACCCAGAGCAGAAGTCCTACTTCGGCCAGATAAGGCCTGCAAAGAAACTGCGTTTCACAGGCCTTTGGAAGAGATGTTCCCGGTAGGCTGTAAGAGCACTGTGCAGAGCGAGTTGTTTCTTAGCTTCCCAAAGAGCTGGAAGCAAGAGGCTGTGGGGCCCAACTCGCCCTTTGGAAAGAAGCCTGCACGTTGTGCCTTTCAGCTCTAGGGCAAAGTAGCACACCCAGAGCAGAAGTCCTACTTCATCCAGATCAGGCCTGCAAAGAAACTACGTTTCACTGGCCTTTGGAAGAGATGTTCCCGGTAGGCTGTAAGAGCACTGTGCAGAGCGAGTTGTTTCTTAGCTTCCCAAAGAGCTGGAAGCAAGATGCTGTGGGGCCCAACTCGCCCTTTGGAAAGAAGCCTGCACGTTGTGCCTTTCAGCTCTAGGGCCAAGTAGCACACCCAGAGCAGAAGTCCTACTTCGGCCAGATCAGGCCTGCAAAGAAACTGCGTTTCACTGGCCTTTGGAAGAGATGTTCCCGGTAGGCTGTAAGAGCACTGTGCACAGCGAGTTGTTTCTTAGCTTCCCAAAGAGCTGGAAGCAAGATGCTGTGGGGCGCAACTCGCCCTTTGGAAAGAAGCCTGCACGTTGTGCCTTTCAGCTCTAGGGCATAGTAGCACACCCAGAGCAGAAGTCCTACTTCGGCCAGATCAGGCCTGCAAAGAAACTGCGTTTCACAGGCCTTTGGAAGAGATGTTCCCGGTAGGCTGTAAGAGCACTGTGCAGAGCGAGTTGTTTCTTAGCTTCCCAAAGAGCTGGAAGCAAGATGCTGTGGGGCCCAACTCGCCCTTTGGAAAGAAGCCTGCACGTTGTGCCTTTCAGCTCTAGGGCAAAGTAGCACACCCAGAGCAGAAGTCCTACTTCAGCCAGATCAGGCCTGCAAAGAATCTGCGTTTCACAGGCCTTTGGAAGAGATGTTCCCGGTAGGCTGTAAGAGCACTGCGCAGAGCGAGTTCTTTCTTAGCTTCCCAAAGAGCTGGAAGCAAGATGCTGTTGGGCCCAACTCGCCCTTTGGAAAGAAGCCTGCACATTGTGCCTTTCAGCTCTAGGGCAAAGTAGCACACCCAGAGCAGAAGTCCTACTTCAGCCAGATCAGGCCTGCACAAACACTGCGTTTCACAGGCCTTTGGAGGAGATGTTCCCACTAGGCTGTAAGAGCACTGTGCAGAGCGAGTTGTTTCTTAGCTTCCCAAAGAGCTGGAAGCAAGATGCTGTGGGGCCCAACTCGCCCTTTGGAAAGAAGCCTGCACGTTGTGCCTTTCAGCTCTAGGGCAAAGTAGCACACCCAGAGCAGAAGTGCTACTTCAGCCAGATCAGGCCTGCAAAGAAACTGCGTTTCACAGGCCTTTGGGAGAGATGTTCCCGGTAGGCTGTAAGAGCACTGTGCAGAGCGAGTTGTTTCTTAGCTTCCCAAAGAGCTGGAAGCAAGATGCTGTGGGGCCCAACTCGCCCTTTGGAAACAAGCCTGCACGTTGTGCCTTTCAGCTCTAGGGCAAAGTAGCACACCCAGAGCAGAAGTCCTACTTCAGCCAGATCAGGCCTGCAAAGAAACTGCGTTTCACAGGCCTTTGGAAGGGATGTTCCCGGTAGGCTGTAAGAGCACTGTGCAGAGCGAGTTGTTTCTTAGCTTCCCAAAGAGCTGGAAGCAAGATGCTGTGGGGCCCAACTCGCCCTTTGGAAAGAAGCCTGCACGTTTTACCTTTCAGCTCTAGGGCAAAGTAGCACACGCAGAGCAGAAGTCCAACTTCAGCCAGATCAGGCCTGCAAAGAAACTGCGTTTCACAGGCCTTTGGAAGAGATGTTCCCACTAGGCTGTAAGAGCACTGTGCAGAGCGAGTTGTTTCTTAGCTTCCCAAAGAGCTGGAAGCAAGATGCTGTGGGGCCCAACTCGCCCTCTGGAAAGAAGCCTGCACGTTGTGCCTTTCAGCTCTAGGGCAAAGTAGCACACCCAGAGCAGAAGTGCTACTTCAGCCAGATCAGGCCTGCAAAGAAACTGCGTTTCACAGGCCTTTGGAAGAGATGTTCCCGGTAGGCTGTAAGAGCACTGTGCAGAGCGAGTTGTTTCTTAGCTTCCCAAAGAGCTGGAAGCAAGATGCTGTGGGGCCCAACTCGCCCTTTGGAAAGAAGCCTGCACGTTGTGCCTTTCAGCTCTAGGGCAAAGTAGCACACCCAGAGCAGAAGTCCTACTTCAGCCAGATCAGGCCTGCAAAGAAACTGCGTTTCACAGGCCTTTGGAAGAGATGTTCCCGGTAGGCTGTAAGAGCACTGTGCAGAGCGAGTTGTTTCTTAGCTTCCCAAAGAGCTGGAAGCAAGATGCTGTGGGTCCCAACTCGCCCTTTGGAAAGAAGCCTGCACGTTGTGCCTTTCAGCTCTAGGGCAAAGTAGCACACCCAGAGCAGAAGTCCTACTTCAGCCAGATCAGGCCTGCAAAGAAACTGCGTTTCACAGGCCTTTGGAAGAGATGTTCCCGGTAGGCTGTAAGAGCACTGTGCAGAGCGAGTTGTTTCTTAGCTTCCCAAAGAGCTGGAAGCAAGATGCTGTGGGGCCCAACTCGCCCTTTGGAAAGAGGCCTGCACGTTGTGCCTTTCAGCTCTAGGGCAAAGTAGCACACCCAGAGCAGAAGTCCTACTTCAGCCAGATCAGGCCTGCAAAGAAACTGCGTTTCACAGGCCTTTGGAAGAGATGTTCCCGGTAGGCTGTAAGAGCACTGTGCAGAGCGAGTTGTTTCTTAGCTTCCCAAAGAGCTGGAAGCAAGATGCTGTGGGGCCCAACTCGCCCTTTGGAAAGAAGCCTGCACGTTGTGCCTTTCAGCTCTAGGGCAAAGTAGCACACCCAGAGCAGAAGTCCTACTTCAGCCAGATCAGGCCTGCAAAGAAACTGCGTTTCACAGGCCTTTGGAGGAGATGTTCCCACTAGGCTGTAAGAGCACTGTGCATAGCGAGTTGTTTGTTAGCTTCCCAAAGAGCTGGAAGCAAGATGCTGTGGGGCCCAACTCGCCCTTTGGAAAGAAGCCTGCACGTTGTGCCTTTCAGCTCTAGGGCAAAGTAGCACACCCAGAGCAGAAGTCCTACTTCAGCCAGATCAGGCCTGCAAAGAAACTGCGTTTCACAGGCCTTTGGAAGAGATGTTCCCACTAGGCTGTAAGAGCACTGTGCAGAGCAAGTTGTTTCTTAGCTTCCCAAAGAGCTGGAAGCAAGATGCTGTGGGGCCCAACTCACCCTTTGGAAAGAAGCCTGCACGTTGTGCCTTTCAGCTCTAGGGCAAAGTAGCACACCCAGAGCAGAAGTCCTACTTCAGCCAGATCAGGCCTGCAAAGAAACTGCGTTTCACAGGCCTTTGGAAGAGATGTTCCCGGTAGGCTGTAAGAGCACTGTGCAGAGCGAGTTGTTTCTTAGCTTCCCAAAGAGCTGGAAGCAAGATGCTGTGGGGCCCAACTCGCCCTTTGGAAAGAAGCCTGCACGTTGTGCCTTTCAGCTCTAGGGCAAAGTAGCACACCCAGAGCAGAAGTCCTACTTCAGCCAGATCAGGCCTGCAAAGAAACTGCGTTTCACAGGCCTTTGGAAGAGATGTTCCCCGTAGGCTGTAAGAGCACTGTGCAGAGCAAGTTGTTTCTTAGCTTCCCAAAGAGCTGGAAGCAAGATGCTGTGGGGCCCAACTCGCCCTTGGGAAAGAAGCCTGCACGTTGTGCCTTTCAGCTCTAGGGCAAAGTAGCACACCCAGAGCAGAAGTCCTACTTCAGCCAGATCAGGCCTGCAAAGAAACTGCGTTTCACAGGCCTTTGGAAGAGATGTTCCCACTAGGCTGTAAGAGCAGTGTGCAGAGCGAGTTGTTTCTTAGCTTCCCAAAGAGCTGGAAGCAAGATGCTGTGGGGCCCAACTCGCCCTTTGGAAAGAAGCCTGCACGTTGTGCCTTTCAGCTCTAGGGCAAAGTAGCACACCCAGAGCAGAAGTCCTACTTCAGCCAGATCAGGCCTGCAAAGAAACTGCGTTTCACAGGCCTTTGGAGGAGATGTTCCCACTAGGCTGTAAGAGCACTGTGCAGAGCGAGTTGTTTCTTAGCTTCCCAAAGAGCTGGAAGCAAGATGCTTTGGGGCCCAACTCGCCCTCTGGAAAGAAGCCTGCACGTTGTGCCTTTCAGCTCTAGGGCAAAGTAGCACACCCAGAGCAGAAGTGCTACTTCAGCCAGATCAGGCCTGCAAAGAAACTGCGTTTCACAGGCCTTTGGAAGAGATGTTCCCACTAGGCTGTAAGAGCACTGTGCAGAGCGAGTTGCTTCTTAGCTTCCCAAAGAGCTGGAAGCAAGATGCTGTGGGGCCCAACTCGCCCTTTGGAAAGAAGCCTGCACGTTGTGCCTTTCAGCTCTAGGGCAAAGTAGCACACCCAGAGCAGAAGTCCTACTTCAGCCAGATCAGGCCTGCAAAGAAACTGCGTTTCACAGGCCTTTGGAAGAGATTTTCCCGGTAGGCTGTAAGAGCACTGTGCAGAGCGAGTTGATTCTTAGCTTCCCAAAGAGCTGGAAGCAAGATGCTGTGGGGCCCAACTCGCCCTTTGGAAAGAAGCCTGCACGTTGTGCCTTTCAGCTCTAGGGCAAAGTAGCACACCCAGAGCAGAAGTCCTACTTCAGCCAGATCAGGCCTGCAAAGAAACTGCGTTTCACAGGCCTTTGGAAGAGATGTTCCCACTAGGCTGTAAGAGCACTGTGCAGAGCGAGTTGTTTCTTAGCTTCCCAAAGAGCTGGAAGCAAGATGCTGTGGGGCCCAACTCGCCCTTTGGAAAGAAGCCTGCACGTTGTGCCTTTCAGCTCTAGGGCAAAGTAGCACACCCAGAGCAGAAGTCCTACTTCAGCCAGATCAGGCCTGCAAAGAAACTGCGTTTCACAGGCCTTTGGGAGAGATGTTCCCGGTAGGCTGTAAGAGCACCTTGCAGAGCGAGTTGTTTCTCAGCTTCCCAAAGAGCTGGAAGCAAGATGCTGTGGGGCCCAACTCGCCCTTTGGAAAGAAGCCTGCACGTTGTGCCTTTCAGCTCTAGGGCAAAGTAGCACACCCAGAGCAGAAGTCCTACTTCAGCCAGATCAGGCCTGCAAAGAAACTGCGTTTCACAGGCCTTTGGAAGAGAAGTTCCCACTAGGCTATAAGAGCACTGTGCAGAGCGAGTTGTTTCTTAGCTTCCCAAAGAGCTGGAATCAAGATGCTGTGGGGCCCAACTCGCCCTTTGGAAAGAACCCTGCACGTTGTGCCTTTCAGCTCTAGGGCAAAGTAGCACACCCAGAGCAGAAGTCCTACTTCAGCCAGATCAGGCCTGCAAAGAAACTGCGTTTCACAGGCCTTTGGAAGAGATGTTCCCGGTAGGCTGTAAGAGCACTGTGCAGAGCGAGTTGTTTCTTAGCTTCCCAAAGAGCTGGAAGCAAGATGCTGTGGGGCCCAACTCGCCCTTGGGAAAGAAGCCTGCACGTTGTGCCTTTCAGCTCTAGGGCAAAGTAGCACACCCAGAGCAGAAGTCCTACTTCAGCCAGATCAGGCCTGCAAAGAAACTGCGTTTCACAGGCCTTTGGAAGAGATGTTCCCGGTAGGCTGTAAGAGCACTGTGCAGAGCGAGTTGTTTCTTAGCTTCCCAAAGAGCTGGAAGCAAGATGCTGTGGGGCCCAACTCGCCCTTTGGAAAGAAGCCTGCACGTTGTGCCTTTCAGCTCTAGGGCAAAGTAGCACACCCAGAGCAGAAGTCCTACTTCAGCCAGATCAGGCCTGCAAAGAAACTGCGTTTCACAGGCCTTTGGAGGAGATGTTCCCACTAGGCTGTAAGAGCACTGTGCAGAGCGAGTTGTTTCTTAGCTTCCCAAAGAGCTGGAAGCAAGATGCTTTGGGGCCCAACTCGCCCTCTGGAAAGAAGCCTGCACGTTGTGCCTTTCAGCTCTAGGGCAAAGTAGCACACCCAGAGCAGAAGTGCTACTTCAGCCAGATCAGGCCTGCAAAGAAACTGCGTTTCACAGGCCTTTGGAAGAGATGTTCCCACTAGGCTGTAAGAGCACTGTGCAGAGCGAGTTGCTTCTTAGCTTCCCAAAGAGCTGGAAGCAAGATGCTGTGGGGCCCAACTCGCCCTTTGGAAAGAAGCCTGCACGTTGTGCCTTTCAGCTCTAGGGCAAAGTAGCACACCCAGAGCAGAAGTCCTACTTCAGCCAGATCAGGCCTGCAAAGAAACTGCGTTTCACAGGCCTTTGGAAGAGATTTTCCCGGTAGGCTGTAAGAGCACTGTGCAGAGCGAGTTGATTCTTAGCTTCCCAAAGAGCTGGAAGCAAGATGCTGTGGGGCCCAACTCGCCCTTTGGAAAGAAGCCTGCACGTTGTGACTTTCAGCTCTAGGGCAAAGTAGCACACCCAGAGCAGAAGTCCTACTTCAGCCAGATCAGGCCTGCAAAGAAACTGCGTTTCACAGGCCTTTGGAAGAGATGTTCCCACTAGGCTGTAAGAGCACTGTGCAGAGCGAGTTGTTTCTTAGCTTCCCAAAGAGCTGGAAGCAAGATGCTGTGGGGCCCAACTCGCCCTTTGGAAAGAAGCCTGCACGTTGTGCCTTTCAGCTCTAGGGCAAAGTAGCACACCCAGAGCAGAAGTCCTACTTCAGCCAGATCAGGCCTGCAAAGAAACTGCGTTTCACAGGCCTTTGGGAGAGATGTTCCCGGTAGGCTGTAAGAGCACCTTGCAGAGCGAGTTGTTTCTCAGCTTCCCAAAGAGCTGGAAGCAAGATGCTGTGGGGCCCAACTCGCCCTTTGGAAAGAAGCCTGCACGTTGTGCCTTTCAGCTCTAGGGCAAAGTAGCACACCCAGAGCAGAAGTCCTACTTCAGCCAGATCAGGCCTGCAAAGAAACTGCGTTTCACAGGCCTTTGGAAGAGAAGTTCCCACTAGGCTATAAGAGCACTGTGCAGAGCGAGTTGTTTCTTAGCTTCCCAAAGAGCTGGAATCAAGATGCTGTGGGGCCCAACTCGCCCTCTGGAAAGAACCCTGCACGTTGTGCCTTTCAGCTCTAGGGCAAAGTAGCACACCCAGAGCAGAAGTCCTACTTCAGCCAGATCAGGCCTGCAAAGAAACTGCGTTTCACAGGCCTTTGGAAGAGATGTTCCCGGTAGGCTATAAGAGCACTGTGCAGAGCGAGTTGTTTCTTAGCTTCCCAAAGAGCTGGAAGCAAGATGCTGTGGGGCCCAACTCGCCCTTGGGAAAGAAGCCTGCACGTTGTGCCTTTCAGCTCTAGGGCAAAGTAGCACACCCAGAGCAGCAGTCCTACTTCAGCCAGATCAGGCCTGCAAAGAAACTGCGTTTCACAGGCCTTTGGAAGAGATGTTCCCGGTAGGCTGTAAGAGCACTGTGCAGAGCGAGTTGTTTCTTAGCTTCCCAAAGAGCTGGAAGCAAGATGCTGTGGGGCCCAACTCGCCCTCTGGAAAGAAGCCTGCACGTTGTGCCTTTCAGCTCTAGGGCAAAGTAGCACACCCAGAGCAGAAGTCCTACTTCAGCCAGATCAGGCCTGCAAAGAAACTGCGTTTCACAGGCCTTTGCAAGAGATGTTCCCGGTAGGCTGTAAGAGCACTGTGCAGAGCGAGTTGTTTCTTAGCTTCCAAAAGAGCTGAAGCAAGATGCTGTGGGGCCCAACTCGCCCTATGGAAAGAAGCCTGCACGTTGTGCCTTTCAGCTCTAGGGCAAAGTAGCACACCCAGAGCAGAAGTCCTACTTCAGCCACATCAGGCCTGCAAATAAACTGCGTTTCACAGGCCTTTGGAAGAGATGTTCCCGGTAGGCTGTAAGAGCACTGTGCAGAGCGAGTTGTTTCTTAGCTTCCCAAAGAGCTGGAAGCAAGATGCTGTGGGGCCCAACTCGCCCTTTGGAAAGAAGCCTGCACGTTGTGCCTTTCAGCTCTAGGGCAAAGTAGCACACCCAGAGCAGAAGTCCTACTTCAGCCAGATCAGGCCTGCAAAGAAACTGCGTTTCACAGGCCTTTGGAAGAGATGTTCCCGGTAGGCTGTAAGAGCACTGTGCAGAGCGAGTTGTTTCTTAGCTTCCCAAAGAGCTGGAAGCAAGATGCTGTGGGGCCCAACTCGCCCTTTGGAAAGAAGCCTGCACGTTGTGCCTTTCAGCTCTAGGGCAAAGTAGCACACCCAGAGCAGAAGTCCTACTTCAGCCAGATCAGGCCTGCAAAGAAACTGCGTTTCACAGGCCTTTGGAAGAGATGTTCCCACTAGGCTGTAAGAGCACTGTGCAGAGCGAGTTGTTTCTTAGCATCCCAAAGAGCTGGAAGCAAGATGCTGTGGGGCCCAACTCGCCCTTTGGAAAGAAGCCTGCACGTTGTGCCTTTCAGCTCTAGGGCAAAGTAGCACACCCAGAGCAGAAGTCCTACTTCAGCCAGATCAGGCCTGCAAAGAAACTGCGTTTCACAGGCCTTTGGGAGAGATGTTCCCGGTAGGCTGTAAGAGCACCTTGCAGAGCGAGTTGTTTCTCAGCTTCCCAAAGAGCTGGAAGCAAGATGCTGTGGGGCCCAACTCGCCCTTTGGAAAGAAGCCTGCACGTTGTGCCTTTCAGCTCTAGGGCAAAGTAGCACACCCAGAGCAGAAGTCCTACTTCAGCCAGATCAGGCCTGCAAAGAAACTGCGTTTCACAGGCCTTTGGAAGAGAAGTTCCCACTAGGCTATAAGAGCACTGTGCAGAGCGAGTTGTTTCTTAGCTTCCCAAAGAGCTGGAATCAAGATGCTGTGGGGCCCAACTCGCCCTCTGGAAAGAACCCTGCACGTTGTGCCTTTCAGCTCTAGGGCAAAGTAGCACACCCAGAGCAGAAGTCCTACTTCAGCCAGATCAGGCCTGCAAAGAAACTGCGTTTCACAGGCCTTTGGAAGAGATGTTCCCGGTAGGCTGTAAGAGCACTGTGCAGAGCGAGTTGTTTCTTAGCTTCCCAAAGAGCTGGAAGCAAGATGCTGTGGGGCCCAACTCGCCCTTGGGAAAGAAGCCTGCACGTTGTGCCTTTCAGCTCTAGGGCAAAGTAGCACACCCAGAGCAGAAGTCCTACTTCAGCCAGATCAGGCCTGCAAAGAAACTGCGTTTCACAGGCCTTTGGAAGAGATGTTCCCGGTAGGCTGTAAGAGCACTGTGCAGAGCGAGTTGTTTCTTAGCTTCCCAAAGAGCTGGAAGCAAGATGCTGTGGGGCCCAACTCGCCCTTTGGAAAGAAGCCTGCACGTTGTGCCTTTCAGCTCTAGGGCAAAGTAGCACACCCAGAGCAGAAGTCCTACTTCAGCCAGATCAGGCCTGCAAAGAAACTGCGTTTCACAGGCCTTTGGAGGAGATGTTCCCACTAGGCTGTAAGAGCACTGTGCAGAGCGAGTTGTTTCTTAGCTTCCCAAAGAGCTGGAAGCAAGATGCTTTGGGGCCCAACTCGCCCTCTGGAAAGAAGCCTGCACGTTGTGCCTTTCAGCTCTAGGGCAAAGTAGCACACCCAGAGCAGAAGTCCTACTTCAGCCAGATCAGGCCTGCAAAGAAACTGCGTTTCACAGGCCTTTGGAAGGGATGTTCCCGGTAGGCTGTAAGAGCACTGTGCAGAGCGAGTTGTTTCTTAGCTTCCCAAAGAGCTGGAAGCAAGATGCTGTGGGGCCCAACTCGCCCTTTGGAAAGAAGCCTGCACGTTTTACCTTTCAGCTCTAGGGCAAAGTAGCACACGCAGAGCAGAAGTCCAACTTCAGCCAGATCAGGCCTGCAAAGAAACTGCGTTTCACAGGCCTTTGGAAGAGATGTTCCCACTAGGCTGTAAGAGCACTGTGCAGAGCGAGTTGTTTCTTAGCTTCCCAAAGAGCTGGAAGCAAGATGCTGTGGGGCCCAACTCGCCCTCTGGAAAGAAGCCTGCACGTTGTGCCTTTCAGCTCTAGGGCAAAGTAGCACACCCAGAGCAGAAGTGCTACTTCAGCCAGATCAGGCCTGCAAAGAAACTGCGTTTCACAGGCCTTTGGAAGAGATGTTCCCGGTAGGCTGTAAGAGCACTGTGCAGAGCGAGTTGTTTCTTAGCTTCCCAAAGAGCTGGAAGCAAGATGCTGTGGGGCCCAACTCGCCCTTTGGAAAGAAGCCTGCACGTTGTGCCTTTCAGCTCTAGGGCAAAGTAGCACACCCAGAGCAGAAGTCCTACTTCAGCCAGATCAGGCCTGCAAAGAAACTGCGTTTCACAGGCCTTTGGAAGAGATGTTCCCGGTAGGCTGTAAGAGCACTGTGCAGAGCGAGTTGTTTCTTAGCTTCCCAAAGAGCTGGAAGCAAGATGCTGTGGGTCCCAACTCGCCCTTTGGAAAGAAGCCTGCACGTTGTGCCTTTCAGCTCTAGGGCAAAGTAGCACACCCAGAGCAGAAGTCCTACTTCAGCCAGATCAGGCCTGCAAAGAAACTGCGTTTCACAGGCCTTTGGAAGAGATGTTCCCGGTAGGCTGTAAGAGCACTGTGCAGAGCGAGTTGTTTCTTAGCTTCCCAAAGAGCTGGAAGCAAGATGCTGTGGGGCCCAACTCGCCCTTTGGAAAGAGGCCTGCACGTTGTGCCTTTCAGCTCTAGGGCAAAGTAGCACACCCAGAGCAGAAGTCCTACTTCAGCCAGATCAGGCCTGCAAAGAAACTGCGTTTCACAGGCCTTTGGAAGAGATGTTCCCGGTAGGCTGTAAGAGCACTGTGCAGAGCGAGTTGTTTCTTAGCTTCCCAAAGAGCTGGAAGCAAGATGCTGTGGGGCCCAACTCGCCCTTTGGAAAGAAGCCTGCACGTTGTGCCTTTCAGCTCTAGGGCAAAGTAGCACACCCAGAGCAGAAGTCCTACTTCAGCCAGATCAGGCCTGCAAAGAAACTGCGTTTCACAGGCCTTTGGAGGAGATGTTCCCACTAGGCTGTAAGAGCACTGTGCATAGCGAGTTGTTTGTTAGCTTCCCAAAGAGCTGGAAGCAAGATGCTGTGGGGCCCAACTCGCCCTTTGGAAAGAAGCCTGCACGTTGTGCCTTTCAGCTCTAGGGCAAAGTAGCACACCCAGAGCAGAAGTCCTACTTCAGCCAGATCAGGCCTGCAAAGAAACTGCGTTTCACAGGCCTTTGGAAGAGATGTTCCCACTAGGCTGTAAGAGCACTGTGCAGAGCAAGTTGTTTCTTAGCTTCCCAAAGAGCTGGAAGCAAGATGCTGTGGGGCCCAACTCACCCTTTGGAAAGAAGCCTGCACGTTGTGCCTTTCAGCTCTAGGGCAAAGTAGCACACCCAGAGCAGAAGTCCTACTTCAGCCAGATCAGGCCTGCAAAGAAACTGCGTTTCACAGGCCTTTGGAAGAGATGTTCCCGGTAGGCTGTAAGAGCACTGTGCAGAGCGAGTTGTTTCTTAGCTTCCCAAAGAGCTGGAAGCAAGATGCTGTGGGGCCCAACTCGCCCTTTGGAAAGAAGCCTGCACGTTGTGCCTTTCAGCTCTAGGGCAAAGTAGCACACCCAGAGCAGAAGTCCTACTTCAGCCAGATCAGGCCTGCAAAGAAACTGCGTTTCACAGGCCTTTGGAAGAGATGTTCCCGGTAGGCTGTAAGAGCACTGTGCAGAGCAAGTTGTTTCTTAGCTTCCCAAAGAGCTGGAAGCAAGATGCTGTGGGGCCCAACTCGCCCTTGGGAAAGAAGCCTGCACGTTGTGCCTTTCAGCTCTAGGGCAAAGTAGCACACCCAGAGCAGAAGTCCTACTTCAGCCAGATCAGGCCTGCAAAGAAACTGCGTTTCACAGGCCTTTGGAAGAGATGTTCCCACTAGGCTGTAAGAGCAGTGTGCAGAGCGAGTTGTTTCTTAGCTTCCCAAAGAGCTGGAAGCAAGATGCTGTGGGGCCCAACTCGCCCTTTGGAAAGAAGCCTGCACGTTGTGCCTTTCAGCTCTAGGGCAAAGTAGCACACCCAGAGCAGAAGTCCTACTTCAGCCAGATCAGGCCTGCAAAGAAACTGCGTTTCACAGGCCTTTGGAGGAGATGTTCCCACTAGGCTGTAAGAGCACTGTGCAGAGCGAGTTGTTTCTTAGCTTCCCAAAGAGCTGGAAGCAAGATGCTTTGGGGCCCAACTCGCCCTCTGGAAAGAAGCCTGCACGTTGTGCCTTTCAGCTCTAGGGCAAAGTAGCACACCCAGAGCAGAAGTGCTACTTCAGCCAGATCAGGCCTGCAAAGAAACTGCGTTTCACAGGCCTTTGGAAGAGATGTTCCCACTAGGCTGTAAGAGCACTGTGCAGAGCGAGTTGCTTCTTAGCTTCCCAAAGAGCTGGAAGCAAGATGCTGTGGGGCCCAACTCGCCCTTTGGAAAGAAGCCTGCACGTTGTGCCTTTCAGCTCTAGGGCAAAGTAGCACACCCAGAGCAGAAGTCCTACTTCAGCCAGATCAGGCCTGCAAAGAAACTGCGTTTCACAGGCCTTTGGAAGAGATTTTCCCGGTAGGCTGTAAGAGCACTGTGCAGAGCGAGTTGATTCTTAGCTTCCCAAAGAGCTGGAAGCAAGATGCTGTGGGGCCCAACTCGCCCTTTGGAAAGAAGCCTGCACGTTGTGCCTTTCAGCTCTAGGGCAAAGTAGCACACCCAGAGCAGAAGTCCTACTTCAGCCAGATCAGGCCTGCAAAGAAACTGCGTTTCACAGGCCTTTGGAAGAGATGTTCCCACTAGGCTGTAAGAGCACTGTGCAGAGCGAGTTGTTTCTTAGCTTCCCAAAGAGCTGGAAGCAAGATGCTGTGGGGCCCAACTCGCCCTTTGGAAAGAAGCCTGCACGTTGTGCCTTTCAGCTCTAGGGCAAAGTAGCACACCCAGAGCAGAAGTCCTACTTCAGCCAGATCAGGCCTGCAAAGAAACTGCGTTTCACAGGCCTTTGGGAGAGATGTTCCCGGTAGGCTGTAAGAGCACCTTGCAGAGCGAGTTGTTTCTCAGCTTCCCAAAGAGCTGGAAGCAAGATGCTGTGGGGCCCAACTCGCCCTTTGGAAAGAAGCCTGCACGTTGTGCCTTTCAGCTCTAGGGCAAAGTAGCACACCCAGAGCAGAAGTCCTACTTCAGCCAGATCAGGCCTGCAAAGAAACTGCGTTTCACAGGCCTTTGGAAGAGAAGTTTCCACTAGGCTATAAGAGCACTGTGCAGAGCGAGTTGTTTCTTAGCTTCCCAAAGAGCTGGAATCAAGATGCTGTGGGGCCCAACTCGCCCTTTGGAAAGAACCCTGCACGTTGTGCCTTTCAGCTCTAGGGCAAAGTAGCACACCCAGAGCAGAAGTCCTACTTCAGCCAGATCAGGCCTGCAAAGAAACTGCGTTTCACAGGCCTTTGGAAGAGATGTTCCCGGTAGGCTGTAAGAGCACTGTGCAGAGCGAGTTGTTTCTTAGCTTCCCAAAGAGCTGGAAGCAAGATGCTGTGGGGCCCAACTCGCCCTTGGGAAAGAAGCCTGCACGTTGTGCCTTTCAGCTCTAGGGCAAAGTAGCACACCCAGAGCAGAAGTCCTACTTCAGCCAGATCAGGCCTGCAAAGAAACTGCGTTTCACAGGCCTTTGGAAGAGATGTTCCCGGTAGGCTGTAAGAGCACTGTGCAGAGCGAGTTGTTTCTTAGCTTCCCAAAGAGCTGGAAGCAAGATGCTGTGGGGCCCAACTCGCCCTTTGGAAAGAAGCCTGCACGTTGTGCCTTTCAGCTCTAGGGCAAAGTAGCACACCCAGAGCAGAAGTCCTACTTCAGCCAGATCAGGCCTGCAAAGAAACTGCGTTTCACAGGCCTTTGGAGGAGATGTTCCCACTAGGCTGTAAGAGCACTGTGCAGAGCGAGTTGTTTCTTAGCTTCCCAAAGAGCTGGAAGCAAGATGCTTTGGGGCCCAACTCGCCCTCTGGAAAGAAGCCTGCACGTTGTGCCTTTCAGCTCTAGGGCAAAGTAGCACACCCAGAGCAGAAGTGCTACTTCAGCCAGATCAGGCCTGCAAAGAAACTGCGTTTCACAGGCCTTTGGAAGAGATGTTCCCACTAGGCTGTAAGAGCACTGTGCAGAGCGAGTTGCTTCTTAGCTTCCCAAAGAGCTGGAAGCAAGATGCTGTGGGGCCCAACTCGCCCTTTGGAAAGAAGCCTGCACGTTGTGCCTTTCAGCTCTAGGGCAAAGTAGCACACCCAGAGCAGAAGTCCTACTTCAGCCAGATCAGGCCTGCAAAGAAACTGCGTTTCACAGGCCTTTGGAAGAGATTTTCCCGGTAGGCTGTAAGAGCACTGTGCAGAGCGAGTTGATTCTTAGCTTCCCAAAGAGCTGGAAGCAAGATGCTGTGGGGCCCAACTCGCCCTTTGGAAAGAAGCCTGCACGTTGTGACTTTCAGCTCTAGGGCAAAGTAGCACACCCAGAGCAGAAGTCCTACTTCAGCCAGATCAGGCCTGCAAAGAAACTGCGTTTCACAGGCCTTTGGAAGAGATGTTCCCACTAGGCTGTAAGAGCACTGTGCAGAGCGAGTTGTTTCTTAGCTTCCCAAAGAGCTGGAAGCAAGATGCTGTGGGGCCCAACTCGCCCTTTGGAAAGAAGCCTGCACGTTGTGCCTTTCAGCTCTAGGGCAAAGTAGCACACCCAGAGCAGAAGTCCTACTTCAGCCAGATCAGGCCTGCAAAGAAACTGCGTTTCACAGGCCTTTGGGAGAGATGTTCCCGGTAGGCTGTAAGAGCACCTTGCAGAGCGAGTTGTTTCTCAGCTTCCCAAAGAGCTGGAAGCAAGATGCTGTGGGGCCCAACTCGCCCTTTGGAAAGAAGCCTGCACGTTGTGCCTTTCAGCTCTAGGGCAAAGTAGCACACCCAGAGCAGAAGTCCTACTTCAGCCAGATCAGGCCTGCAAAGAAACTGCGTTTCACAGGCCTTTGGAAGAGAAGTTCCCACTAGGCTATAAGAGCACTGTGCAGAGCGAGTTGTTTCTTAGCTTCCCAAAGAGCTGGAATCAAGATGCTGTGGGGCCCAACTCGCCCTCTGGAAAGAACCCTGCACGTTGTGCCTTTCAGCTCTAGGGCAAAGTAGCACACCCAGAGCAGAAGTCCTACTTCAGCCAGATCAGGCCTGCAAAGAAACTGCGTTTCACAGGCCTTTGGAAGAGATGTTCCCGGTAGGCTATAAGAGCACTGTGCAGAGCGAGTTGTTTCTTAGCTTCCCAAAGAGCTGGAAGCAAGATGCTGTGGGGCCCAACTCGCCCTTGGGAAAGAAGCCTGCACGTTGTGCCTTTCAGCTCTAGGGCAAAGTAGCACACCCAGAGCAGAAGTCCTACTTCAGCCAGATCAGGCCTGCAAAGAAACTGCGTTTCACAGGCCTTTGGAAGAGATGTTCCCGGTAGGCTGTAAGAGCACTGTGCAGAGCGAGTTGTTTCTTAGCTTCCCAAAGAGCTGGAAGCAAGATGCTGTGGGGCCCAACTCGCCCTCTGGAAAGAAGCCTGCACGTTGTGCCTTTCAGCTCTAGGGCAAAGTAGCACACCCAGAGCAGAAGTCCTACTTCAGCCAGATCAGGCCTGCAAAGAAACTGCGTTTCACAGGCCTTTGCAAGAGATGTTCCCGGTAGGCTGTAAGAGCACTGTGCAGAGCGAGTTGTTTCTTAGCTTCCAAAAGAGCTGAAGCAAGATGCTGTGGGGCCCAACTCGCCCTATGGAAAGAAGCCTGCACGTTGTGCCTTTCAGCTCTAGGGCAAAGTAGCACACCCAGAGCAGAAGTCCTACTTCAGCCACATCAGGCCTGCAAATAAACTGCGTTTCACAGGCCTTTGGAAGAGATGTTCCCGGTAGGCTGTAAGAGCACTGTGCAGAGCGAGTTGTTTCTTAGCTTCCCAAAGAGCTGGAAGCAAGATGCTGTGGGGCCCAACTCGCCCTTTGGAAAGAAGCCTGCACGTTGTGCCTTTCAGCTCTAGGGCAAAGTAGCACACCCAGAGCAGAAGTCCTACTTCAGCCAGATCAGGCCTGCAAAGAAACTGCGTTTCACAGGCCTTTGGAAGAGATGTTCCCGGTAGGCTGTAAGAGCACTGTGCAGAGCGAGTTGTTTCTTAGCTTCCCAAAGAGCTGGAAGCAAGATGCTGTGGGGCCCAACTCGCCCTTTGGAAAGAAGCCTGCACGTTGTGCCTTTCAGCTCTAGGGCAAAGTAGCACACCCAGAGCAGAAGTCCTACTTCAGCCAGATCAGGCCTGCAAAGAAACTGCGTTTCACAGGCCTTTGGAAGAGATGTTCCCACTAGGCTGTAAGAGCACTGTGCAGAGCGAGTTGTTTCTTAGCTTCCCAAAGAGCTGGAAGCAAGATGCTGTGGGGCCCAACTCGCCCTTTGGAAAGAAGCCTGCACGTTGTGCCTTTCAGCTCTAGGGCAAAGTAGCACACCCAGAGCAGAAGTCCTACTTCAGCCAGATCAGGCCTGCAAAGAAACTGCGTTTCACAGGCCTTTGGGAGAGATGTTCCCGGTAGGCTGTAAGAGCACCTTGCAGAGCGAGTTGTTTCTCAGCTTCCCAAAGAGCTGGAAGCAAGATGCTGTGGGGCCCAACTCGCCCTTTGGAAAGAAGCCTGCACGTTGTGCCTTTCAGCTCTAGGGCAAAGTAGCACACCCAGAGCAGAAGTCCTACTTCAGCCAGATCAGGCCTGCAAAGAAACTGCGTTTCACAGGCCTTTGGAAGAGAAGTTCCCACTAGGCTATAAGAGCACTGTGCAGAGCGAGTTGTTTCTTAGCTTCCCAAAGAGCTGGAATCAAGATGCTGTGGGGCCCAACTCGCCCTCTGGAAAGAACCCTGCACGTTGTGCCTTTCAGCTCTAGGGCAAAGTAGCACACCCAGAGCAGAAGTCCTACTTCAGCCAGATCAGGCCTGCAAAGAAACTGCGTTTCACAGGCCTTTGGAAGAGATGTTCCCGGTAGGCTGTAAGAGCACTGTGCAGAGCGAGTTGTTTCTTAGCTTCCCAAAGAGCTGGAAGCAAGATGCTGTGGGGCCCAACTCGCCCTTGGGAAAGAAGCCTGCACGTTGTGCCTTTCAGCTCTAGGGCAAAGTAGCACACCCAGAGCAGAAGTCCTACTTCAGCCAGATCAGGCCTGCAAAGAAACTGCGTTTCACAGGCCTTTGGAAGAGATGTTCCCGGTAGGCTGTAAGAGCACTGTGCAGAGCGAGTTGTTTCTTAGCTTCCCAAAGAGCTGGAAGCAAGATGCTGTGGGGCCCAACTCGCCCTTTGGAAAGAAGCCTGCACGTTGTGCCTTTCAGCTCTAGGGCAAAGTAGCACACCCAGAGCAGAAGTCCTACTTCAGCCAGATCAGGCCTGCAAAGAAACTGCGTTTCACAGGCCTTTGGAGGAGATGTTCCCACTAGGCTGTAAGAGCACTGTGCAGAGCGAGTTGTTTCTTAGCTTCCCAAAGAGCTGGAAGCAAGATGCTTTGGGGCCCAACTCGCCCTCTGGAAAGAAGCCTGCACGTTGTGCCTTTCAGCTCTAGGGCAAAGTAGCACACCCAGAGCAGAAGTGCTACTTCAGCCAGATCAGGCCTGCAAAGAAACTGCGTTTCACAGGCCTTTGGAAGAGATGTTCCCACTAGGCTGTAAGAGCACTGTGCAGAGCGAGTTGCTTCTTAGCTTCCCAAAGAGCTGGAAGCAAGATGCTGTGGGGCCCAACTCGCCCTCTGGAAAGAAGCCTGCACGTTGTGCCTTTCAGCTCTAGGGCAAAGTAGCACACCCAGAGCAGAAGTCCTACTTCAGCCAGATCAGGCCTGCAAAGAAACTGCGTTTCACAGGCCTTTGGAAGAGATTTTCCCGGTAGGCTGTAAGAGCACTGTGCAGAGCGAGTTGATTCTTAGCTTCCCAAAGAGCTGGAAGCAAGATGCTGTGGGGCCCAACTCGCCCTTTGGAAAGAAGCCTGCACGTTGTGACTTTCAGCTCTAGGGCAAAGTAGCACACCCAGAGCAGAAGTCCTACTTCAGCCAGATCAGGCCTGCAAAGAAACTGCGTTTCACAGGCCTTTGGAAGAGATGTTCCCACTAGGCTGTAAGAGCACTGTGCAGAGCGAGTTGTTTCTTAGCTTCCCAAAGAGCTGGAAGCAAGATGCTGTGGGGCCCAACTCGCCCTTTGGAAAGAAGCCTGCACGTTGTGCCTTTCAGCTCTAGGGCAAAGTAGCACACCCAGAGCAGAAGTCCTACTTCAGCCAGATCAGGCCTGCAAAGAAACTGCGTTTCACAGGCCTTTGGAAGAGATGTTCCCGGTAGGCTGTAAGAGCACCTTGCAGAGCGAGTTGTTTCTCAGCTTCCCAAAGAGCTGGAAGCAAGATGCTGTGGGGCCCAACTCGCCCTTTGGAAAGAAGCCTGCACGTTGTGCCTTTCAGCTCTAGGGCAAAGTAGCACACCCAGAGCAGAAGTCCTACTTCAGCCAGATCAGGCCTGCAAAGAAACTGCGTTTCACAGGCCTTTGGAAGAGAAGTTCCCACTAGGCTATAAGAGCACTGTGCAGAGCGAGTTGTTTCTTAGCTTCCCAAAGAGCTGGAATCAAGATGCTGTGGGGCCCAACTCGCCCTCTGGAAAGAACCCTGCACGTTGTGCCTTTCAGCTCTAGGGCAAAGTAGCACACCCAGAGCAGAAGTCCTACTTCAGCCAGATCAGGCCTGCAAAGAAACTGCGTTTCACAGGCCTTTGGAAGAGATGTTCCCGGTAGGCTATAAGAGCACTGTGCAGAGCGAGTTGTTTCTTAGCTTCCCAAAGAGCTGGAAGCAAGATGCTGTGGGGCCCAACTCGCCCTTGGGAAAGAAGCCTGCACGTTGTGCCTTTCAGCTCTAGGGCAAAGTAGCACACCCAGAGCAGAAGTCCTACTTCAGCCAGATCAGGCCTGCAAAGAAACTGCGTTTCACAGGCCTTTGGAAGAGATGTTCCCGGTAGGCTGTAAGAGCACTGTGCAGAGCGAGTTGTTTCTTAGCTTCCCAAAGAGCTGGAAGCAAGATGCTGTGGGGCCCAACTCGCCCTCTGGAAAGAAGCCTGCACGTTGTGCCTTTCAGCTCTAGGGCAAAGTAGCACACCCAGAGCAGAAGTCCTACTTCAGCCAGATCAGGCCTGCAAAGAAACTGCGTTTCACAGGCCTTTGCAAGAGATGTTCCCGGTAGGCTGTAAGAGCACTGTGCAGAGCGAGTTGTTTCTTAGCTTCCCAAAGAGCTGGAAGCAAGATGCTGTGGGGCCCAACTCGCCCTTTGGAAAGAAGCCTGCACGTTGTGCCTTTCAGCTCTAGGGCAAAGTAGCACACCCAGAGCAGAAGTCCTACTTCAGCCAGATCAGGCCTGCAAAGAAACTGCGTTTCACAGGCCTTTGGGAGAGATGTTCCCGGTAGGCTGTAAGAGCACTGTGCAGAGCGAGTTGTTTCTTAGCTTCCCAAAGAGCTGGAAGCAAGATGCTGTGGGGCCCAACTCGCCCTCTGGAAAGAAGCCTGCACGTTGTGCCTTTCAGCTCTAGGGCAAAGTAGCACACCCAGAGCAGAAGTCCTACTTCAGCCAGATCAGGCCTGCAAAGAAACTGCGTTTCACAGGCCTTTGGAAGAGATGTTCCCGGTAGGCTGTAAGAGCACTGTGCATAGCGAGTTGTTTCTTAGCTTCCCAAAGAGCTGGAAGCAAGATGCTGTGGGGCCCAACTCGCCCTTTGGAAAGAAGCCTGCACGTTGTGCCTTTCAGCTCTAGGGCAAAGTAGCACACCCAGAGCAGAAGTCCTACTTCAGCCAGATCAGGCCTGCAAAGAAACTGCGTTTCACAGGCCTTTGGGAGAGATGTTCCCGGTAGGCTGTAAGAGCACTGTGCAGAGCGAGTTGTTTCTTAGCTTCCCAAAGAGCTGAAGCAAGATGCTGTGGGGCCCAACTCGCCCTTTGGAAAGAAGCCTGCACGTTGTGCCTTTCAGCTCTAGGGCAAAGTAGCACACCCAGAGCAGAAGTCCTACTTCAGCCACATCAGGCCTGCAAAGAAACTGCGTTTCACAGGCCTTTGGAAGAGATGTTCCCGGTAGGCTGTAAGAGCACTGTGCAGAGCGAGTTGTTTCTTAGCTTCCCAAAGAGCTGGAAGCAAGATGCTGTGGGGCCCAACTCGCCCTTTGGAAAGAAGCCTGCACGTTGTGCCTTTCAGCTCTAGGGCAAAGTAGCACACCCAGAGCAGAAGTCCTACTTCAGCCAGATCAGGCCTGCAAAGAAACTGCGTTTCACAGGCCTTTGGAAGAGATGTTCCCGGTAGGCTGTAAGAGCACTGTGCAGAGCGAGTTGTTTCTTAGCTTCCCAAAGAGCTGGAAGCAAGATGCTGTGGGGCCCAACTCGCCCTCTGGAAAGAAGCCTGCACGTTGTGCCTTTCAGCTCTAGGGCAAAGTAGCACACCCAGAGCAGAAGTCCTACTTCAGCCAGATCAGGCCTGCAAAGAAACTGCGTTTCACAGGCCTTTGGGAGAGATGTTCCCGGTAGGCTGTAAGAGCACTGTGCAGAGCGAGTTGTTTCTTAGCTTCCCAAAGAGCTGGAAGCAAGATGCTGTGGGGCCCAACTCGCCCTTTGGAAAGAAGCCTGCACGTTGTGCCTTTCAGCTCTAGGGCAAAGTAGCACACCCAGAGCAGAAGTCCTACTTCAGCCAGATCAGGCCTGCAAAGAAACTGCGTTTCACAGGCCTTTGGAAGAGATGTTCCCGGTAGGCTGTAAGAGCACTGTGCAGAGCGAGTTGTTTCTTAGATTCCCAAAGAGCTGGAAGCAAGATGCTGTGGGGCCCACCTCGCCCTTTGGAAAGAAGCCTGCACGTTGTGCCTTTCAGCTCTAGGGCAAAGTAGCACACCCAGAGCAGAAGTCCTACTTCAGCCAGATCAGGCCTGCAAAGAAACTGCGTTTCACAGGCCTTTGGAAGAGATGTTCCCGGTAGGCTGTAAGAGCACTGTGCAGAGCGAGTTCTTTCTTAGCTTCCCAAAGAGCTGGAAGCAAGATGCTGTGGGGCCCAACTCGCCCTTTGGAAAGAAGCCTGCACGTTTTACCTTTCAGCTCTAGGGCAAAGTAGCACACCCAGAGCAGAAGTCCTACTTCAGCCAGATCAGGCCTGCAAAGAAACTGCGTTGCACAGGCCTTTGGAAGAGATGTTCCCACTAGGCTGTAAGAGCACTGTGCAGAGCGAGTTGTTTCTTAGCTTCCCAAAGAGCTGGAAGCAAGATGCTGTGGGGCCCAACTCGCCCTTTGGAAAGAAGCCTGCACGTTGTGCCTTTCAGCTCTAGGGCAAAGTAGCACACCCAGAGCAGAAGTCCTACTTCAGCCAGATCAGGCCTGCAAACAAACTGCGTTTCACAGGCCTTTGGGAGAGATGTTCCCGGTAGGCTGTAAGAGCACTGTGCAGAGCGAGTTGTTTCTTAGCTTCCCAAAGAGCTGGAAGCAAGATGCTGTGGGGCCCAACTCGCCCTTTGGAAAGAAGCCTGCACGTTGTGCCTTTCAGCTCTAGGGCAAAGTAGCACACCCAGAGCAGAAGTGCTACTTCAGCCAGATCAGGCCTGCAAAGAAACTGCGTTTCACAGGCCTTTGGAAGGGATGTTCCCGGTAGGCTGTAAGAGCACTGTGCAGAGCGAGTTGTTTCTTAGCTTCCCAAAGAGCTGGAAGCAAGATGCTGTGGGGCCCAACTCGCCCTTTGGAAAGAAGCCTGCACGTTTTACCTTTCAGCTCTAGGGCAAAGTAGCACACCCAGAGCAGAAGTCCTACTTCAGCCAGATCAGGCCTGCAAAGAAACTGCGTTTCACAGGCCTTTGGAAGAGATGTTCCCACTAGGCTGTAAGAGCACTGTGCAGAGCGAGTTGTTTCTTAGCTTCCCAAAGAGCTGGAATCAAGATGCTGTGGGGCCCAACTCGCCCTCTGGAAAGAAGCCTGCACGTTGTGCCTTTCAGCTCTAGGGCAAAGTAGCACACCCAGAGCAGAAGTCCTACTTCAGCCAGATCAGGCCTGCAAAGAAACTGCGTTTCACAGGCCTTTGGAAGAGATGTTCCCGGTAGGCTGTAAGAGCACTTTGCAGAGCGAGTTGTTTCTTAGCTTCCCAAAGAGCTGGAAGCAAGATGCTGTGGGGCCCAACTCGCCCTTTGGAAAGAAGCCTGCACGTTGTGCCTTTCAGCTCTAGGGCAAAGTAGCACACCCAGAGCAGAAGTCCTACTTCAGCCAGATCAGGCCTGCAAAGAAACTGCGTTTCACAGGCCTTTGGAAGAGATGTTCCCGGTAGGCTGTAAGAGCACTGTGCAGAGCGAGTTGTTTCTTAGCTTCCCAAAGAGCTGGAAGCAAGATGCTGTGGGGCCCAACTCGCCCTTTGGAAAGAATCCTGCACGTTGTGCCTTTCAGCTCTAGGGCAAAGTAGCACACCCAGAGCAGAAGTCCTACTTCAGCCAGATCAGGCCTGCAAAGAAACTGCGTTTCACAGGCCTTTGGAAGAGATGTTCCCGGTAGGCTGTAAGAGCACTGTGCAGAGCGAGTTGTTTCTTAGCTTCCCAAAGAGCTGGAAGCAAGATGCTGTGGGGCCCAACTCGCCCTTTGGAAAGAAGCCTGCACGTTGTGCCTTTCAGCTCTAGGGCAAAGTAGCACACCCAGAGCAGAAGTCCTACTTCAGCCAGATCAGGCCTGCAAAGAAACTGGGTTTCACAGGCCTTTGGAAGAGATGTTCCCGGTAGGCTGTAAGAGCACTGTGCATAGCGAGTTGTTTCTTAGCTTCCCAAAGAGCTGGAAGCAAGATGCTGTGGGGCCCAACTCGCCCTTTGGAAAGAAGCCTGCACGTTGTGCCTTTCAGCTCTAGGGCAAAGTAGCACACCCAGAGCAGAAGTCCTACTTCAGCCAGATCAGGCCTGCAAAGAAACTGCGTTTCACAGGCCTTTGGGAGAGATGTTCCCGGTAGGCTGTAAGAGCACTGTGCAGAGCGAGTTGTTTCTTAGCTTCCCAAAGAGCTGAAGCAAGATGCTGTGGGGCCCAACTCGCCCTTTGGAAAGAAGCCTGCACGTTGTGCCTTTCAGCTCTAGGGCAAAGTAGCACACCCAGAGCAGAAGTCCTACTTCAGCCACATCAGGCCTGCAAAGAAACTGCGTTTCACAGGCCTTTGGAAGAGATGTTCCCGGTAGGCTGTAAGAGCACTGTGCAGAGCGAGTTGTTTCTTAGCTTCCCAAAGAGCTGGAAGCAAGATGCTGTGGGGCCCAACTCGCCCTTTGGAAAGAAGCCTGCACGTTGTGCCTTTCAGCTCTAGGGCAAAGTAGCACACCCAGAGCAGAAGTCCTACTTCAGCCAGATCAGGCCTGCAAAGAAACTGCGTTTCACAGGCCTTTGGAAGAGATGTTCCCGGTAGGCTGTAAGAGCACTGTGCAGAGCGAGTTGTTTCTTAGCTTCCCAAAGAGCTGGAAGCAAGATGCTGTGGGGCCCAACTCGCCCTCTGGAAAGAAGCCTGCACGTTGTGCCTTTCAGCTCTAGGGCAAAGTAGCACACCCAGAGCAGAAGTCCTACTTCAGCCAGATCAGGCCTGCAAAGAAACTGCGTTTCACAGGCCTTTGGGAGAGATGTTCCCGGTAGGCTGTAAGAGCACTGTGCAGAGCGAGTTGTTTCTTAGCTTCCCAAAGAGCTGGAAGCAAGATGCTGTGGGGCCCAACTCGCCCTTTGGAAAGAAGCCTGCACGTTGTGCCTTTCAGCTCTAGGGCAAAGTAGCACACCCAGAGCAGAAGTCCTACTTCAGCCAGATCAGGCCTGCAAAGAAACTGCGTTTCACAGGCCTTTGGAAGAGATGTTCCCGGTAGGCTGTAAGAGCACTGTGCAGAGCGAGTTGTTTCTTAGATTCCCAAAGAGCTGGAAGCAAGATGCTGTGGGGCCCACCTCGCCCTTTGGAAAGAAGCCTGCACGTTGTGCCTTTCAGCTCTAGGGCAAAGTAGCACACCCAGAGCAGAAGTCCTACTTCAGCCAGATCAGGCCTGCAAAGAAACTGCGTTTCACAGGCCTTTGGAAGAGATGTTCCCGGTAGGCTGTAAGAGCACTGTGCAGAGCGAGTTCTTTCTTAGCTTCCCAAAGAGCTGGAAGCAAGATGCTGTGGGGCCCAACTCGCCCTTTGGAAAGAAGCCTGCACGTTTTACCTTTCAGCTCTAGGGCAAAGTAGCACACCCAGAGCAGAAGTCCTACTTCAGCCAGATCAGGCCTGCAAAGAAACTGCGTTGCACAGGCCTTTGGAAGAGATGTTCCCACTAGGCTGTAAGAGCACTGTGCAGAGCGAGTTGTTTCTTAGCTTCCCAAAGAGCTGGAAGCAAGATGCTGTGGGGCCCAACTCGCCCTTTGGAAAGAAGCCTGCACGTTGTGCCTTTCAGCTCTAGGGCAAAGTAGCACACCCAGAGCAGAAGTCCTACTTCAGCCAGATCAGGCCTGCAAACAAACTGCGTTTCACAGGCCTTTGGGAGAGATGTTCCCGGTAGGCTGTAAGAGCACTGTGCAGAGCGAGTTGTTTCTTAGCTTCCCAAAGAGCTGGAAGCAAGATGCTGTGGGGCCCAACTCGCCCTTTGGAAAGAAGCCTGCACGTTGTGCCTTTCAGCTCTAGGGCAAAGTAGCACACCCAGAGCAGAAGTGCTACTTCAGCCAGATCAGGCCTGCAAAGAAACTGCGTTTCACAGGCCTTTGGAAGGGATGTTCCCGGTAGGCTGTAAGAGCACTGTGCAGAGCGAGTTGTTTCTTAGCTTCCCAAAGAGCTGGAAGCAAGATGCTGTGGGGCCCAACTCGCCCTTTGGAAAGAAGCCTGCACGTTTTACCTTTCAGCTCTAGGGCAAAGTAGCACACCCAGAGCAGAAGTCCTACTTCAGCCAGATCAGGCCTGCAAAGAAACTGCGTTTCACAGGCCTTTGGAAGAGATGTTCCCACTAGGCTGTAAGAGCACTGTGCAGAGCGAGTTGTTTCTTAGCTTCCCAAAGAGCTGGAATCAAGATGCTGTGGGGCCCAACTCGCCCTCTGGAAAGAAGCCTGCACGTTGTGCCTTTCAGCTCTAGGGCAAAGTAGCACACCCAGAGCAGAAGTCCTACTTCAGCCAGATCAGGCCTGCAAAGAAACTGCGTTTCACAGGCCTTTGGAAGAGATGTTCCCGGTAGGCTGTAAGAGCACTTTGCAGAGCGAGTTGTTTCTTAGCTTCCCAAAGAGCTGGAAGCAAGATGCTGTGGGGCCCAACTCGCCCTTTGGAAAGAAGCCTGCACGTTGTGCCTTTCAGCTCTAGGGCAAAGTAGCACACCCAGAGCAGAAGTCCTACTTCAGCCAGATCAGGCCTGCAAAGAAACTGCGTTTCACAGGCCTTTGGAAGAGATGTTCCCGGTAGGCTGTAAGAGCACTGTGCAGAGCGAGTTGTTTCTTAGCTTCCCAAAGAGCTGGAAGCAAGATGCTGTGGGGCCCAACTCGCCCTTTGGAAAGAATCCTGCACGTTGTGCCTTTCAGCTCTAGGGCAAAGTAGCACACCCAGAGCAGAAGTCCTACTTCAGCCAGATCAGGCCTGCAAAGAAACTGCGTTTCACAGGCCTTTGGAAGAGATGTTCCCGGTAGGCTGTAAGAGCACTGTGCAGAGCGAGTTGTTTCTTAGCTTCCCAAAGAGCTGGAAGCAAGATGCTGTGGGGCCCAACTCGCCCTTTGGAAAGAAGCCTGCACGTTGTGCCTTTCAGCTCTAGGGCAAAGTAGCACACCCAGAGCAGAAGTCCTACTTCAGCCAGATCAGGCCTGCAAAGAAACTGGGTTTCACAGGCCTTTGGAAGAGATGTTCCCGGTAGGCTGTAAGAGCACTGTGCAGAGCGAGTTGTTTCTTAGCTTCCCAAAGAGCTGGAAGCAAGATGCTGTGGGGCCCAACTCGCCCTTTGGAAAGAAGCCTGCACGTTGTGCCTTTCAGCTCTAGGGCAAAGTAGCACACCCAGAGCAGAAGTCCTACTTCAGCCAGATCAGGCCTGCAAAGAAACTGCGTTTCACAGGCCTTTGGAAGAGATGTTCCCGGTAGGCTGTAAGAGCACTGTGCAGAGCGAGTTGTTTCTTAGCTTCCCAAAGAGCTGGAAGCAAGATGCTGTGGGGCCCAACTCGCCCTTTGGAAAGAAGCCTGCACGTTGTGCCTTTCAGCTCTAGGGCAAAGTAGCACACCCAGAGCAGAAGTCCTACTTCAGCCACATCAGGCCTGCAAAGAAACTGCATTTCACAGGCCTTTGGAAGAGATGTTCCCACTAGGCTGTAAGAGCACTGTGCAGAGCCAGTGGTTTCTTAGCTTCCCAAAGAGCTGGAAGCAAGATGCTGTGGGGCCCAACTCGCCCTTTGGAAAGAAGCCTGCACGTTGTGCCTTTCAGCTCTAGGGCAAAGTAGCACACCCAGAGCAGAAGTCCTACTTCAGCCAGATCAGGCCTGCAAAGAAACTGCGTTTCACAGGCCTTTGGAAGAGATGTTCCCGGTAGGCTGTAAGAGCACTGTGCAGAGCGAGTTGTTTCTTAGCTTCCCAAAGAGCTGGAAGCAAGATGCTGTGGGGCCCAACTCGCCCTTTGGAAAGAAGCCTGCACGTTGTGCCTTTCAGCTCTAGGGCAAAGTAGCACACCCAGAGCAGAAGTCCTACTTCAGCCAGATCAGGCCTGCACAAACACTGCGTTTCACAGGCCTTTGGAGGAGATGTTCCCACTAGGCTGTAAGAGCACTGTGCAGAGCGAGTTGTTTCTTAGCTTCCCAAAGAGCTGGAAGCAAGATGCTGTGGGGCCCAACTCGCCCTTTGGAAAGAAGCCTGCACGTTGTGCCTTTCAGCTCTAGGGCAAAGTAGCACACCCAGAGCAGAAGTCCTACTTCAGCCAGATCAGGCCTGCACAAACACTGCGTTTCACAGGCCTTTGGAGGAGATGTTCCCACTAGGCTGTAAGAGCACTGTGCAGAGCGAGTTGTTTCTTAGCTTCCCAAAGAGCTGGAAGCAAGATGCTGTGGGGCCCAACTCGCCCTTTGGAAAGAAGCCTGCACGTTGTGCCTTTCAGCTCTAGGGCAAAGTAGCACACCCAGAGCAGAAGTCCTACTTCAGCCAGATCAGGCCTGCAAGGAAACTGCGTTTCACAGGCCTTTGGAAGAGATGTTCACGGTAGGCTGTAAGAGCACTGTGCAGAGCGAGTTGTTTCTTAGCTTCCCAAAGAGCTGGAAGCAAGATGCTGTGGGGCCCAACTCGCCCTTTGGAAAGAAACCTGCACGTTGTGCCTTTCAGCTCTAGGGCAAAGTAGCACACCCAGAGAAGAAGTCCTACTTCAGCCAGATCAGGCCTGCAAAGAAACTGCGTTTCACAGGCCTTTGGAAGAGATGTTCCCGGTAGGCTGTAAGAGCACTGTGCAGAGCGAGTTGATTCTTACCTTCCCAAAGAGCTGGAAGCAAGATGCTGTGGGGCCCAGCTCGCCCTTTGGAAAGAAGCCTGCACGTTGTGTGTTTCAGCTCTAGGGCAAAGTAGCACACCCAGAGCAGAAGTCCTACTTCAGCCAGATCAGGCCTGCAAAGAAACTGCGTTTCACAGGCCTTTGGAAGAGATGTTCCCACTAGGCTGTAAGAGCACTGTGCAGAGCGAGTTGTTTCTTAGCTTCCCAAAGAGCTGGAAGCAAGATGCTGTGGGGCCCAACTCGCCCTTTGGAAAGAAGCCTGCACGTTGTGCCTTTCAGCTCTAGGGCAAAGTAGCACACCCAGAGCAGAAGTCCTACTTCAGCCAGATCAGGCCTGCAAAGAAACTGCGTTTCACAGGCCTTTGGAAGACATGTTCCCACTAGGCTGTAAGAGCACTGTGCAGAGCGAGTTGTTTCTTAGCTTCCCAAAGAGCTGGAAGCAAGATGCTGTGGGGCCCAACTCGCCCTTTGGAAAGAAGCCTGCACGTTGTGCCTTTCAGCTCTAGGGCATAGTAGCACACCCAGAGCAGAAGTCCTACTTCAGCCAGATCAGGCCTGCAAAGAAACTGCGTTTCACAGGCCTTTGGAAGAGATGTTCCCACTAGGCTGTAAGAGCACTGTGCAGAGCGAGTTGTTTCTTAGCTTCCCAAAGTGCTGGAAGCAAGATGCTGTGGGGCCCAACTCGCCCTTTGGAAAGAAGCCTGCACGTTGTGCCTTTCAGCTCTAGGGCAAAGTAGCACACCCAGAGCAGAAGTCCTACTTCAGCCAGATCAGGCCTGCAAAGAAACTGCGTTTCACACGCCTTTGGAAGAGATGTTCCCAGTAGGCTGTAAGAGCACTGTGCAGAGCGGGTTGTTTCTTAGCTTCCCAAAGAGCTGGAAGCAAGATGCTGTGGGGCCCAAATCGCCCTTTGGAAAGAAGCCTGCACGTTGTGCCTTTCAGCTCTAGGGCAAAGTAGCACACCCAGAGCAGAAGTCCTACTTCAGCCAGATCAGGCCTGCAAAGAAACTGCGTTTCACAGGCCTTTGGAAGAGATGTTCCCACTAGGCTGTAAGAGCACTGAGCAGAGCGAGTTGTTTCTTAGCTTCCCAAAGAGCTGGAAGCAAGATGCTGTGGGGCCCAACTCGCCCTTTGGAAAGAAGCCTGCACGTTGTGCCTTTCAGCTCTAGGGCAAAGTAGCACACCCAGAGCAGAAGTCCTACTTCAGCCAGATCAGGCCTGCAAAGAAACTGCGTTTCACAGGCCTTTGGAAGAGATGTTGCCACTAGGCTGTAAGAGCACTGTGCAGAGCGAGTTGTTTCTTAGCTTCCCAAAGAGCTGGAAGCAAGATGCTGTGGGGCCCAACTCGCCCTTTGGAAAGAAGCCTGCACGTTGTGCCTTTCAGCTCTAGGGCAAAGTAGCACACCCAGAGCAGAAGTCCTACTTCAGCCAGATCAGGCCTGCAAAGAAACTGCGTTTCACAGGCCTTTGGAAGAGATGTTCCCACTAGGCTGTAAGAGCACTGTGCAGAGCGAGTTGTTTCTTAGCTTCCCAAAGAGCTGGAAGCAAGATGCTGTGGGGCCCAACTCGCCCTTTGGAAAGAAGCCTGCACGTTGTGCCTTTCAGCTCTAGGGCAAAGTAGCACACCCAGAGCAGAAGTCCTACTTCAGCCAGATCAGGCCTGCAAAGAAACTGCGTTTCACAGGCCTTTGGAAGAGATGTTCCCACTAGGCTGTAAGAGCACTGTGCAGAGCCAGTGGTTTCTTAGCTTCCCAAAGAGCTGGAAGCAAGATGCTGTGGGGCCCAACTCGCCCTTTGGAAAGAAGCCTGCACGTTGTGCCTTTCAGCTCTAGGGCAAAGTAGCACACCCAGAGCAGAAGTCCTACTTCAGCCAGATCAGGCCTGCAAAGAAACTGCGTTTCACAGGCCTTTGGAAGAGATGTTCCCGGTAGGCTGTAAGAGCACTGTGCAGAGCGAGTTGTTTCTTAGCTTCCCAAAGAGCTGGAAGCAAGATGCTGTGGGGCCCAACTCGCCCTTTGGAAAGAAGCCTGCACGTTGTGCCTTTCAGCTCTAGGGCAAAGTAGCACACCCAGAGCAGAAGTGCTACTTCAGCCAGATCAGGCCTGCAAAGAAACTGCGTTTCACAGGCCTTTGGAAGAGATGTTCCCGGTAGGCTGTAAGAGCACTGTGCAGAGCGAGTTGTTTCTTAGCTTCCCAAAGAGCTGGAAGCAAGATGCTGTGGGGCCCAACTGGCCCTTTGGAAAGAAACCTGCACGTTGTGCCTTTCAGCTCTAGGGCAAAGTAGCACACCCAGAGAAGAAGTCCTACTTCAGCCAGATCAGGCCTGCAAAGAAACTGCGTTTCACAGGCCTTTGGAAGAGATGTTCCCGGTAGGCTGTAAGAGCACTGTGCAGAGCGAGTTGATTCTTAGCTTCCCAAAGAGCTGGAAGCAAGATGCTGTGGGGCCCAGCTCGCCCTTTGGAAAGAAGCCTGCACGTTGTGTCTTTCAGCTCTAGGGCAAAGTAGCACACCCAGAGCAGAAGTCCTACTTCAGCCAGATCAGGCCTGCAAAGAAACTGCGTTTCACAGGCCTTTGGAAGAGATGTTCCCACTAGGCTGTAAGAGCACTGTGCAGAGCGAGTTGTTTCTTAGCTTCCCAAAGAGCTGGAAGCAAGATGCTGTGGGGCCCAACTCGCCCTTTGGAAAGAAGCCTGCACGTTGTGCCTTTCAGCTCTAGGGCAAAGTAGCACACCCAGAGCAGAAGTCCTACTTCAGCCAGATCAGGCCTGCAAAGAAACTGCGTTTCACAGGCCTTTGGAAGAGATGTTGCCACTAGGCTGTAAGAGCACTGTGCAGAGCGAGTTGTTTCTTAGCTTCCCAAAGAGCTGGAAGCAAGATGCTGTGGGGCCCAACTCGCCCTTTGGAAAGAAGCCTGCACGTTGTGCCTTTCAGCTCTAGGGCAAAGTAGCACACCCAGAGCAGAAGTCCTACTTCAGCCAGATCAGGCCTGCAAAGAAACTGCGTTTCACAGTCCTTTGGAAGGGATGTTCCCGGTAGGCTGTAAGAGCACTGTGCAGAGCGAGTTGTTTCTTAGCTTCCCAAAGAGCTGGAAGCAAGATGCTGTGGGGCCCAACTCGCCCTTTGGAAAGAAGCCTGCACGTTTTACCTTTCAGCTCTAGGGCAAAGTAGCACACGCAGAGCAGAAGTCCTACTTCAGCCAGATCAGGCCTGCAAAGAAACTGCGTTTCACAGGCCTTTGGAAGAGATGTTCCCACTAGGCTGTAAGAGCACTGTGCAGAGCGAGTTGTTTCTTAGCTTCCCAAAGAGCTGGAATCAAGATGCTGTGGGGCCCAACTCGCCCTCTGGAAGGAAGCCTGCACGTTGTGCCTTTCAGCTCTAGGGCAAAGTAGCACACCCAGAGCAGAAGTCCTACTTCAGCCAGATCAGGCCTGCAAAGAAACTGCGTTTCACAGGCCTTTGGAAGAGATGTTCCCACTAGGCTGTAAGAGCACTGTGCAGAGCGAGTTGTTTCTTAGCTTCCCAAAGAGCTGGAAGCAAGATGCTGTGGGGCCCAACTCGCCCTTTGGAAAGAAGCCTGCACGTTGTGCCTTTCAGCTCTAGGGCAAAGTAGCACACCCAGAGCAGAAGTCCTACTTCAGCCAGATCAGGCCTGCAAAGAAACTGCGTTTCACAGGCCTTTGGAAGAGATGTTCCCACTAGGCTGTAAGAGCACTGTGCAGAGCGAGTTGTTTCTTAGCTTCCCAAAGAGCTGGAAGCAAGATGCTGTGGGGCCCAACTCGCCCTTTGGAAAGAAGCCTGCACGTTGTGCCTTTCAGCTCTAGGGCAAAGTAGCACACCCAGAGCAGAAGTCCTACTTCAGCCAGATCAGGCCTGCAAAGAAACTGCGTTTCACAGGCCTTTGGAAGAGATGTTCCCACTAGGCTGTAAGAGCACTGTGCAGAGCCAGTGGTTTCTTAGCTTCCCAAAGAGCTGGAAGCAAGATGCTGTGGGGCCCAACTCGCCCTTTGGAAAGAAGCCTGCACGTTGTGCCTTTCAGCTCTAGGGCAAAGTAGCACACCCAGAGCAGAAGTCCTACTTCAGCCAGATCAGGCCTGCAAAGAAACTGCGTTTCACAGGCCTTTGGAAGACATGTTCCCGGTAGGCTGTAAGAGCACTGTGCAGAGCGAGTTGTTTCTTAGCTTCCCAAAGAGCTGGAAGCAAGATGCTGTGGGGCCCAACTCGCCCTTTGGAAAGAAGCCTGCACGTTGTGCCTTTCAGCTCTAGGGCAAAGTAGCACACCCAGAGCAGAAGTCCTACTTCAGCCAGATCAGGCCTGCACAAACACTGCGTTTCACAGGCCTTTGGAGGAGATGTTCCCACTAGGCTGTAAGAGCACTGTGCAGAGCGAGTTGTTTCTTAGCTTCCCAAAGAGCTGGAAGCAAGATGCTGTGGGGCCCAACTCGCCCTTTGGAAAGAAGCCTGCACGTTGTGCCTTTCAGCTCTAGGGAAAAGTAGCACACCCAGAGCAGAAGTCCTACTTCAGCCAGATCAGGCCTGCACAAACACTGCGTTTCACAGGCCTTTGGAGGAGATGTTCCCACTAGGCTGTAAGAGCACTGTGCAGAGCGAGTTGTTTCTTAGCTTCCCAAAGAGCTGGAAGCAAGATGCTGTGGGGCCCAACTCGCCCTTTGGAAAGAAGCCTGCACGTTGTGCCTTTCAGCTCTAGGGCAAAGTAGCACACCCAGAGCAGAAGTCCTACTTCAGCCAGATCAGGCCTGCAAGGAAACTGCGTTTCACAGGCCTTTGGAAGAGATGTTCCCGGTAGGCTGTAAGAGCACTGTGCAGAGCGAGTTGTTTCTTAGCTTCCCAAAGAGCTGGAAGCAAGATGCTGTGGGGCCCAACTCGCCCTTTGGAAAGAAACCTGCACGTTGTGCCTTTCAGCTCTAGGGCAAAGTAGCACACCCAGAGAAGAAGTCCTACTTCAGCCAGATCAGGCCTGCAAAGAAACTGCGTTTCACAGGCCTTTGGAAGAGATGTTCCCGGTAGGCTGTAAGAGCACTGTGCAGAGCGAGTTGATTCTTAGCTTCCCAAAGAGCTGGAAGCAAGATGCTGTGGGGCCCAGCTCGCCCTTTGGAAAGAAGCCTGCACGTTGTGCCTTTCAGCTCTAGGGCAAAGTAGCACACCCAGAGCAGAAGTCCTACTTCAGCCAGATCAGGCCTGCAAAGAAACTGCGTTTCACAGGCCTTTGGAAGACATGTTCCCACTAGGCTGTAAGAGAACTGTGCAGAGCAAGTTGTTTCTTAGCTTCCCAAAGAGCTGGAAGCAAGATGCTGTGGGGCCCAACTCGCCCTTTGGAAAGAAGCCTGCACGTTGTGCCTTTCAGCTCTAGGGCAAAGTAGCACACCCAGAGCAGAAGTCCTACTTCAGCCAGATCAGGCCTGCAAAGAAACTGCGTTTCACAGGCCTTTGGAAGAGATGTTCCCACTAGGCTGTAAGAGCACTGTGCAGAGCGAGTTGTTTCTTAGCTTCCCAAAGTGCTGGAAGCAAGATGCTGTGGGGCCCAACTCGCCCTTTGGAAAGAAGCCTGCACGTTGTGCCTTTCAGCTCTAGGGCAAAGTAGCACACCCAGAGCAGAAGTCCTACTTCAGCCAGATCAGGCCTGCAAAGAAACTGCGTTTCACACGCCTTTGGAAGAGATGTTCCCGGTAGGCTGTAAGAGCACTGTGCAGAGCGAGTTGTTTCTTAGCTTCCCAAAGAGCTGGAAGCAAGATGCTGTGGGGCCCAACTCGCCCTTTGGAAAGAAGCCGGCACGTTGTGCCTTTCAGCTCTAGGGCAAAGTAGCACACCCAGAGCAGAAGTCCTACTTCAGCCAGATCAGGCCTGCAAAGAAACTGCGTTTCACAGGCCTTTGGAAGAGATGTTCCCGGTAGGCTGTAAGAGCACTGAGCAGAGCGAGTTGTTTCTTAGCTTCCCAAAGAGCTGGAAGCAAGATGCTGTGGGGCCCAACTCGCCCTTTGGAAAGAAGCCTGCACGTTGTGCCTTTCAGCTCTAGGGCAAAGTAGCACACCCAGAGCAGAAGTCCTACTTCAGCCAGATCAGGCCTGCAAAGAAACTGCGTTTCACAGGCCTTTGGAGGAGATGTTCCCACTAGGCTGTAAGAGCACTGTGCAGAGCGAGTTGTTTCTTAGCTTCCCAAAGAGCTGGAAGCAAGATGCTGTGGGGCCCAACTCGCCCTTTGGAAAGAAGCCTGCACGTTGTGCCTTTCAGCTCTAGGGCAAAGTAGCACACCCAAAGCAGAAGTCCTACTTCAGCCAGATCAGGCCTGCACAAACACTGCGTTTCACAGGCCTTTGGAGGAGATGTTCCCACTAGGCTGTAAGAGCACTGTGCAGAGCGAGTTGTTTCTTAGCTTCCCAAAGAGCTGGAAGCAAGATGCTGTGGGGCCCAACTCGCCCTTTGGAAAGAAGCCTGCACGTTGTGCCTTTCAGCTCTAGGGCAAAGTAGCACACCCAGAGCAGAAGTCCTACTTCAGCCAGATCAGGCCTGCAAAGAAACTGCGTTTCACAGGCTTTGAAAGAGATGTTCCCACTAGGCTGTAAGAGCACTGTGCAGAGCGAGTTGTTTCTTAGGTTCCCAAAGAGCTGGCAGCAAGATGCTGTGGGGCCCAACTCGCCCTTTGGAAAGAAGCCTGCACGTTGTGCCTTTCAGCTCTAGGGCAAAGTAGCACACCCACCCAGAAGACTTACTTCTGCCAGATCAGGCCTGCAAAGAAACTGGGTTTCAAAGGCCTTTGGAAGAGATGTTCCCACTAGGCTGTAAGAGCACTGTCCAGAGCGAGTTGTTTCTTAGCTTCCCAAAGAGCTGGAAGCAAGATGCTGTGGGGCCCAACTCGCCCTTTGGAAAGAAACCTGCACGTTGTGGCTTTCAGCTCTAGGGCAAAGTAGCACACCCAGAGAAGAAGTCCTACTTCAGCCAGATCAGGCCTGCAAAGAAACTGCGTTTCACAGGCCTTTGGAAGAGATGTTCCCGGTAGGCTGTAAGAGCACTGTGCAGAGCGAGTTGATTCTTAGCTTCCCAAAGAGCTGGAAGCAAGATGCTGTGGGGCCCAGCTCGCCCTTTGGAAAGAAGCCTGCACGTTGTGTCTTTCAGCTCTAGGGCAAAGTAGCACACCCAGAGCAGAAGTCCTACTTCAGCCAGATCAGGCCTGCAAAGAAACTGCGTTTCACAGGCCTTTGGAAGAGATGTTCCCACTAGGCTGTAAGAGCACTGTGCAGAGCGAGTTGTTTCTTAGCTTCCCAAAGAGCTGGAAGCAAGATTCTGTGGGGCCCAACTCGCCCTTTGGAAAGAAGCCTGCACGTTGTGCCTTTCAGCTCTAGGGCAAAGTAGCACACCCAGAGCAGAAGTCCTACTTCAGCCAGATCAGGCCTGCAAAGAAACTGCGTTTCACAGGCCTTTGGAAGACATGTTCCCACTAGGCTGTAAGAGAACTGTGCAGAGCGAGTTGTTTCTTAGCTTCCCAAAGAGCTGGAAGCAAGATGCTGTGGGGCCCAACTCGCCCTTTGGAAAGAAGCCTGCACGTTGTGCCTTTCAGCTCTAGGGCAAAGTAGCACACCCAGAGCAGAAGTCCTACTTCAGCCAGATCAGGCCTGCAAAGAAACTGCGTTTCACAGGCCTTTGGAAGAGATGTTCCCACTAGGCTGTAAGAGCACTGTGCAGAGCGAGTTGTTTCTTAGCTTCCCAAAGTGCTGGAAGCAAGATGCTGTGGGGCCCAACTCGCCCTTTGGAAAGAAGCCTGCACGTTGTGCCTTTCAGCTCTAGGGCAAAGTAGCACACCCAGAGCAGAAGTCCTACTTCAGCCAGATCAGGCCTGCAAAGAAACTGCGTTTCACACGCCTTTGGTAGAGATGTTCCCGGTAGGCTGTAAGAGCACTGTGCAGAGCGAGTTGTTTCTTAGCTTCCCAAAGAGCTGGAAGCAAGATGCTGTGGGGCCCAACTCGCCCTTTGGAAAGAAGCCTGCACGTTGTGCCTTTCAGCTCTAGGGCAAAGTAGCACACCCAGAGCAGAAGTCCTACTTCAGCCAGATCAGGCCTGCAAAGAAACTGCGTTTCACAGGCCTTTGGAAGAGATGTTCCCACTAGGCTGTAAGAGCACTGAGCAGAGCGAGTTGTTTCTTAGCTTCCCAAAGAGCTGGAAGCAAGATGCTGTGGGGCCCAACTCGCCCTTTGGAAAGAAGCCTGCACGTTGTGCCTTTCAGCTCTAGGGCAAAGTAGCACACCCAGAGCAGAAGTCCTACTTCAGCCAGATCAGGCCTGCAAAGAAACTGCGTTTCACAGGCCTTTGGAAGAGATGTTGCCACTAGGCTGTAAGAGCACTGTGCAGAGCGAGTTGTTTCTTAGCTTCCCAAAGAGCTGGAAGCAAGATGCTGTGGGGCCCAACTCGCCCTTTGGAAAGAAGCCTGCACGTTGTGCCTTTCAGCTCTAGGGCAAAGTAGCACACCCAGAGCAGAAGTCCTACTTCAGCCAGATCAGGCCTGCAAAGAAACTGCGTTTCACAGGCCTTTGGAAGAGATGTTCCCGGTAGGCTGTAAGAGCACTGTGCAGAGCGAGTTGTTTCTTAGCTTCCCAAAGAGCTGGAAGCAAGATGCTGTGGGGCCCAACTCGCCCTTTGGAAAGAAGCCTGCACGTTGTGCCTTTCAGCTCTAGGGCAATGTAGCACACCCAGAGCAGAAGTGCTACTTCAGCCAGATCAGGCCTGCAAAGAAACTGCGTTTCACAGGCCTTTGGAAGAGATGTTCCCTTTAGGCTGTAAGAGCACTGTGCAGAGCGAGTTGTTTCTTAGCTTCCCAAAGAGCTGGAAGCAAGATGCTGTGGGGCCCAACTCGCCCTTTGGAAAGAAGCCTGCACGTTGTGCCTTTCAGCTCTAGGGCAAAGTAGCACACCCAGAGCAGAAGTCCTACTTCAGCCAGATCAGGCCTGCAAAGAAACTGCGTTTCACAGGCCTTTGGAAGAGATGTTCCCGGTAGGCTGTAAGAGCACTGTGCAGAGCGAGTTGTTTCTTAGCTTCCCAAAGAGCTGGAAGCAAGATGCTGTGGGGCCCAACTCGCCCTTTGGAAAGAAGCCTGCACGTTGTGCCTTTCAGCTCTAGGGCAAAGTAGCACACCCAGAGCAGAAGTCCTACTTCAGCCAGATCAGGCCTGCAAAGAAACTGCGTTTCACAGGCCTTTGGAAGAGATGTTCCCACTAGGCTGTAAGAGCACTGTGCAGAGCGAGTTGTTTCTTAGCTTCCCAAAGAGCTGGAAGCAAGATGCTGTGGGGCCCAACTCGCCCTTTGGAAAGAAGCCTGCACGTTGTGCCTTTCAGCTCTAGGGCAAAGTAGCACACCCAGAGCAGAAGTCCTACTTCAGCCAGATCAGGCCTGCAAAGAAACTGCGTTTCACAGGCCTTTGGAAGAGATGTTCCCAGTAGGCTGTAAGAGCACTGTGCAGAGCCAGTGGTTTCTTAGCTTCCCAAAGAGCTGGAAGCAAGATGCTGTGGGGCCCAACTCGCCCTTTGGAAAGAAGCCTGCACGTTGTGCCTTTCAGCTCTAGGGCAAAGTAGCACACCCAGAGCAGAAGTCCTACTTCAGCCAGATCAGGCCTGCAAAGAAACTGCGTTTCACAGGCCTTTGGAAGAGATGTTCCCACTAGGCTGTAAGAGCACTGTGCAGAGCGAGTTGTTTCTTAGCTTCCCAAAGAGCTGGAAGCAAGATGCTGTGGGGCCCAACTCGCCCTTTGGAAAGAAGCCTGCACGTTGTGCCTTTCAGCTCTAGGGCAAAGTAGCACACCCAGAGCAGAAGTCCTACTTCAGCCAGATCAGGCCTGCACAAACACTGCGTTTCAAAGGCCTTTGGAGGAGATGTTCCCACTAGGCTGTAAGAGCACTGTGCAGAGCGAGTTGCTTCTTAGCTTCCCAAAGAGCTGGAAGCAAGATGCTGTGGGGCCCAACTCGCCCTTTGGAAAGAAGCCTGCACGTTGTGCCTTTCAGCTCTAGGGCAAAGTAGCACACCCAGAGCAGAAGTGCTACTTCAGCCAGATCAGGCCTGCAAAGAAACTGCGTTTCACAGGCCTTTGGAAGAGATGTTCCCGGTAGGCTGTAAGAGCACTGTGCAGAGCGAGTTGTTTCTTAGCTTCCCAAAGAGCTGGAAGCAAGATGCTGTGGGGCCCAACTCGCCCTTTGGAAAGAAACCTGCACGTTGTGCCTTTCAGCTCTAGGGCAAAGTAGCACACCCAGAGAAGAAGTCCTACTTCAGCCAGATCAGGCCTGCAAAGAAACTGCGTTTCACAGGCCTTTGGAAGAGATGTTCCCGGTAGGCTGTAAGAGCACTGTGCAGAGCGAGTTGATTCTTAGCTTCCCAAAGAGCTGGAAGCAAGATGCTGTGGGGCCCAGCTCGCCCTTTGGAAAGAAGCCTGCACGTTGTGTCTTTCAGCTCTAGGGCAAAGTAGCACACCCAGAGCAGAAGTCCTACTTCAGCCAGATCAGGCCTGCAAAGAAACTGCGTTTCACAGGCCTTTGGAAGAGATGTTCCCACTAGGCTGTAAGAGCACTGTGCAGAGCGAGTTGTTTCTTAGCTTCCCAAAGAGCTGGAAGCAAGATGCTGTGGGGCCCAACTCGCCCTTTGGAAAGAAGCCTGCACGTTGTGCCTTTCAGCTCTAGGGCAAAGTAGCACACCCAGAGCAGAAGTCCTACTTCAGCCAGATCAGGCCTGCAAAGAAACTGCGTTTCACAGGCCTTTGGAAGAGATGTTCCCACTAGGCTGTAAGAGCACTGTGCAGAGCGAGTTGTTTCTTAGCTTCCCAAAGAGCTGGAAGCAAGATGCTGTGGGGCCCAACTCGCCCTTTGGAAAGAAGCCTGCACGTTGTGCCTTTCAGCTCTAGGGCAAAGTAGCACACCCAGAGCAGAAGTCCTACTTCAGCCAGATCAGGCCTGCAAAGAAACTGCGTTTCACAGGCCTTTGGAAGAGATGTTCCCACTAGGCTGTAAGAGCACTGTGCAGAGCGAGTTGTTTCTTAGCTTCCCAAAGAGCTGGAAGCAAGATGCTGTGGGGCCCAACTCGCCCTTTGGAAAGAAGCCTGCACGTTGTGCCTTTCAGCTCTAGGGCAAAGTAGCACACCCAGAGCAGAAGTCCTACTTCAGCCAGATCAGGCCTGCAAAGAAACTGCGTTTCACACGCCTTTGGAAGAGATGTTCCCGGTAGGCTGTAAGAGCACTGTGCAGAGCGAGTTGTTTCTTAGCTTCCCAAAGAGCTGGAAGCAAGATGCTGTGGGGCCCAACTCGCCCTTTGGAAAGAAGCCTGCACGTTGTGCCTTTCAGCTCTAGGGCAAAGTAGCACACCCAGAGCAGAAGTCCTACTTCAGCCAGATCAGGCCTGCAAAGAAACTGCGTTTCACAGGCCTTTGGAAGAGATGTTCCCACTAGGCTGTAAGAGCACTGAGCAGAGCGAGTTGTTTCTTAGCTTCCCAAAGAGCTGGAAGCAAGATGCTGTGGGGCCCAACTCGCCCTTTGGAAAGAAGCCTGCACGTTGTGCCTTTCAGCTCTAGGGCAAAGTAGCACACCCAGAGCAGAAGTCCTACTTCAGCCAGATCAGGCCTGCAAAGAAACTGCGTTTCACAGGCCTTTGGAAGAGATGTTGCCACTAGGCTGTAAGAGCACTGTGCAGAGCGAGTTGTTTCTTAGCTTCCCAAAGAGCTGGAAGCAAGATGCTGTGGGGCCCAACTCGCCCTTTGGAAAGAAGCCTGCACGTTGTGCCTTTCAGCTCTAGGGCAAAGTAGCACACCCAGAGCAGAAGTGCTACTTCAGCCAGATCAGGCCTGCAAAGAAACTGCGTTTCACAGGCCTTTGGAAGAGATGTTCCCGGTAGGCTGTAAGAGCACTGTGCAGAGCGAGTTGTTTCTTAGCTTCCCAAAGAGCTGGAAGCAAGATGCTGTGGGGCCCAACTCGCCCTTTGGAAAGAAGCCTGCACGTTGTGCCTTTCAGCTCTAGGGCAAAGTAGCACACCCAGAGCAGAAGTGCTACTTCAGCCAGATCAGGCCTGCAAAGAAACTGCGTTTCACAGGCCTTTGGAAGAGATGTTCCCGGTAGGCTGTAAGAGCACTGTGCAGGGCGAGTTGTTTCTTAGCTTCCCAAAGAGCTGGAAGCAAGATGCTGTGGGGCCCAACTCGCCCTTTGGAAAGAAGCCTGCACGTTGTGCCTTTCAGCTCTAGGGCAAAGTAGCACACCCAGAGCAGAAGTCCTACTTCAGCCAGATCAGGCCTGCAAAGAAACTGCGTTTCACAGGCCTTTGGAAGAGATGTTCCCCATAGGCTGTAAGAGCACTGTGCAGAGCGAGTTGTTTCTTAGCTTCCCAAAGAGCTGGAAGCAAGATGCTGTGGGGCCCAACTCGCCCTTTGGAAAGAAGCCTGCACGTTGTGCCTTTCAGCTCTAGGGCAAAGTAGCACACCCAGAGCAGAAGTCCTACTTCAGCCAGATCAGGCCTGCAAAGAAACTGCGTTTCACAGGCCTTTGGAAGAGATGTTCCCACTAGGCTGTAAGAGCACTGTGCAGAGCGAGTTGTTTCTTAGCTTCCCAAAGAGCTGGAAGCAAGATGCTGTGGGGCCCAACTCACCCTTTGGAAAGAAGCCTGCACGTTGTGCCTTTCAGCTCTAGGGCAATGTAGCACACCCAGAGCAGAAGTCCTACTTCAGCCAGATCAGGCCTGCAAAGAAACTGCGTTGCACAGGCCTTTGGAAGAGATGTTCCCCGTAGGCTGTAAGAGCACTGTGCAGAGCGAGTTGTTTCTTAGCTTCCCAAAGAGCTGGAAGCAAGATGCTGTGGGGCCCAACTCGCCCTTTGGAAAGAAGCCTGCACGTTGTGCCTTTCAGCTCTAGGGCAAAGTAGCACACCCAGAGCAGAAGTCCTACTTCAGCCAGATCAGGCCTGCAAAGAAACTGCGTTTCACAGGCCTTTGGAAGTGATGTTCCCCATAGGCTGTAAGAGCACTGTGCAGAGCGAGTTGTTTCTTAGCTTCCCAAAGAGCTGGAAGCAAGATGCTGTGGGGCCCAACTCGCCCTTTGGAAAGAAGCCTGCACGTTGTGCCTTTCAGCTCTAGGGCAAAGTAGCACACCCAGAGCAGAAGTCCTACTTCAGCCAGATCAGGCCTGCAAAGAAACTGCGTTTCACAGGCCTTTGGAAGAGATGTTCCCGGTAGGCTGTAAGAGCACTGTGCAGAGCGAGTTGTTTCTTAGCTTCCCAAAGAGCTGGAAGCAAGATGCTGTGGGGCCCAACTCACCCTTTGGAAAGAAGCCTGCACGTTGTGCCTTTCAGCTCTAGGGCAAAGTAGCACACCCAGAGCAGAAGTCCTACTTCAGCCAGATCAGGCCTGCAAAGAAACTGCGTTTCACAGGCCTTTGGAAGAGATGTTCCCCGTAGGCTGTAAGAGCACTGTGCAGAGCGAGTTGTTTCTTAGCTTCCCAAAGAGCTGGAAGCAAGATGCTGTGGGGCCCAACTCGCCCTTTGGAAAGAAGCCTGCACGTTGTGCCTTTCAGCTCTAGGGCAAAGTAGCACACCCAGAGCAGAAGTCCTACTTCAGCCAGATCAGGCCTGCAAAGAAACTGCGTTTCACAGGCCTTTGGAAGAGATGTTCCAACTAGGCTGTAAGAGCACTGTGCAGAGCGAGTTGTTTCTTAGCTTCCCAAAGAGCTGGAAGCAAGATGCTGTGGGGCCCAACTCGCCCTTTGGAAAGAAGCCTGCACGTTGCGCCTTTCAGCTCTAGGGCAAAGTAGCACACCCAGAGCAGAAGTCCTACTTCAGCCAGATCAGGCCTGCAAAGAAACTGCGTTTCACAGGCCTTTGGAAGAGATGTTCCCACTAGGCTGTAAGAGCACTGTGCAGAGCGAGTTGTTTCTTAGCTTCCCAAAGAGCTGGAAGCAAGATGCTGTGGTGGCCCATCTCGCCCTTTGGAAAGAAGCCTGCACGTTGTGCCTTTCAGCTCTAGGGCAAAGTAGCACACCCAGAGCAGAAGTGCTACTTCAGCCAGATCAGGCCTGCAAAGAAACTGCGTTTCACACGCCTTTGGAAGAGATGTTCCCGGTAGGCTGTAGGAGCACTGCGCAGAGCGAGTTGTTTCTTAGCTTCCCAAAGAGCTGGAAGCAAGATGCTGTGGGGCCCAACTCGCCCTTTGGAAAGAAGCCTGCACGTTGTGCCTTTCAGCTCTAGGGCAAAGTAGCACACCCAGAGCAGAAGTCCTACTTCAGCCAGATCAGGCCTGCAAAGAAACTGCGTTTCACAGGCCTTTCGAAGAGATGTTCCCGGTAGGCTGTAAGAGCACTGTGCAGAGCGAGTTGTTTCTTAGCTTCCCAAAGAGCTGGAAGCAAGATGCTGTGGGGCCCAACTCGCCCTTTGGAAAGAAGCCTGCACGTTGTGCCTTTCAGCTCTAGGGCAAAGTAGCACACCCAGAGCAGAAGTCCTACTTCAGCCAGATCAGGCCTGCAAAGAAACTGCGTTTCACAGGCCTTTGGAAGACATGTTCCCGGTAGGCTGTAAGAGCACTGTGCAGAGCGCGTTGTTTCTTAGCTTCCCAAAGAGCTGGAAGCAAGATGCTGTGGTGGCCCATCTCGCCCTTTGGAAAGAAGCCTGCACGTTGTGCCTTTCAGCTCTAGGGCAAAGTAGCACACCCAGAGCAGAAGTGCTACTTCAGCCAGATCAGGCCTGCAAAGAAACTGCGTTTCACAGGCCTTTGGAAGAGATGTTCCCGGTAGGCTGTAGGAGCACTGCGCAGAGCGAGTTGTTTCTTAGCTTCCCAAAGAGCTGGAAGCAAGATGCTGTGGGGCCCAACTCGCCCTTTGGAAAGAAGCCTGCACGTTGTGCCTTTCAGCTCTAGGGCAAAGTAGCACACCCAGAGCAGAAGTCCTACTTCAGCCAGATCAGGCCTGCAAAGAAACTGCGTTTCACAGGCCTTTCGAAGAGATGTTCCCGGTAGGCTGTAAGAGCACTGTGCAGAGCGAGTTGTTTCTTAGCTTCCCAAAGAGCTGGAAGCAAGATGCTGTGGGGCCCAACTCGCCCTTTGGAAAGAAGCCTGCACGTTGTGCCTTTCAGCTCTAGGGCAAAGTAGCACACCCAGAGCAGAAGTCCTACTTCAGCCAGATCAGGCCTGCAAAGAAACTGCGTTTCACAGGCCTTTGGAAGACATGTTCCCGGTAGGCTGTAAGAGCACTGTGCAGAGCGCGTTGTTTCTTAGCTTCCCAAAGAGCTGGAAGCAAGATGCTGTGGGGCCCAACTCGCCCTTTGGAAAGAAGCCTGCACGTTGTGCCTTTCAGCTCTAGGGCAAAGTAGCACACCCAGAGCAGAAGTCCTACTTCAGCCAGATCAGGCCTGCAAAGAAACTGCGTTTCACAGGCCTTTGGAAGAGATGTTCGCGGTAGGCTGTAAGAGCACTGTGCAGAGCGAGTTGTTTCTTAGCTTCCCAAAGAGCTGGAAGCAAGATGCTGTGGGGCCCAACTCGCCCTTTGGAAAGAAGCCTGCACGTTGTGCCTTTCAGCTCTAGGGCAAAGTAGCACACCCAGAGCAGAAGTCCTACTTCAGCCAGATCAGGCCTGCAAAGAAACTGCGTTTCACAGGCCTTTGGAGGAGATGTTCCCACTAGGCTGTAAGAGCACTGTGCAGAGCGAGTTGTTTCTTAGCTTCCCAAAGAGCTGGAAGCAAGATGCTGTGGGGCCCAACTCGCCCTTTGGAAAGAAGCCTGCACGTTGTGCCTTTCAGCTCTAGGGCAAAGTAGCACACCCAGAGCAGAAGTGCTACTTCAGCCAGATCAGGCCTGCAAAGAAACTGCGTTTCACAGGCCTTTGGAAGAGATGTTCCCGGTAGGCTGTAAGAGCACTGTGCAGAGCGAGTTGTTTCTTAGCTTCCCAAAGAGCTGGAAGCAAGATGCTGTGGGGCCCAACTCGCCCTTTGGAAAGAAGCCTGCACGTTGTGCCTTTCAGCTCTAGGGCAAAGTAGCACACCCAGAGCAGAAGTCCTACTTCAGCCAGATCAGGCCTGCAAAGAAACTGCGTTTCACAGGCCTTTGGAAGAGATTTTCCCGGTAGGCTGTAAGAGCACTGTGCAGAGCGAGTTGTTTCTTAGCTTCCCAAAGAGCTGGAAGCAAGATGCTGTGGGGCCCAACTCGCCCTTTGGAAAGAAGCCTGCACGTTGTGCCTTTCAGCTCTAGGGCAAAGTAGCACACCCAGAGCAGAAGTCCTACTTCAGCCAGATCAGGCCTGCAAAGAAACTGCGTTTCACAGGCCTTTGGAAGAGATGTTCCCGGTAGGCTGTAAGAGCACTGTGCAGAGCGAGTTGTTTCTTAGCTTCCCAAAGAGCTGGAAGCAAGATGCTGTGGGGCCCAACTCGCCCTTTGGAAAGAGGCCTGCACGTTGTGCCTTTCAGCTCTAGGGCAAAGTAGCACACTCAGAGCAGAAGTCCTACTTCAGCCAGATCAGGCCTGCAAAGAAACTGCGTTTCACAGGCCTTTGGAAGAGATGTTCCCGGTAGGCTGTAAGAGCACTGTGCAGAGCGAGTTGTTTCTTAGCTTCCCAAAGAGCTGGAAGCAAGATGCTGTGGGGCCCAACTCGCCCTTTGGAAAGAAGCCTGCACGTTGTGCCTTTCAGCTCTAGGGCAAAGTAGCACACCCAGAGCAGAAGTCCTACTTCAGCCAGATCAGGCCTGCAAAGAAACTGCGTTTCACAGGCCTTTGGAAGAGATGTTCCCAATAGGCTGTAAGAGCACTGTGCATAGCGAGTTGTTTGTTAGCTTCCCAAAGAGCTGGAAGCAAGATGCTGTGGGGCCCAACTCGCCCTTTGGAAAGAAGCCTGCACGTTGTGCCTTTCAGCTCTAGGGCAAAGTAGCACACCCAGAGCAGAAGTCCTACTTCAGCCAGATCAGGCCTGCAAAGAAACTGCGTTTCACAGGCCTTTGGAAGAGATGTTCCCGGTAGGCTGTAAGAGCACTGTGCAGAGCGAGTTGATTCTTAGCTTCCCAAAGAGCTGGAAGCAAGATGCTGTGGGGCCCAACTCGCCCTTTGGAAAGAAGCCTGCACGTTGTGCCTTTCAGCTCTAGGGCAAAGTAGCACACCCAGAGCAGAAGTCCTACTTCAGCCAGATCAGGCCTGCAAAGAAACTGCGTTTCACAGGCCTTTGGAAGAGATGTTCCCACTAGGCTGTAAGAGCACTGTGCAGAGCAAGTTGTTTCTTAGCTTCCCAAAGAGCTGGAAGCAAGATGCTGTGGGGCCCAACTCACCCTTTGGAAAGAAGCCTGCACGTTGTGCCTTTCAGCTCTAGGGCAAAGTAGCACACCCAGAGCAGAAGTCCTACTTCAGCCAGATCAGGCCTGCAAAGAAACTGCGTTTCACAGGCCATTGTAAGAGATGTTCCCGGTAGGCTGTAAGAGCACTGTGCAGAGCGAGTTGTTTCTTAGCTTCCCAAAGAGCTGGAAGCAAGATGCTGTGGGGCCCAACTCGCCCTTTGGAAAGAAGCCTGCACGTTGTGCCTTTCAGCTCTAGGGCAAAGTAGCACACCCAGAGCAGAAGTCCTACTTCAGCCAGATCAGGCCTGCAAAGAAACTGCGTTTCACAGGCCTTTGGAAGAGATGTTCCCGGTAGGCTGTAAGAGCACTGTGCAGAGCAAGTTGTTTCTTAGCTTCCCAAAGAGCTTGAAGCAAGATGCTGTGGGGCCCAACTCGCCCTTGGGAAAGAAGCCTGCACGTTGTGCCTTTCAGCTCTAGGGCAAAGTAGCAGACCCAGAGCAGAAGTCCTACTTCAGCCAGATCAGGCCTGCAAAGAAACTGCGTTTCACAGGCCTTTGGAAGAGATGTTCCCACTAGGCTGTAAGAGCAGTGTGCAGAGCGAGTTGTTTCTTAGCTTCCCAAAGAGCTGGAAGCAAGATGCTGTGGGGCCCAACTCGCCCTTTGGAAAGAAGCCTGCACGTTGTGCCTTTCAGCTCTAGGGCAAAGTAGCACACCCAGAGCAGAAGTCCTACTTCAGCCAGATCAGGCCTGCAAAGAAACTGCGTTTCACAGGCCTTTGGAGGAGATGTTCCCACTAGGCTGTAGAGCACTGTGCAGAGCGAGTTGTTTCTTAGCTTCCCAAAGAGCTGGAAGCAAGATGCTGTGGGGCCCAACTCGCCCTTTGGAAAGAAGCCTGCACGTTGTGCCTTTCAGCTCTAGGGCAAAGTAGCACACCCAGAGCAGAAGTCCTACTTCAGCCAGATCAGGCCTGCAAAGAAACTGCGTTTCACAGGCCTTTGGAAGAGATGTTCCCGGTAGGCTGTAAGAGCACTGTGCAGAGCGAGTTGTTTCTTAGCTTCCCAAAGAGCTGGAAGCAAGATGCTGTGGGGCCCAACTCGCCCTTTGGAAAGAAGCCTGCACGTTGTGCCTTTCAGCTCTAGGGCAAAGTAGCACACCCAGAGCAGAAGTCCTACTTCAGCCAGATCAGGCCTGCAAAGAAACTGCGTTTCACAGGCCTTTGGAAGAGATGTTCCCACTAGGCTGTAAGAGCACTGTCCAGAGCGAGTTGTTTCTTAGCTTCCCAAAGAGCTGGAAGCAAGATGCTGTGGGGCCCAACTCGCCCTTTGGAAAGAAGCCTGCACGTTGTGCCTTTCAGCTCTAGGGCAAAGTAGCACACCCAGAGCAGACGTCCTACTTCAGCCAGATCAGGCCTGCAAAGAAACTGCGTTTCACAGGCCTTTGGAAGAGATGTTCCCGGTAGGCTGTAAGAGCACTGTGCAGAGCGAGTTGTTTCTTAGCTTCCCAAAGAGCTGGAAGCAAGATGCTGTGGGGCCCAACTCGCCCTTTGGAAAGAAGCCTGCACGTTGTGCCTTTCAGCTCTAGGGCAAAGTAGCACACCCAGAGCAGAAGTCCTACTTCAGCCAGATCAGGCCTGCAAAGAAACTGCGTTTCACAGGCCTTTGGGAGAGATGTTCCTGGTAGGCTGTAAGAGCACCTTGCAGAGCGAGTTGTTTCTTAGCTTCCCAAAGAGCTGGAAGCAAGATGCTGTGGGGCCCAACTCGCCCTTTGGAAAGAAGCCTGCACGTTGTGCCTTTCAGCTCTAGGGCAAAGTAGCACACCCAGAGCAGAAGTCCTACTTCAGCCAGATCAGGCCTGCAAAGAAACTGCGTTTCACAGGCCTTTGGAAGAGATGTTCCCGGTAGGCTGTAAGAGCACTGTGCAGAGCGAGTTGTTTCTTAGCTTCCCAAAGAGCTGGAAGCAAGATGCTGTGGGGCCCAACTCGCCCTTTGGAAAGAAGCCTGCACGTTGTGCCTTTCAGCTCTAGGGCAAAGTAGCACACCCAGAGCAGAAGTCCTACTTCAGCCAGATCAGGCCTGCAAAGAAACTGCGTTTCACAGGCCTTTGGAAGAGATGTTCCCGGTAGGCTGTAAGAGCACTGTGCAGAGCGAGTTGTTTCTTAGCTTCCCAAAGAGCTGGAAGCAAGATGCTGTGGGGCCCAACTCGCCCTTTGGAAAGAAGCCTGCACGTTGTGCCTTTCAGCTCTAGGGCAAAGTAGCACACCCAGAGCAGAAGTCCTACTTCAGCCAGATCAGGCCTGCAAAGAAACTGCGTTTCACAGGCCTTTGGAAGAGATGTTCCCGGTAGGCTGTAAGAGCACTGTGCAGAGCGAGTTGTTTCTTCGCTTCCCAAAGAGCTGGAAGCAAGATGCTGTGGGGCCCAACTCGCCCTTTGGAAAGAAGCCTGCACGTTGTGCCTTTCAGCTCTAGGGCAAAGTAGCACACCCAGAGCAGAAGTCCTACTTCAGCCAGATCGGGCCTGCAAAGAAACTGCGTTTCACAGGCCTTTGGAAGAGATGTTCCCGGTAGGCTGTAAGAGCACTGTGCTGAGCGAGTTGTTTCTTAGCTTCCCAAAGAGCTGGAAGCAAGATGCTGTGGGGCCCAACTCGCCCTTTGGAAAGAAGCCTGCACGTTGTGCCTTTCAGCTCTAGGGCAAAGTAGCACACCCAGAGCAGAAGTCCTACTTCAGCCAGATCAGGCCTGCAAAGAAACTGCGTTTCACAGGCCTTTGGAAGAGATGTTCCCGGTAGGCTGTAAGAGCACTGTGCAGAGCGAGTTGTTTCTTAGCTTCCCAAAGAGCTGGAAGCAAGATGCTGTGGGGCCCAACTCGCCCTTTGGAAAGAAGCCTGCACGTTGTGCCTTTCAGCTCTAGGGCAAAGTAGCACACCCAGAGCAGAAGTCCTACTTCAGCCAGATCAGGCCTGCAAAGAAACTGCGTTTCACAGGCCTTTGGAAGAGATGTTCCCACTAGGCTGTAAGAGCACTGTGCAGAGCGAGTTGTTTCTTAGCTTCCCAAAGAGCTGGAAGCAAGATGCTGTGGGGCCCAACTCGCCCTTTGGAAAGAAGCCTGCACGTTGTGCCTTTCAGCTCTAGGGCAAAGTAGCACACCCAGAGCAGAAGTCCTACTTCAGCCAGATCAGGCCTGCAAAGAAACTGCGTTTCACAGGCCTTTGGAAGAGATGTTCCCACTAGGCTGTAAGAGCACTGTGCAGAGCCAGTGATTTCTTAGCTTCCCAAAGAGCTGGAAGCAAGATGCTGTGGGGCCCAACTCGCCCTTTGGAAAGAAGCCTGCACGTTGTGCCTTTCAGCTCTAGGGCAAAGTAGCACACCCAGAGCAGAAGTCCTACTTCAGCCAGATCAGGCCTGCAAAGAAACTGCGTTTCACAGGCCTTTGGAAGAGATGTTCCCGGTAGGCTGTAAGAGCACTGTGCAGAGCGAGTTGTTTCTTAGCTTCCCAAAGAGCTGGAAGCAAGATGCTGTGGGGCCCAACTCGCCCTTTGGAAAGAAGCCTGCACGTTGTGCCTTTCAGCTCTAGGGCAAAGTAGCACACCCAGAGCAGAAGTCCTACTTCAGCCAGATCAGGCCTGCACAAACACTGCGTTTCACAGGCCTTTGGAGGAGGTGTTCCCACTAGGCTGTAAGAGCACTAGCAGAGCGAGTTGTTTCTTAGCTTCCCAAAGAGCTGGAAGCAAGATGCTGTGGGGCCCAACTCGCCCTTTGGAAAGAAGCCTGCACGTTGTGCCTTTCAGCTCTAGGGCAAAGTAGAACACCCAGAGCAGAAGTCCTACTTCAGCCAGATCAGGCCTGCAAAGAAACTGCGTTTCACAGGCCATTGGAAGACATGTTCCCACTAGGCTGTAAGAGCACTGTGCAGAGCGAGTTGTTTCTTAGCTTCCCAAAGAGCTGGAAGCAAGATGCTGTGGGGCCCAACTCGCCCTTTGGAAAGAAGACTGCACGTTGTGCCTTTCAGCTCTAGGGCAAAGTAGCACACCCAGAGCAGAAGTCCTACTTCAGCCAGATCAGGCCTGCAAAGAAACTGCGTTTCACAGGCCTTTGGAAGAGATGTTCCCACTAGGCTGTAAGAGCACTGTGCAGAGAGAGTTGTTTCTTAGCTTCCCAAAGAGCTGGAAGCAAGATGCTGTGGGGCCCAACTCGCCCTTTGGAAAGAAGCCTGCACGTTGTGCCTTTCAGCTCTAGGGCAAAGTAGCACACCCAGAGCAGAAGTCCTACTTCAGCCAGATCAGGCCTGCAAAGAAACTGCGTTTCACACGCCTTTGGAAGAGATGTTCCCGGTAGGCTGTAAGAGCACTGTGCAGAGCGAGTTGTTTCTTAGCTTCCCAAAGAGCTGGAAGCAAGATGCTGTGGGGCCCAACTCGCCCTTTGGAAAGAAGCCTGCACGTTGTGCCTTTCAGCTCTAGGGCAAAGTAGCACACCCAGAGCAGAAGTCCTACTTCAGCCAGATCAGGCCTGCAAAGAAACTGCGTTTCACAGGCCTTTGGAAGAGATGTTCCCGGTAGGCTGTAAGAGCACTGTGCAGAGCGAGTTGTTTCTTAGCTTCCCAAAGAGCTGGAAGCAAGATTCTGTGGGGCCCAACTCGCCCTTTGGAAAGAAGCCTGCACGTTGTGCCTTTCAGCTCTAGGGCAAAGTAGCACACCCAGAGCAGAAGTCCTACTTCAGCCAGATCAGGCCTGCAAAGAAACTGCGTTTCACAGGCCTTTGGAAGAGATGTTCCAACTAGGCTGTAAGAGCACTGTGCAGAGCGAGTTGTTTCTTAGCTTCCCAAAGAGCTGGAAGCAAGATGCTGTGGGGCCCAACTCGCCCTTTGGAAAGAAGCCTGCACGTTGTGCCTTTCAGCTCTAGGGCAAAGTAGCACACCCAGAGCAGAAGTGCTACTTCAGCCAGATCAGGCCTGCAAAGAAACTGCGTTTCACAGGCCTTTGGAAGAGATGTTCCCGGTAGGCTGTAAGAGCACTGTGCAGAGCGAGTTGTTTCTTAGCTTCCCAAAGAGCTGGAAGCAAGATGCTGTGGGGCCCAACTCGCCCTTTGGAAAGAAGCCTGCACGTTGTGCCTTTCAGCTCTAGGGCAAAGTAGCACACCCAGAGCAGAAGTGCTACTTCAGCCAGATCAGGCCTGCAAAGAAACTGCGTTTCACAGGCCTTTGGAAGAGATGTTCCCCATAAGCTGTAAGAGCACTGTGCAGAGCGAGTTGTTTCTTAGCTTCCCAAAGAGCTGGAAGCAAGATGCTGTGGGGCCCAACTCGCCCTTTGGAAAGAAGCCTGCACGTTGTGCCTTTCAGCTCTAGGGCAAAGTAGCACACCCAGAGCAGAAGTCCTACTTCAGCCAGATCAGGCCTGCAAAGAAACTGCGTTTCACAGGCCTTTGGAAGAGATGTTCCCGGTAGGCTGTAAGAGCACTGTGCAGAGCGAGTTGTTTCTTAGCTTCCCAAAGAGCTGGAAGCAAGATGCTGTGGGGCCCAACTCGCCCTTTGGAAAGAAGCCTGCACGTTGTGCCTTTCAGCTCTAGGGCAAAGTAGCACACCCAGAGCAGAAGTCCTACTTCAGCCAGATCAGGCCTGCAAAGAAACTGCGTTTCACAGGCCTTTGGAAGAGATGTTCCCGGTAGGCTGTAAGAGCACTGTGCAGAGCGAGTTGTTTCTTAGCTTCCCAAAGAGCTGGAAGCAAGATGCTGTGGGGCCCAACTCGCCCTCTGGAAAGAAGCCTGCACGTTGTGCCTTTCAGCTCTAGGGCAAAGTAGCACACCCAGAGCAGAAGTCCTACTTCAGCCAGATCAGGCCTGCAAAGAAACTGCGTTTCACAGGCCTTTGGAAGAGATGTTCCCGGTAGGCTGTAAGAGCACTGTGCAGAGCGAGTTGTTTCTTAGCTTCCCAAAGAGCTGGAAGCAAGATGCTGTGGGGCCCAACTCGCCCTTTGGAAAGAAGCCTGCACGTTGTGCCTTTCAGCTCTAGGGCAAAGTAGCACACCCAGAGCAGAAGTCCTACTTCAGCCAGATCAGGCCTGCAAAGAAACTGCGTTTCACAGGCCTTTGGGAGAGATGTTCCCGGTAGGCTGTAAGAGCACTGTGCAGAGCGAGTTGTTTATTAGCTTCCCAAAGAGCTGGAAGCAAGATGCTGTGGGGCCCAACTCGCCCTCTGGAAAGAAGCCTGCACGTTGTGCCTTTCAGCTCTAGGGCAAAGTAGCACACCCAGAGCAGAAGTCCTACTTCAGCCAGATCAGGCCTGCAAAGAAACTGCGTTTCACAGGCATTTGGAAGAGATGTTCCCGGTAGGCTGTAAGAGCACTGTGCATAGCGAGTTGCTTCTTAGCTTCCCAAAGAGCTGGAAGCAAGATGCTGTGGGGCCCAACTCGCCCTTTGGAAAGAAGCCTGCACGTTGTGCCTTTCAGCTCTAGGGCAAAGTAGCACACCCAGAGCAGAAGTCCTACTTCAGCCAGATCAGGCCTGCAAAGAAACTGCGTTTCACAGGCCTTTGGAAGAGATGTTCCCGGTAGGCTGTAAGAGCACTGTGCAGAGCGAGTTGTTTCTTAGCTTCCCAAAGAGCTGAAGCAAGATGCTGTGGGGCCCAACTCGCCCTTTGGAAAGAAGCCTGCACGTTGTGCCTTTCAGCTCTAGGGCAAAGTAGCACACCCAGAGCAGAAGTCCTACTTCAGCCACATCAGGCCTGCAAAGAAACTGCGTTTCACAGGCCTTTGGAAGAGATGTTCCCGGTAGGCTGTAAGAGCACTGTGCAGAGCGAGTTGTTTCTTAGCTTCCCAAAGAGCTGGAAGCAAGATGCTGTGGGGCCCAACTCGCCCTTGGGAAAGAAGCCTGCACGTTGTGCCTTTCAGCTCTAGGGCAAAGTAGCACACCCAGAGCAGAAGTCCTACTTCAGCCAGATCAGGCCTGCAAAGAATCTGGGTTTCACAGGCCTTTGGAAGAGATGTTCCCGGTAGGCTGTAAGAGCACTGTGCAGAGCGAGTTGTTTCTTAGCTTCCCAAAGAGCTGGAAGCAAGATGCTGTGGGGCCCAACTCGCCCTTTGGAAAGAAGCCTGCACGTTGTGCCTTTCAGCTCTAGGGCAAAGTAGCACACCCAGAGCAGAAGTCCTACTTCAGCCAGATCAGGCCTGCAAAGAAACTGCGTTTCACAGGCCTTTGGGAGAGATGTTCCCGGTAGGCTGTAAGAGCACTGTGCAGAGCGAGTTGTTTCTTAGCTTCCCAAAGAGCTGGAAGCAAGATGCTGTGGGGCCCAACTCGCCCTTTGGAAAGAAGCCTGCACGTTGTGCCTTTCAGCTCTAGGGCAAAGTAGCACACCCAGAGCAGAAGTCCTACTTCAGCCAGATCAGGCCTGCAAAGAAACTGCGTTTCACAGGCCTTTGGAAGAGATGTTCCCGGTAGGCTGTAAGAGTACTGTGCAGGGCGAGTTGTTTCTTAGCTTCCCAAAGAGCTGGAAGCAAGATGCTGTGGGGCCCAACTCGCCCTTTGGAAAGAAGCCTGCAAGTTGTGCCTTTCAGCTCTAGGGCAAAGTAGCACACGCAGAGCAGAAGTCCTACTTCAGCCAGATCAGGCCTGCAAAGAAACTGCGTTTCACAGGCCTTTGGAAGAGATGTTCCCACTAGGCTGTAAGAGCACTGTGCAGAGCGAGTTGTTTCTTAGCTTCCCAAAGAGCTGGAATCAAGATGCTGTGGGGCCCAACTCGCCCTCTGGAAAGAAGCCTGCACGTTGTGCCTTTCAGCTCTAGGGCAAAGTAGCACACCCAGAGCAGAAGTCCTACTTCAGCCAGATCAGGCCTGCAAAGAAACTGCGTTTCACAGGCCTTTGGAAGAGATGTTCCCGGTAGGCTGTAAGAGCACTGTGCAGAGCGAGTTGTTTCTTAGCTTCCCAAAGAGCTGGAAGCAAGATGCAGTGGGGCCCAACTCGCCCTTTGGAAAGAAGCCTGCACGTTGTGCCTTTCAGCTCTAGGGCAAAGTAGCACACCCAGAGCAGAAGTCCTACTTCAGCCAGATCAGGCCTGCAAAGAAACTGCGTTTCACAGGCCTTTGGAAGAGATGTTCCCGGTAGGCTGTAAGAGCACTGTGCAGAGCGAGTTGTTTCTTAGCTTCCCAAAGAGCTGGAAGCAAGATGCTGTGGGGCCCAACTCGCCCTTTGGAAAGAAGCCTGCACGTTGTGCCTTTCAGCTCTAGGGCAAAGTAGCACACCCAGAGCAGAAGTCCTACTTCAGCCAGATCAGGCCTGCAAAGAAACTGCGTTTCACAGGCCTTTGGAAGAGATGTTCCCGGTAGGCTGTAAGAGCACTGTGCAGAGCGAGTTGTTTCTTAGCTTCCCAAAGAGCTGGAAGCAAGATGCTGTGGGGCCCAACTTGCCCTTTGGAAAGAAGCCTGCACGTTGTGCCTTTCAGCTCTAGGGCAAAGTAGCACACCCAGAGCAGAAGTCCTACTTCAGCCAGATCAGGCCTGCAAAGAAACTGCGTTTCACAGGCCTTTGGAAGAGATGTTCCCGGTAGGCTGTAAGAGCACTGTGCAGAGCGAGTTGTTTCTTAGCTTCCCAAAGAGCTGGAAGCAAGATGCTGTGGGGCCCAACTCGCCCTTTGGAAAGAAGCCTGCACGTTGTGCCTTTCAGCTCTAGGGCAAAGTAGCACACCCAGAGCAGAAGTCCTACTTCAGCCAGATCAGGCCTGCAAAGAAACTGCGTTGCACAGGCCTTTGGAAGAGATGTTCCCCGTAGGCTGTAAGAGCACTGTGCAGAGCGAGTTGTTTCTTAGCTTCCCAAAGAGCTGGAAGCAAGATGCTGTGGGGCCCAACTCGCCCTTTGGAAAGAAGCCTGCACGTTGTGCCTTTCAGCTCTAGGGCAAAGTAGCACACCCAGAGCAGAAGTCCTACTTCAGCCAGATCAGGCCTGCAAAGAAACTGCGTTTCACAGGCCTTTGGGAGAGATGTTCCCGGTAGGCTGTAAGAGCACTGTGCAGAGCGAGTTGTTTATTAGCTTCCCAAAGAGCTGGAAGCAAGATGCTGTGGGGCCCAACTCGCCCTCTGGAAAGAAGCCTGCACGTTGTGCCTTTCAGCTCTAGGGCAAAGTAGCACACCCAGAGCAGAAGTCCTACTTCAGCCAGATCAGGCCTGCAAAGAAACTGCGTTTCACAGGCATTTGGAAGAGATGTTCCCGGTAGGCTGTAAGAGCACTGTGCATAGCGAGTTGCTTCTTAGCTTCCCAAAGAGCTGGAAGCAAGATGCTGTGGGGCCCAACTCGCCCTTTGGAAAGAAGCCTGCACGTTGTGCCTTTCAGCTCTAGGGCAAAGTAGCACACCCAGAGCAGAAGTCCTACTTCAGCCAGATCAGGCCTGCAAAGAAACTGCGTTTCACAGGCCTTTGGAAGAGATGTTCCCGGTAGGCTGTAAGAGCACTGTGCAGAGCGAGTTGTTTCTTAGCTTCCCAAAGAGCTGAAGCAAGATGCTGTGGGGCCCAACTCGCCCTTTGGAAAGAAGCCTGCACGTTGTGCCTTTCAGCTCTAGGGCAAAGTAGCACACCCAGAGCAGAAGTCCTACTTCAGCCACATCAGGCCTGCAAAGAAACTGCGTTTCACAGGCCTTTGGAAGAGATGTTCCCGGTAGGCTGTAAGAGCACTGTGCAGAGCGAGTTGTTTCTTAGCTTCCCAAAGAGCTGGAAGCAAGATGCTGTGGGGCCCAACTCGCCCTTGGGAAAGAAGCCTGCACGTTGTGCCTTTCAGCTCTAGGGCAAAGTAGCACACCCAGAGCAGAAGTCCTACTTCAGCCAGATCAGGCCTGCAAAGAATCTGGGTTTCACAGGCCTTTGGAAGAGATGTTCCCGGTAGGCTGTAAGAGCACTGTGCAGAGCGAGTTGTTTCTTAGCTTCCCAAAGAGCTGGAAGCAAGATGCTGTGGGGCCCAACTCGCCCTTTGGAAAGAAGCCTGCACGTTGTGCCTTTCAGCTCTAGGGCAAAGTAGCACACCCAGAGCAGAAGTCCTACTTCAGCCAGATCAGGCCTGCAAAGAAACTGCGTTTCACAGGCCTTTGGGAGAGATGTTCCCGGTAGGCTGTAAGAGCACTGTGCAGGGCGAGTTGTTTCTTAGCTTCCCAAAGAGCTGGAAGCAAGATGCTGTGGGGCCCAACTCGCCCTTTGGAAAGAAGCCTGCACGTTGTGCCTTTCAGCTCTAGGGCAAAGTAGCACACCCAGAGCAGAAGTCCTACTTCAGCCAGATCAGGCCTGCAAAGAAACTGCGTTTCACAGGCCTTTGGAAGAGATGTTCCCGGTAGGCTGTAAGAGCACTGTGCAGGGCGAGTTGTTTCTTAGCTTCCCAAAGAGCTGGAAGCAAGATGCTGTGGGGCCCAACTCGCCCTTTGGAAAGAAGCCTGCAAGTTGTGCCTTTCAGCTCTAGGGCAAAGTAGCACACGCAGAGCAGAAGTCCTACTTCAGCCAGATCAGGCCTGCAAAGAAACTGCGTTTAACAGGCCTTTGGAAGAGATGTTCCCACTAGGCTGTAAGAGCACTGTGCAGAGCGAGTTGTTTCTTAGCTTCCCAAAGAGCTGGAATCAAGATGCTGTGGGGCCCAACTCGCCCTCTGGAAAGAAGCCTGCACGTTGTGCCTTTCAGCTCTAGGGCAAAGTAGCACACCCAGAGCAGAAGTCCTACTTCAGCCAGATCAGGCCTGCAAAGAAACTGCGTTTCACAGGCCTTTGGAAGAGATGTTCCCGGTAGGCTGTAAGAGCACTGTGCAGAGCGAGTTGTTTCTTAGCTTCCCAAAGAGCTGGAAGCAAGATGCAGTGGGGCCCAACTCGCCCTTTGGAAAGAAGCCTGCACGTTGTGCCTTTCAGCTCTAGGGCAAAGTAGCACACCCAGAGCAGAAGTCCTACTTCAGCCAGATCAGGCCTGCAAAGAAACTGCGTTTCACAGGCCTTTGGAAGAGATGTTCCCGGTAGGCTGTAAGAGCACTGTGCAGAGCGAGTTGTTTCTTAGCTTCCCAAAGAGCTGGAAGCAAGATGCTGTGGGGCCCAACTCGCCCTTTGGAAAGAAGCCTGCACGTTGTGCCTTTCAGCTCTAGGGCAAAGTAGCACACCCAGAGCAGAAGTCCTACTTCAGCCAGATCAGGCCTGCAAAGAAACTGCGTTTCACAGGCCTTTGGAAGAGATGTTCCCACTAGGCTGTAAGAGCACTGTGCAGAGCCAGTGGTTTCTTAGCTTCCCAAAGAGCTGGAAGCAAGATGCTGTGGGGCCCAACTCGCCCTTTGGAAAGAAGCCTGCACGTTGTGCCTTTCAGCTCTAGGGCAAAGTAGCACACCCAGAGCAGAAGTCCTACTTCAGCCAGATCAGGCCTGCAAAGAAACTGCGTTTCACAGGCCTTTGGAAGAGATGTTCCCGGTAGGCTGTAAGAGCACTGTGCAGAGCGAGTTGTTTCTTAGCTTCCCAAAGAGCTGGAAGCAAGATGCTGTGGGGCCCAACTCGCCCTTTGGAAAGAAGCCTGCACGTTGTGCCTTTCAGCTCTAGGGCAAAGTAGCACACCCAGAGCAGAAGTCCTACTTCAGCCATATAAGGCCTGCACAAACACTGCGTTTCACAGGCCTTTGGAGGAGATGTTCCCACTAGGCTGTAAGAGCACTGTGCAGAGCGAGTTGTTTCTTAGCTTCCCAAAGAGCTGGAAGCAAGATGCTGTGGGGCCCAACTCGCCCTTTGGAAAGAAGCCTGCACGTTGTGCCTTTCAGCTCTAGGGCAAAGTAGCACACCCAGAGCAGAAGTCCTACTTCAGCCAGATCAGGCCTGCAAAGAAACTGCGTTTCACAGGCCTTTGGAAGACATGTTCCCACTAGGCTGTAAGAGCACTGTGCAGAGCGAGTTGTTTCTTAGCTTCCCAAAGAGCTGGAAGCAAGATGCTGTGGGGCCCAACTCGCCCTCTGGAAAGAAGCCTGCACGTTGTGCCTTTCAGCTCTAGGGCAAAGTAGCACACCCAGAGCAGAAGTCCTACTTCAGCCAGATCAGGCCTGCAAAGAAACTGCGTTTCACAGGCCTTTGGAAGAGATGTTCCCACTAGGCTGTAAGAGCACTGTGCAGAGCGAGTTGTTTCTTAGCTTCCCAAAGAGCTGGAAGCAAGATGCTGTGGGGCCCAACTCGCCCTTTGGAAAGAAGCCTGCACGTTGTGCCTTTCAGCTCTAGGGCAAAGTAGCACACCCAGAGCAGAAGTCCTACTTCAGCCAGATCAGGTCTGCAAAGAAACTGCGTTTCACACGCCTTTGGAAGAGATGTTCCCGGTAGGCTGTAAGAGCACTGTGCAGAGCGAGTTGTTTCTTAGCTTCCCAAAGAGCTGGAAGCAAGATGCTGTGGGGCCCAAATCGCCCTTTGGAAAGAAGCCTGCACGTTGTGCCTTTCAGCTCTAGGGCAAAGTAGCACACCCAGAGCAGAAGTCCTACTTCAGCCAGATCAGGCCTGCAAAGAAACTGCGTTTCACAGGCCTTTGGAAGAGATGTTCCCACTAGGCTGTAAGAGCACTGAGCAGAGCGAGTTGTTTCTTAGCTTCCCAAAGAGCTGGAAGCAAGATGCTGTGGGGCCCAACTCGCCCTTTGGAAAGAAGCCTTCACGTTGTGCCTTTCAGCTCTAGGGCAAAGTAGCAAACCCAGAGCAGAAGTCCTACTTCAGCCAGATCAGGCCTGCAAAGAAACTGCGTTTCACAGGCCTTTGGAAGAGATGTTGCCACTAGGCTGTAAGAGCACTGTGCAGAGCGAGTTGTTTCTTAGCTTCCCAAAGAGCTGGAAGCAAGATGCTGTGGGGCCCAACTCGCCCTTTGGAAAGAAGCCTGCACGTTGTGCCTTTCAGCTCTAGGGCAAAGTAGCACACCCAGAGCAGAAGTCCTACTTCAGCCAGATCAGGCCTGCAAAGAAACTGCGTTTCACAGGCCTTTGGAAGAGATGTTCCCGGTAGGCTGTAAGAGCACTGTGCAGAGCGAGTTGTTTCTTAGCTTCCCAAAGAGCTGGAAGCAAGATGCTGTGGGGCCCAACTCGCCCTTTGGAAAGAAGCCTGCACGTTGTGCCTTTCAGCTCTAGGGCAAAGTAGCACACCCAGAGCAGAAGTGCTACTTCAGCCAGATCAGGCCTGCAAAGAAACTGCGTTTCACAGGCCTTTGGAAGAGATGTTCCCGGTAGGCTGTAAGAGCACTGTGCAGAGCGAGTTGTTTCTTAGCTTCCCAAAGAGCTGGAAGCAAGATGCTGTGGGGCCCAACTCGCCCTTTGGAAAGAAGCCTGCACGTTGTGCCTTTCAGCTCTAGGGCAAAGTAGCACACCCAGAGCAGAAGTGCTACTTCAGCCAGATCAGGCCTGCAAAGAAACTGCGTTTCACAGTCCTTTGGAAGAGATGTTCCCCATAGGCTGTAAGAGCACTGTGCAGAGCGAGTTGTTTCTTAGCTTCCCAAAGAGCTGTAAGCAAGATGCTGTGGGGCCCAACTCGCCCTTTGGAAAGAAGCCTGCACGTTGTGCCTTTCAGCTCTAGGGCAAAGTAGCACACCCAGAGCAGAAGTCCTACTTCAGCCAGATCAGGCCTGCAAAGAAACTGCGTTTCACAGGCCTTTGGAAGAGATGTTCCCGGTAGGCTGTAAGAGCACTGTGCAGAGCGAGTTGTTTCTTAGCTTCCCAAAGAGCTGGAAGCAAGATGCTGTGGGGCCCAACTCGCCCTTTGGAAAGAAGCCTGCACGTTGTGCCTTTCAGCTCTAGGGCAAAGTAGCACACCCAGAGCAGAAGTCCTACTTCAGCCAGATCAGGACTGCAAAGAAACTGCGTTTCACAGGCCTTTGGAAGAGATGTTCCCGGTAGGCTGTAAGAGCACTGTGCAGAGCGAGTTGTTTCTTAGCTTCCCAAAGAGCTGGAAGCAAGATGCTGTGGGGCCCAACTCACCCTTTGGAAAGAAGCCTGCACGTTGTGCCTTTCAGCTCTAGGGCAAAGTAGCACACCCAGAGCAGAAGTCCTACTTCAGCCAGATCAGGCCTGCAAAGAAACTGCGTTTCACAGGCCTTTGGAAGAGATGTTCCCCGTAGGCTGTAAGAGCACTGTGCAGAGCGAGTTGTTTCTTAGCTTCCCAAAGAGCTGGAAGCAAGATGCTGTGGGGCCCAACTCGCCCTTTGGAAAGAAGCCTGCACGTTGTGCCTTTCAGCTCTAGGGCAAAGTAGCACACCCAGAGCAGAAGTCCTACTTCAGCCAGATCAGGCCTGCAAAGAAACTGCGTTTCACAGGCCTTTGGAAGAGATGTTCCAACTAGGCTGTAAGAGCACTGTGCAGAGCGAGTTGTTTCTTAGCTTCCCAAAGAGCTGGAAGCAAGATGCTGTGGGGCCCAACTCGCCCTTTGGAAAGAAGCCTGCACGTTGTGCCTTTCAGCTCTAGGGCAAAGTAGCACACCCAGAGCAGAAGTCCTACTTCAGCCAGATCAGGCCTGCAAAGAAACTGCGTTTCACAGGCCTTTGGAAGAGATGTTCCCGGTAGGCTGTAAGAGCACTGTGCAGAGCGAGTTGTTTCTTAGCTTCCCAAAGAGCTGGAAGCAAGATGCTGTCGGGCCCAACTCGCCCTTTGGAAAGAAGCCTGCACGTTGTGCCTTTCAGCTCTAGGGCAAAGTAGCACACCCAGAGCAGAAGTCCTACTTCAGCCAGATCAGGCCTGCAAAGAAACTGCGTTTCACAGGCCTTTGGAAGAGATGTTCCCGGTAGGCTGTAAGAGCACTGTGCAGAGCGAGTTGTTTCTTAGCTTCCCAAAGAGCTGGAAGCAAGATGCTGTGGGGCCCAACTCGCCCTTTGGAAAGAAGCCTGCACGTTGTGCCTTTCAGCTCTAGGGCAAAGTAGCACACCCAGAGCAGAAGTCCTACTTCAGCCAGATCAGGCCTGCAAAGAAACTGCGTTTCACAGGCCTTTAAAGAGATGTTCCCGGTAGGCTGTAAGAGCACTGTGCAGAGCGAGTTGTTTCTTAGCTTCCCAAAGAGCTGGAAGCAAGATGCTGTGGGGCCCAACTCGCCCTTTGGAAAGAAGCCTGCACGTTGTGCCTTTCAGCTCTAGGGCAAAGTAGCACACCCAGAGCAGAAGTCCTACTTCAGCCAGATCAGGCCTGCAAAGAAACTGCGTTTCACAGGGTTTTGGAGGAGATGTTCCCACTAGGCTGTAAGAGCACTGTGCAGAGCGAGTTGTTTCTTAGCTTCCGAAAGAGCTGGAAGCAAGATGCTGTGGGGCCCAACTCGCCCTTTGGAAAGAAGCCTGCACGTTGTGCCTTTCAGCTCTAGGGCAAAGTAGCACACCCAGAGCAGAAGTCCTACTTCAGCCAGATCAGGCCTGCAAAGAAACTGCGTTTCACAGGCCTTTGGAAGAGATGTTCCCACTAGGCTGTAAGAGCACTGTGCAGAGCGAGTTGTTTCTTAGCTTCCCAAAGAGCTGGAAGCAAGATGCTGTGGGGCCCAACTCGCCCTTTGGAAAGAAGCCTGCACGTTGTGCCTTTCAGCTCTAGGGCAAAGTAGCACACCCAGAGCAGAAGTCCTACTTCAGCCAGATCAGGCCTGCAAAGAAACTGCGTTTCACAGGCCTTTGGAAGAGATGTTCCCGGTAGGCTGTAAGAGCACTGTGCAGAGCGAGTTGTTTCTTAGCTTCCCAAAGAGCTGGAAGCAAGATGCTGTGGGGCCCAACTCGCCCTTTGGAAAGAAGCCTGCACGTTGTGCCTTTCAGCTCTAGGGCAAAGTAGCACACCCAGAGCAGAAGTGCTACTTCAGCCAGATCAGGCCTGCAAAGAAACTGCGTTTCACAGGCCTTTGGAAGAGATGTTCCCGGTAGGCTGTAAGAGCACTGTGCAGAGAGAGTTGTTTCTTAGCTTCCCAAAGAGCTGGAAGCAAGATGCTGTGGGGCCCAACTCGCCCTTTGGAAAGAAGCCTGCACGTTGTGCCTTTCAGCTCTAGGGCAAAGTAGCACACCCAGAGCAGAAGTCCTACTTCAGCCAGATCAGGCCTGCAAAGAAACTGCGTTTCACACGCCTTTGGAAGAGATGTTCCGGGTAGGCTGTAAGAGCACTGTGCAGAGCGAGTTGTTTCTTAGCTTCCCAAAGAGCTGGAAGCAAGATGCTGTGGGGCCCAACTCGCCCTTTGGAAAGAAGCCTGCACGTTGTGCCTTTCAGCTCTAGGGCAAAGTAGCACACCCAGAGCTGAAGTCCTACTTCAGCCAGATCAGGCCTGCAAAGAAACTGCGTTTCACAGGCCTTTGGAAGAGATGTTCCCACTAGGCTGTAAGAGCACTGAGCAGAGCGAGTTGTTTCTTAGCTTCCCAAAGAGGTGGAAGCAAGATGCTGTGGGGCCCAACTCGCCCTTTGGAAAGAAGCCTTCACGTTGTGCCTTTCAGCTCTAGGGCAAAGTAGCACACCCAGAGCAGAAGTCCTACTTCAGCCAGATCAGGCCTGCAAAGAAACTGCGTTTCACAGGCCTTTGGAAGAGATGTTGCCACTAGGCTGTAAGAGCACTGTGCAGAGCGAGTTGTTTCTTAGCTTCCCAAAGAGCTGGAAGCAAGATGCTGTGGGGCCCAACTCGCCCTTTGGAAAGAAGCCTGCACGTTGTGCCTTTCAGCTCTAGGGCAAAGTAGCACACCCAGAGCAGAAGTGCTACTTCAGCCAGATCAGGCCTGCAAAGAAACTGCGTTTCACAGGCCTTTGGAAGAGATGTTCCCGGTAGGCTGTAAGAGCACTGTGCAGAGCGAGTTGTTTCTTAGCTTCCCAAAGAGCTGGAAGCAAGATGCTGTGGGGCCCAACTCGCCCTTTGGAAAGAAGCCTGCACGTTGTGACTTTCAGCTCTAGGGCAAAGTAGCACACCAAGAGCAGAAGTGCTACTTCAGCCAGATCAGGCCTGCAAAGAAACTGCGTTTCACAGGCCTTTGGAAGAGATGTTCCCGGTAGGCTGTAAGAGCACTGTGCAGAGCGAGTTGTTTCTTAGCTTCCCAAAGAGCTGGAAGCAAGATGCTGTGGGGCCCAACTCGCCCTTTGGAAAGAAGCCTGCACGTTGTGCCTTTCAGCTCTAGGGCAAAGTAGCACACCCAGAGCAGAAGTGCTACTTCAGCCAGATCAGGCCTGCAAAGAAACTGCGTTTCACAGGCCTTTGGAAGAGATGTTCCCCATAGGCTGTAAGAGCACTGTGCAGAGCGAGTTGTTTCTTAGCTTCCCAAAGAGCTGGAAGCAAGATGCTGTGGGGCCCAACTCGCCCTTTGGAAAGAAGCCTGCACGTTGTGCCTTTCAGCTCTAGGGCAAAGTAGCACACCCAGAGCAGAAGTCCTACTTCAGCCAGATCAGGCCTGCAAAGAAACTGCGTTTCACAGGCCTTTGGAAGAGATGTTCCCGGTAGGCTGTAAGAGCACTGTGCAGAGCGAGTTGTTTCTTAGCTTCCCAAAGAGCTGGAAGCAAGATGCTGTGGGGCCCAACTCGCCCTTTGGAAAGAAGAATGCACGTTGTGCCTTTCAGCTCTAGGGCAAAGTAGCACACCCAGAGCAGAAGTCCTACTTCAGCCAGATCAGGCCTGCAAAGAAACTGCGTTTCACAGGCCTTTGGAAGAGATGTTCCCGGTAGGCTGTAAGAGCACTGTGCAGAGCGCGTTGTTTCTTAGCTTCCCAAAGAGCTGGAAGCAAGATGCTGTGGGGCCCAACTCGCCCTTTGGAAAGAAGCCTGCACGTTGTGCCTTTCAGCTCTAGGGCAAAGTAGCACACCCAGAGCAGAAGTCCTACTTCAGCCAGATCAGGCCTGCAAAGAAACTGCGTTTCACAGGCCTTTGGAAGAGATGTTCGCGGTAGGCTGTAAGAGCACTGTGCAGAGCGAGTTGTTTCTTAGCTTTCCAAAGAGCTGGAAGCAAGATGCTGTGGGGCCCAACTCGCCCTTTGGAAAGAAGCCTGCACGTTGTGCCTTTCAGCTCTAGGGCAAAGTAGCACACCCAGAGCAGAAGTGCTACTTCAGCCAGATCAGGCCTGCAAAGACACTGCGTTTCACAGGCCTTTGGAGGAGATGTTCCCACTAGGCTGTAAGAGCACTGTGCAGAGCGAGTTGTTTCTTAGCTTCCCAAAGAGCTGGAAGCAAGATGCTGTGGGGCCCAACTCGCCCTTTGGAAAGAAGCCTGCACGTTGTGCCTTTCAGCTCTAGGGCAAAGTAGCACACCCAGAGCAGAAGTGCTACTTCAGCCAGATCAGGCCTGCAAAGAAACTGCGTTTCACAGGCCTTTGGAAGAGATGTTCCCACTAGGCTGTAAGAGCACTGTGCAGAGCGAGTTGTTTCTTAGCTTCCCAAAGAGCTGGAAGCAAGATGCTGTGGGGCCCAACTCGCCCTTTGGAAAGAAGCCTGCACGTTGTGCCTTTCAGCTCTAGGGCAAAGTAGCACACCCAGAGCAGAAGTCCTACTTCAGCCAGATCAGGCCTGCAAAGAAACTGCGTTTCACAGGCCTTTGGAAGACATGTTCCCACTAGGCTGTAAGAGCACTGTGCAGAGCGAGTTGTTTCTTAGCTTCCCAAAGAGCTGGAAGCAAGATGCTGTGGGGCCCAACTCGCCCTTTGGAAAGAAGCCTGCACGTTGTGCCTTTCAGCTCTAGGGCAAAGTAGCACACTCAGAGCAGAAGTCCTACTTCAGCCAGATCAGGCCTGCAAAGAAACTGCGTTTCACAGGCCTTTGCAAGAGATGTTCCCGGTAGGCTGTAAGAGCACTGTGCATAGCGAGTTGTTTGTTAGCTTCCCAAAGAGCTGGAAGCAAGATGCTGTGGGGCCCAACTCGCCCTTTGGAAAGAAGCCTGCACGTTGTGCCTTTCAGCTCTAGGGCAAAGTAGCACACCCAGAGCAGAAGTCCTACTTCAGCCAGATCAGGCCTGCAAAGAAACTGCGTTTCACAGGCCTTTGGAAGAGATTTTCCCACTAGGCTGTAAGAGCACTATGCAGAGCGAGTTGATTCTTAGCTTCCCAAAGAGCTGGAAGCAAGATGCTGTGGGGCCCAACTCGCCCTTTGGAAAGAAGCCTGAACGTTGTGCCTTTCAGCTCTAGGGCAAAGTAGCACACCCAGAGCAGAAGTCCTACTTCAGCCAGATCAGGCCTGCAAAGAAACTGCGTTTCACAGGCCTTTGGAAGAGATGTTCCCACTAGGCTGTAAGAGCACTGTGCTGAGCAAGTTGTTTCTTAGCTTCCCAAAGAGCTGGAAGCAAGATGCTGTGGGGCCCAACTCACCCTTTGGAAAGAAGCCTGCACGTTGTGCCTTTCAGGTCTAGGGCAAAGTAGCACACCCAGAGCAGAAGTCCTACTTCAGCCAGATCAGGCCTGCAAAGAAACTGCGTTTCACAGGCCTTTGGAAGAGATGTTCCCGGTAGGCTGTAAGAGCACTGTGCAGAGCGAGTTGTTTCTTAGCTTCCCAAAGAGATGGAAGCAAGATGCTGTGGGGCCCAACTCGCCCTTTGGAAAGAAGCCTGCACGTTGTGCCTTTCAGCTCTAGGGCAAAGTAGCACACCCAGAGCAGAAGTGCTACTTCAGCCAGATCAGGCCTGCAAAGAAACTGCGTTTCACAGGCCTTTGGAAGAGATGTTCCCGGTAGGCTGTAAGAGCACTGTGCAGAGAAAGTTGTTTCTTAGCTTCCCAAAGAGCTGGAAGCAAGATGCTGTGGGGCCCAACTCGCCCTTTGGAAAGAAGCCTGCACGTTGTGCCTTTCAGCTCTAGGGCAAAGTAGCACACCCAGAGCAGAAGTCCTACTTCAGCCAGATCAGGCCTGCAAAGACACTGCGTTTCACAGGCCTTTGGAGGAGATGTTCTCACTAGGCTGTAAGAGCACTGTGCAGAGCGAGTTGTTTCTTAGCTTCCCAAAGAGCTGGAAGCAAGATGCTGTGGGGCCCAACTCGTCCTTTGGAAAGAAGCCTGCACGTTGTGCCTTTCAGCTCTAGGGCAAAGTAGCACACCCAGAGCAGAAGTGCTACTTCAGCCAGATCAGGCCTGCAAAGAAACTGCGTTTCACAGGCCTTTGGAAGAGATGTTCCCGGTAGGCTGTAAGAGCACTGTGCAGAGCGAGTTGTTTCTTAGCTTCCCAAAGAGCTGGAAGCAAGATGCTGTGGGGCCCAACTCGCCCTTTGGAAAGAAGCCTGCACGTTGTGCCTTTCAGCTCTAGGGCAAAGTAGCACACCCAGAGCAGAAGTCCTACTTCAGCCAGATCAGGCCTGCAAAGAAACTGCGTTTCACAGGCCTTTGGAAGAGATGTTCCCGGTAGGCTGTAAGAGCACTGTGCAGAGCGAGTTGTTTCTTAGCTTCCCAAAGAGCTGGAAGCAAGATGCTGTGGGGCCCAACTCGCCCTTTGGAAAGAAGCCTGCACGTTGTGCCTTTCAGCTCTAGGGCAAAGTAGCACACTCAGAGCAGAAGTCCTACTTCAGCCAGATCAGGCCTGCAAAGAAACTGCGTTTCACAGGCCTTTGCAAGAGATGTTCCCGGTAGGCTGTAAGAGCACTGTGCATAGCGAGTTGTTTGTTAGCTTCCCAAAGAGCTGGAAGCAAGATGCTGTGGGGCCCAACTCGCCCTTTGGAAAGAAGCCTGCACGTTGTGCCTTTCAGCTCTAGGGCAAAGTAGCACACCCAGAGCAGAAGTCCTACTTCAGCCAGATCAGGCCTGCAAAGAAACTGCGTTTCACAGGCCTTTGGAAGAGATTTTCCCACTAGGCTGTAAGAGCACTGTGCAGAGCGAGTTGATTCTTAGCTTCCCAAAGAGCTGGAAGCAAGATGCTGTGGGGCCCAACTCGCCCTTTGGAAAGAAGCCTGAACGTTGTGCCTTTCAGCTCTAGGGCAAAGTAGCACACCCAGAGCAGAAGTCCTACTTCAGCCAGATCAGGCCTGCAAAGAAACTGCGTTTCACAGGCCTTTGGAAGAGATGTTCCCACTAGGCTGTAAGAGCACTGTGCAGAGCAAGTTGTTTCTTAGCTTCCCAAAGAGCTGGAAGCAAGATGCTGTGGGGCCCAACTCACCCTTTGGAAAGAAGCCTGCACGTTGTGCCTTTCAGCTCTAGGGCAAAGTAGCACACCCAGAGCAGAAGTCCTACTTCAGCCAGATCAGGCCTGCAAAGAAACTGCGTTTCACAGGCCTTTGGAAGAGATGTTCCCGGTAGGCTGTAAGAGCACTGTGCAGAGCGAGTTGTTTCTTAGCTTCCCAAAGAGCTGGAAGCAAGATGCTGTGGGGCCCAACTCGCCCTTTGGAAAGAAGCCTGCACGTTGTGCCTTTCAGCTCTAGGGCAAAGTAGCACACCCAGAGCAGAAGTCCTACTTCAGCCAGATCAGGCCTGCAAAGAAACTGCGTTTCACAGGCCTTTGGAAGAGATGTTCCCGGTAGGCTGTAAGAGCACTGTGCAGAGCAAGTTGTTTCTTAGCTTCCCAAAGAGCTGGAAGCAAGATGCTGTGGGGCCCAACTCGCCCTTGGGAAAGAAGCCTGCACGTTGTGCCTTTCAGCTCTAGGGCAAAGTAGCACACCCAGAGCAGAAGTCCTACTTCAGCCAGATCAGGCCTGCAAAGAAACTGCGTTTCACAGGCCTTTGGAAGAGATGTTCCCACTAGGCTGTAAGAGCAGTGTGCAGAGCGAGTTGTTTCTTAGCTTCCCAAAGAGCTGGAAGCAAGATGCTGTGGGGCCCAACTCGCCCTTTGGAAAGAAGCCTGCACGTTGTGCCTTTCAGCTCTAGGGCAAAGTAGCACACCCAGAGCAGAAGTCCTACTTCAGCCAGATCAGGCCTGCAAAGAAACTGCGTTTCACAGGCCTTTGGAGGAGATGTTCCCACTAGGCTTTAAGAGCACTGTGCAGAGCGAGTTGTTTCTTAGCTTCCCAAAGAGCTGGAAGCAAGATGCTGTGGGGCCCAACTCGCCCTTTGGAAAGAAGCCTGCACGTTGTGCCTTTCAGCTCTAGGGCAAAGTAGCACACCCAGAGCAGAAGTGCTACTTCAGCCAGATCAGGCCTGCAAAGAAACTGCGTTTCACAGGCCTTTGGAAGAGATGTTCCCGGTAGGCTGTAAGAGCACTGTGCAGAGCGAGTTGTTTCTTAGCTTCCCAAAGAGCTGGAAGCAAGATGCTGTGGGGCCCAACTCGCCCTTTGGAAAGAAGCCTGCACGTTGTGCCTTTCAGCTCTAGGGCAAAGTAGCACACCCAGAGCAGAAGTCCTACTTCAGCCAGATCAGGCCTGCAAAGAAACTGCGTTTCACAGGCCTTTGGAAGAGATTTTCCCGGTAGGCTGTAAGAGCACTGTGCAGAGCGAGTTGATTCTTAGCTTCCCAAAGAGCTGGAAGCAAGATGCTGTGGGGCCCAACTCGCCCTTTGGAAAGAAGCCTGCACGTTGTGCCTTTCAGCTCTAGGGCAAAGTAGCACACCCAGAGCAGAAGTCCTACTTCAGCCAGATCAGGCCTGCAAAGAAACTGCGTTTCACAGGCCTTTGGAAGAGATGTTCCCACTAGGCTGTAAGAGCACTGTGCAGAGCGAGTTGTTTCTTAGCTTCCCAAAGAGCTGGAAGCAAGATGCTGTGGGGCCCAACTCGCCCTTTGGAAAGAAGCCTGCACGTTGTGCCTTTCAGCTCTAGGGCAAAGTAGCACACCCAGAGCAGAAGTCCTACTTCAGCCAGATCAGGCCTGCAAAGAAACTGCGTTTCACAGGCCTTTGGGAGAGATGTTCCCGGTAGGCTGTAAGAGCACTGTGCAGAGCGAGTTGTTTCTTAGCTTCCCAAAGAGCTGGAAGCAAGATGCTGTGGGGCCCAACTCGCCCTTTGGAAAGAAGCCTGCACGTTGTGCCTTTCAGCTCTAGGGCAAAGTAGCACACCCAGAGCAGAAGTCCTACTTCAGCCAGATCAGGCCTGCAAAGACACTGCGTTTCACAGGCCTTTGGAGGAGATGTTCCCACTAGGCTGTAAGAGCACTGTGCAGAGCGAGTTGTTTCTTAGCTTCCCAAAGAGCTGGAAGCAAGATGCTGTGGGGCCCAACTCGCCCTTTGGAAAGAAGCCTGCACGTTGTGCCTTTCAGCTCTAGGGCAAAGTAGCACACCCAGAGCAGAAGTGCTACTTCAGCCAGATCAGGCCTGCAAAGAAACTGCGTTTCACAGGCCTTTGGAAGAGATGTTCCCGGTAGGCTGTAAGAGCACTGTGCAGAGCGAGTTGTTTCTTAGCTTCCCAAAGAGCTGGAAGCAAGATGCTGTGGGGCCCAACTCGCCCTTGGGAAAGAAGCCTGCACGTTGTGCCTTTCAGCTCTAGGGCAAAGTAGCACACCCAGAGCAGAAGTCCTACTTCAGCCAGATCAGGCCTGCAAAGAAACTGCGTTTCACAGGCCTTTGGAAGAGATGTTCCCACTAGGCTGTAAGAGCACTGTGCAGAGCGAGTTGTTTCTTAGCTTCCCAAAGAGCTGGAAGCAAGATGCTGTGGGGCCCAACTCGCCCTTTGGAAAGAAGCCTGCACGTTGTGCCTTTCAGCTCTAGGGCAAAGTAGCACACCCAGAGCAGAAGTCCTACTTCAGCCAGATCAGGCCTGCAAAGAAACTGCGTTTCACAGGCCTTTGGAAGAGATGTTCCCGGTAGGCTGTAAGAGCACTGTGCAGAGCGAGTTGTTTCTTAGCTTCCCAAAGAGCTGGAAGCAAGATGCTGTGGGGCCCAACTCGCCCTTTGGAAAGAGGCCTGCACGTTGTGCCTTTCAGCTCTAGGGCAAAGTAGCACACCCAGAGCAGAAGTCCTACTTCAGCCAGATCAGGCCTGCAAAGAAACTGCGTTTCACAGGCCTTTGGAAGAGATGTTCCCGGTAGGCTGTAAGAGCACTGTGCAGAGCGAGTTGTTTCTTAGCTTCCCAAAGAGCTGGAAGCAAGATGCTGTGGGGCCCAACTCGCCCTTTGGAAAGAAGCCTGCACGTTGTGCCTTTCAGCTCTAGGGCAAAGTAGCACACCCAGAGCAGAAGTCCTACTTCAGCCAGATCAGGCCTGCAAAGAAACTGCGTTTCACAGGCCTTTGCAAGAGATGTTCCCGGTAGGCTGTAAGAGCACTGTGCATAGCGAGTTGTTTGTTAGCTTCCCAAAGAGCTGGAAGCAAGATGCTGTGGGGCCCAACTCGCCCTTTGGAAAGAAGCCTGCACGTTGTGCCTTTCAGCTCTAGGGCAAAGTAGCACACCCAGAGCAGAAGTCCTACTTCAGCCAGATCAGGCCTGCAAAGAAACTGCGTTTCACAGGCCTTTGGAAGAGATTTTCCCGGTAGGCTGTAAGAGCACTGTGCAGAGCGAGTTGATTCTTAGCTTCCCAAAGAGCTGGAAGCAAGATGCTGTGGGGCCCAACTCGCCCTTTGGAAAGAAGCCTGCACGTTGTGCCTTTCAGCTCTAGGGCAAAGTAGCACACCCAGAGCAGAAGTCCTACTTCAGCCAGATCAGGCCTGCAAAGAAACTGCGTTTCACAGGCCTTTGGAAGAGATGTTCCCACTAGGCTGTAAGAGCACTGTGCAGAGCAAGTTGTTTCTTAGCTTCCCAAAGAGCTGGAAGCAAGATGCTGTTGGGCCCAACTCGCCCTTTGGAAAGAAGCCTGCACATTGTGCCTTTTAGCTCTAGGGCAAAGTAGCACACCCAGAGCAGAAGTCCTACTTCAGCCAGATCAGGCCTGCACAAACACTGCGTTTCACAGGCCTTTGGAGGAGATGTTCCCACTAGGCTGTAAGAGCACTGTGCAGAGCGAGTTGTTTCTTAGCTTCCCAAAGAGCTGGAAGCAAGATGCTGTGGGGCCCAACTCGCCCTTTGGAAAGAAGCCTGCACGTTGTGCCTTTCAGCTCTAGGGCAAAGTAGCACACCCAGAGCAGAAGTGCTACTTCAGCCAGATCAGGCCTGCAAAGAAACTGCATTTCACAGGCCTTTGGGAGAGATGTTCCCGGTAGGCTGTAAGAGCACTGTGCAGAGCGAGTTGTTTCTTAGCTTCCCAAAGAGCTGGAAGCAAGATGCTGTGGGGCCCAACTCGCCCTTTGGAAACAAGCCTGCACGTTGTGCCTTTCAGCTCTAGGGCAAAGTAGCACACCCAGAGCAGATGTCCCACTTCAGCCAGATCAGGCCTGCAAAGAAACTGCGTTTCACAGGCCTTTGGAAGGGATGTTCCCGGTAGGCTGTAAGAGCACTGTGCAGAGCGAGTTGTTTCTTAGCTTCCCAAAGAGCTGGAAGCAAGATGCTGTGGGGCCCAACTCGCCCTTTGGAAAGAAGCCTGCACGTTTTACCTTTCAGCTCTAGGGCAAAGTAGCACACGCAGAGCAGAAGTCCTACTTCAGCCAGATCAGGCCTGCAAAGAAACTGCGTTTCACAGGCCTTTGGAAGAGATGTTCCCACTAGGCTGTAAGAGCACTGTGCAGAGCGAGTTGTTTCTTAGCTTCCCAAAGAGTTGGAATCAAGATGCTGTGGGGCCCAACTCGCCCTCTGGAAAGAAGCCTGCACGTTGTGCCTTTCAGCTCTAGGGCAAAGTAGCACACCCAGAGCAGAAGTCCTACTTCAGCCAGATCAGGCCTGCAAAGAAACTGCGTTTCACAGGCCTTTGGAAGAGATGTTCCCGGTAGGCTGTAAGAGCACTGTGCAGAGCGAGTTGTTTCTTAGCTTCCCAAAGAGCTGGAAGCAAGATGCTGTGGGGCCCAACTCGCCCTTTGGAAAGAAGCCTGCACGTTGTGCCTTTCAGCTCTAGGGCAAAGTAGCACACCCAGAGCAGAAGTCCTACTTCAGCCAGATCAGGCCTGCAAAGAAACTGCGTTTCACAGGCCTTTGGAAGAGATGTTCCCGGTAGGCTGTAAGAGCACTGTGCAGAGCGCGTTGTTTCTTAGCTTCCCAAAGAGCTGGAAGCAAGATGCTGTGGGGCCCAACTCGCCCTTTGGAAAGAAGCCTGCACGTTGTGCCTTTCAGCTCTAGGGCAAAGTAGCACACCCAGAGCAGAAGTCCTACTTCAGCCAGATCAGGCCTGCAAAGAAACTGCGTTTCACAGGCCTTTGGAAGAGATGTTCGCGGTAGGCTGTAAGAGCACTGTGCAGAGCGAGTTGTTTCTTAGCTTCCCAAAGAGCTGGAAGCAAGATGCTGTGGGGCCCAACTCGCCCTTTGGAAAGAAGCCTGCACGTTGTGCCTTTCAGCTCTAGGGCAAAGTAGCACACCCAGAGCAGAAGTCCTACTTCAGCCAGATCAGGCCTGATAAGACACTGCGTTTCACAGGCCTTTGGAGGAGATGTTCCCACTAGGCTGTAAGAGCACTGTGCAGAGCGAGTTGTTTCTTAGCTTCCCAAAGAGCTGGAAGCAAGATGCTGTGGGGCCCAACTCGCCCTTTGGAAAGAAGCCTGCACGTTGTGCCTTTCAGCTCTAGGGCAAAGTAGCACACCCAGAGCAGAAGTGCTACTTCAGCCAGATCAGGCCTGCAAAGAAACTGCGTTTCACAGGCCTTTGGAAGAGATGTTCCCGGTAGGCTGTAAGAGCACTGTGCAGAGCGAGTTGTTTCTTAGCTTCCCAAAGAGCTGGAAGCAAGATGCTGTGGGGCCCAACTCGCCCTTTGGAAAGAAGCCTGCACGTTGTGCCTTTCAGCTCTAGGGCAAAGTAGCACACCCAGAGCAGAAGTCCTACTTCAGCCAGATCAGGCCTGCAAAGAAACTGCGTTTCACAGGCCTTTGCAAGAGATGTTCCCGGTAGGCTGTAAGAGCACTGTGCAGAGCGAGTTGTTTCTTAGCTTCCCAAAGAGCTGGAAGCAAGATGCTGTGGGGCCCAACTCGCCCTTTGGAAAGAAGCCTGCACGTTGTGCCTTTCAGCTCTAGGGCAAAGTAGCACACCCAGAGCAGAAGTCCTACTTCAGCCAGATCAGGCCTGCAAAGAAACTGCGTTTCACAGGCCTTTGCAAGAGATGTTCCCGGTAGGCTGTAAGAGCACTGTGCATAGCGAGTTGTTTGTTAGCTTCCCAAAGAGCTGGAAGCAAGATGCTGTGGGGCCCAACTCGCCCTTTGGAAAGAAGCCTGCACGTTGTGCCTTTCAGCTCTAGGGCAAAGTAGCACACCCAGAGCAGAAGTCCTACTTCAGCCAGATCAGGCGTGCAAAGAAACTGCGTTTCACAGGCCTTTGGAAGAGATTTTCCCACTAGGCTGTAAGAGCACTGTGCAGAGCGAGTTGATTCTTAGCTTCCCAAAGAGCTGGAAGCAAGATGCTGTGGGGCCCAACTCGCCCTTTGGAAAGAAGCCTGAACGTTGTGCCTTTCAGCTCTAGGGCAAAGTAGCACACCCAGAGCAGAAGTCCTACTTCAGCCAGATCAGGCCTGCAAAGAAACTGCGTTTCACAGGCCTTTGGAAGAGATGTTCCCACTAGGCTGTAAGAGCACTGTGCAGAGCAAGTTGTTTCTTAGCTTCCCAAAGAGCTGGAAGCAAGATGCTGTGGGGCCCAACTCACCCTTTGGAAAGAAGCCTGCACGTTGTGCCTTTCAGCTCTAGGGCAAAGTAGCACACCCAGAGCAGAAGTCCTACTTCAGCCAGATCAGGCCTGCAAAGAAACTGCGTTTCACAGGCCTTTGGAAGAGATGTTCCCGGTAGGCTGTAAGAGCACTGTGCAGAGCGAGTTGTTTCTTAGCTTCCCAAAGAGCTGGAAGCAAGATGCTGTGGGGCCCAACTCGCCCTTTGGAAAGAAGCCTGCACGTTGTGCCTTTCAGCTCTAGGGCAAAGTAGCACACCCAGAGCAGAAGTGCTACTTCAGCCAGATCAGGCCTGCAAAGAAACTGCGTTTCACAGGCCTTTGGAAGAGATGTTCCCGGTAGGCTGTAAGAGCACTGTGCAGAGCGAGTTGTTTCTTAGCTTCCCAAAGAGCTGGAAGCAAGATGCTGTGGGGCCCAACTCGCCCTTTGGAAAGAAGCCTGCACGTTGTGCCTTTCAGCTCTAGGGCAAAGTAGCACACCCAGAGCAGAAGTCCTACTTCAGCCAGATCAGGCCTGCAAAGAAACTGCGTTTCACAGGCCTTTGGGAGAGATGTTCCCGGTAGGCTGTAAGAGCACTGTGCAGAGCGAGTTGTTTCTTAGCTTCCCAAAGAGCTGGAAGCAAGATGCTGTGGGGCCCAACTCGCCCTTTGGAAAGAAGCCTGCACGTTGTGCCTTTCAGCTCTAGGGCAAAGTAGCACACCCAGAGCAGAAGTCCTACTTCAGCCACATCAGGCCTGCAAAGACACTGCGTTTCACAGGCCTTTGGAGGAGATGTTCCCACTAGGCTGTAAGAGCACTGTGCAGAGCGAGTTGTTTCTTAGCTTCCCAAAGAGCTGGAAGCAAGATGCTGTGGGGCCCAACTCGCCCTTTGGAAAGAAGCCTGCACGTTGTGCCTTTCAGCTCTAGGGCAAAGTAGCACACCCAGAGCAGAAGTGCTACTTCAGCCAGATCAGGCCTGCAAAGAAACTGCGTTTCACAGGCCTTTGGAAGAGATGTTCCCGGTAGGCTGTAAGAGCACTGTGCAGAGCGAGTTGTTTCTTAGCTTCCCAAAGAGCTGGAAGCAAGATGCTGTGGGGCCCAACTCGCCCTTTGGAAAGAAGCCTGCACGTTGTGCCTTTCAGCTCTAGGGCAAAGTAGCACACCCAGAGCAGAAGTCCTACTTCAGCCAGATCAGGCCTGCAAAGAAACTGCGTTTCACAGGCCTTTGGAAGAGATGTTCCCACTAGGCTGTAAGAGCACTGTGCAGAGCGAGTTGTTTCTTAGCTTCCCAAAGAGCTGGAAGCAAGATGCTGTGGGGCCCAACTCGCCCTTTGGAAAGAAGCCTGCACGTTGTGCCTTTCAGCTCTAGGGCAAAGTAGCACACCCAGAGCAGAAGTCCTACTTCAGCCAGATCAGGCCTGCAAAGAAACTGCGTTTCACAGGCCTTTGGAAGAGATGTTCCCGGTAGGCTGTAAGAGCACTGTGCAGAGCGAGTTGTTTCTTAGCTTCCCAAAGAGCTGGAAGCAAGATGCTGTGGGGCCCAACTCGCCCTTTGGAAAGAGGCCTGCACGTTGTGCCTTTCAGCTCTAGGGCAAAGTAGCACACCCAGAGCAGAAGTCCTACTTCAGCCAGATCAGGCCTGCAAAGAAACTGCGTTTCACAGGCCTTTGGAAGAGATGTTCCCGGTAGGCTGTAAGAGCAGTGTGCAGAGCGAGTTGTTTCTTAGCTTCCCAAAGAGCTGGAAGCAAGATGCTGTGGGGCCCAACTCGCCCTTTGGAAAGAAGCCTGCACGTTGTGCCTTTCAGCTCTAGGGCAAAGTAGCACACCCAGAGCAGAAGTCCTACTTCAGCCAGATCAGGCCTGCAAAGAATCTGCGTTTCACAGGCCTTTGGAAGAGATGTTCCCGGTAGGCTGTAAGAGCACTGTGCAGAGCGAGTTCTTTCTTAGCTTCCCAAAGAGCTGGAAGCAAGATGCTGTTGGGCCCAACTCGCCCTTTGGAAAGAAGCCTGCACATTGTGCCTTTTAGCTCTAGGGCAAAGTAGCACACCCAGAGCAGAAGTCCTACTTCAGCCAGATCAGGCCTGCACAAACACTGCGTTTCACAGGCCTTTGGAGGAGATGTTCCCGGTAGGCTGTAAGAGCACTGTGCAGAGCGAGTTGTTTCTTAGCTTCCCAAAGAGCTGGAAGCAAGATGCTGTGGGGCCCAACTCGCCCTTTGGAAAGAAGCCTGCACGTTGTGCCTTTCAGCTCTAGGGCAAAGTAGCACACCCAGAGCAGAAGTGCTACTTCAGCCAGATCAGGCCTGCAAAGAAACTGCATTTCACAGGCCTTTGGGAGAGATGTTCCCGGTAGGCTGTAAGAGCACTGTGCAGAGCGAGTTGTTTCTTAGCTTCCCAAAGAGCTGGAAGCAAGATGCTGTGGGGCCCAACTCGCCCTTTGGAAACAAGCCTGCACGTTGTGCCTTTCAGCTCTAGGGCAAAGTAGCACACCCAGAGCAGAAGTCCCACTTCAGCCAGATCAGGCCTGCAAAGAAACTGCGTTTCACAGGCCTTTGGAAGGGATGTTCCCGGTAGGCTGTAAGAGCACTGTGCAGAGCGAGTTGTTTCTTAGCTTCCCAAAGAGCTGGAAGCAAGATGCTGTGGGGCCCAACTCGCCCTTTGGAAAGAAGCCTGCACGTTTTACCTTTCAGCTCTAGGGCAAAGTAGCACACGCAGAGCAGAAGTCCTACTTCAGCCAGATCAGGCCTGCAAAGAAACTGCGTTTCACAGGCCTTTGGAAGAGATGTTCCCACTAGGCTGTAAGAGCACTGTGCAGAGCGAGTTGTTTCTTAGCTTCCCAAAGAGTTGGAATCAAGATGCTGTGGGGCCCAACTCGCCCTCTGGAAAGAAGCCTGCACGTTGTGCCTTTCAGCTCTAGGGCAAAGTAGCACACCCAGAGCAGAAGTCCTACTTCAGCCAGATCAGGCCTGCAAAGAAACTGCGTTTCACAGGCCTTTGGAAGAGATGTTCCCGGTAGGCTGTAAGAGCACTGTGCAGAGCGAGTTGTTTCTTAGCTTCCCAAAGAGCTGGAAGCAAGATGCTGTGGGGCCCAACTCGCCCTTTGGAAAGAAGCCTGCACGTTGTGCCTTTCAGCTCTAGGGCAAAGTAGCACACCCAGAGCAGAAGTCCTACTTCAGCCAGATCAGGCCTGCAAAGAAACTGCGTTTCACAGGCCTTTGGAAGAGATGTTCCCGGTAGGCTGTAAGAGCACTGTGCAGAGCGAGTTGTTTCTTAGCTTCCCAAAGAGCTGGAAGCAAGATGCTGTGGGGCCCAACTCGCCCTTTGGAAAGAAGCCTGCACGTTGTGCCTTTCAGCTCTAGGGCAAAGTAGCACACCCAGAGCAGAAGTCCTACTTCAGCCAGATCAGGCCTGCAAAGAATCTGCGTTTCACAGGCCTTTGGAAGAGATGTTCCCGGTAGGCTGTAAGAGCACTGTGCAGAGCGAGTTCTTTCTTAGCTTCCCAAAGAGCTGGAAGCAAGATGCTGTTGGGCCCAACTCGCCCTTTGGAAAGAAGCCTGCACATTGTGCCTTTTAGCTCTAGGGCAAAGTAGCACACCCAGAGCAGAAGTCCTACTTCAGCCAGATCAGGCCTGCACAAACACTGCGTTTCACAGGCCTTTGGAGGAGATGTTCCCACTAGGCTGTAAGAGCACTGTGCAGAGCGAGTTGTTTCTTAGCTTCCCAAAGAGCTGGAAGCAAGATGCTGTGGGGCCCAACTCGCCCTTTGGAAAGAAGCCTGCACGTTGTGCCTTTCAGCTCTAGGGCAAAGTAGCACACCCAGAGCAGAAGTGCTACTTCAGCCAGATCAGGCCTGCAAAGAAACTGCATTTCACAGGCCTTTGGGAGAGATGTTCCCGGTAGGCTGTAAGAGCACTGTGCAGAGCGAGTTGTTTCTTAGCTTCCCAAAGAGCTGGAAGCAAGATGCTGTGGGGCCCAACTCGCCCTTTGGAAACAAGCCTGCACGTTGTGCCTTTCAGCTCTAGGGCAAAGTAGCACACCCAGAGCAGAAGTCCCACTTCAGCCAGATCAGGCCTGCAAAGAAACTGCGTTTCACAGGCCTTTGGAAGGGATGTTCCCGGTAGGCTGTAAGAGCACTGTGCAGAGCGAGTTGTTTCTTAGCTTCCCAAAGAGCTGGAAGCAAGATGCTGTGGGGCCCAACTCGCCCTTTGGAAAGAAGCCTGCACGTTTTACCTTTCAGCTCTAGGGCAAAGTAGCACACGCAGAGCAGAAGTCCTACTTCAGCCAGATCAGGCCTGCAAAGAAACTGCGTTTCACAGGCCTTTGGAAGAGATGTTCCCACTAGGCTGTAAGAGCACTGTGCAGAGCGAGTTGTTTCTTAGCTTCCCAAAGAGTTGGAAGCAAGATGCTGTGGGGCCCAAATCGCCCTTTGGAAAGAAGCCTGCACGTTGTGCCTTTCAGCTCTAGGGCAAAGTAGCACACCCAGAGCAGAAGTCCTACTTCAGCCAGATCAGGCCTGCAAAGAAACTGCGTTTCACAGGCCTTTGGAAGAGATGTTCCCGGTAGGCTGTAAGAGCACTGTGCAGAGCGAGTTGTTTCTTAGCTTCCCAAAGAGCTGGAAGCAAGATGCTGTGGGGCCCAACTCGCCCTTTGGAAAGAAGCCTGCACGTTGTGCCTTTCAGCTCTAGGGCAAAGTAGCACACCCAGAGCAGAAGTCCTACTTCAGCCAGATCAGGCCTGCAAAGAAACTGCGTTTCACAGGCCTTTGGAAGAGATGTTCCCGGTAGGCTGTAAGAGCACTGTGCAGAGCGCGTTGTTTCTTAGCTTCCCAAAGAGCTGGAAGCAAGATGCTGTGGGGCCCAACTCGCCCTTTGGAAAGAAGCCTGCACGTTGTGCCTTTCAGCTCTAGGGCAAAGTAGCACACCCAGAGCAGAAGTCCTACTTCAGCCAGATCAGGCCTGCAAAGAAACTGCGTTTCACAGGCCTTTGGAGGAGATGTTCCCACTAGGCTGTAAGAGCACTGTGCAGAGCGAGTTGTTTCTTAGCTTCCCAAAGAGCTGGAAGCAAGATGCTGTGGGGCCCAACTCGCCCTTTGGAAAGAAGCCTGCACGTTGTGCCTTTCAGCTCTAGGGCAAAGTAGCACACCCAGAGCAGAAGTGCTACTTCAGCCAGATCAGGCCTGCAAAGAAACTGCGTTTCACAGGCCTTTGGAAGAGATGTTCCCACTAGGCTGTAAGAGCACTGTGCAGAGCGAGTTGTTTCTTAGCTTCCCAAAGAGCTGGAAGCAAGATGCTGTGGGGCCCAACTCGCCCTTTGGAAAGAAGCCTGCACGTTGTGCCTTTCAGCTCTAGGGCAAAGTAGCACACCCAGAGCAGAAGTCCTACTTCAGCCAGATCAGGCCTGCAAAGAAACTGCGTTTCACAGGCCTTTGGAAGAGATGTTCCCGGTAGGCTGTAAGAGCACTGTGCAGAGCGAGTTGTTTCTTAGCTTCCCAAAGAGCTGGAAGCAAGATGCTGTGGGGCCCAACTCGCCCTTTGGAAAGAAGCCTGCACGTTGTGCCTTTCAGCTCTAGGGCAAAGTAGCACACTCAGAGCAGAAGTCCTACTTCAGCCAGATCAGGCCTGCAAAGAAACTGCGTTTCACAGGCCTTTGCAAGAGATGTTCCCGGTAGGCTGTAAGAGCACTGTGCATAGCGAGTTGTTTGTTAGCTTCCCAAAGAGCTGGAAGCAAGATGCTGTGGGGCCCAACTCGCCCTTTGGAAAGAAGCCTGCACGTTGTGCCTTTCAGCTCTAGGGCAAAGTAGCACACCCAGAGCAGAAGTCCTACTTCAGCCAGATCAGGCCTGCAAAGAAACTGCGTTTCACAGGCCTTTGGAAGAGATTTTCCCACTAGGCTGTAAGAGCACTGTGCAGAGCGAGTTGATTCTTAGCTTCCCAAAGAGCTGGAAGCAAGATGCTGTGGGGCCCAACTCGCCCTTTGGAAAGAAGCCTGAACGTTGTGCCTTTCAGCTCTAGGGCAAAGTAGCACACCCAGAGCAGAAGTCCTACTTCAGCCAGATCAGGCCTGCAAAGAAACTGCGTTTCACAGGCCTTTGGAAGAGATGTCCCCACTAGGCTGTAAGAGCACTGTGCAGAGCAAGTTGTTTCTTAGCTTCCCAAAGAGCTGGAAGCAAGATGCTGTGGGGCCCAACTCACCCTTTGGAAAGAAGCCTGCACGTTGTGCCTTTCAGCTCTAGGGCAAAGTAGCACACCCAGAGCAGAAGTCCTACTTCAGCCAGATCAGGCCTGCAAAGAAACTGCGTTTCACAGGCCTTTGGAAGAGATGTTCCCGGTAGGCTGTAAGAGCACTGTGCAGAGCGAGTTGTTTCTTAGCTTCCCAAAGAGCTGGAAGCAAGATGCTGTGGGGCCCAACTCGCCCTTTGGAAAGAAGCCTGCACGTTGTGCCTTTCAGCTCTAGGGCAAAGTAGCACACCCAGAGCAGAAGTGCTACTTCAGCCAGATCAGGCCTGCAAAGAAACTGCGTTTCACAGGCCTTTGGAAGAGATGTTCCCGGTAGGCTGTAAGAGCACTGTGCAGAGAAAGTTGTTTCTTAGCTTCCCAAAGAGCTGGAAGCAAGATGCTGTGGGGCCCAACTCGCCCTTTGGAAAGAAGCCTGCACGTTGTGCCTTTCAGCTCTAGGGCAAAGTAGCACACCCAGAGCAGAAGTCCTACTTCAGCCAGATCAGGCCTGCAAAGACACTGCGTTTCACAGGCCTTTGGAGGAGATGTTCCCACTAGGCTGTAAGAGCACTGTGCAGAGCGAGTTGTTTCTTAGCTTCCCAAAGAGCTGGAAGCAAGATGCTGTGGGGCCCAACTCGCCCTTTGGAAAGAAGCCTGCACGTTGTGCCTTTCAGCTCTAGGGCAAAGTAGCACACCCAGAGCAGAAGTGCTACTTCAGCCAGATCAGGCCTGCAAAGAAACTGCGTTTCACAGGCCTTTGGAAGAGATGTTCCCGGTAGGCTGTAAGAGCACTGTGCAGAGCGAGTTGTTTCTTAGCTTCCCAAAGAGCTGGAAGCAAGATGCTGTGGGGCCCAACTCGCCCTTTGGAAAGAAGCCTGCACGTTGTGCCTTTCAGCTCTAGGGCAAAGTAGCACACCCAGAGCAGAAGTCCTACTTCAGCCAGATCAGGCCTGCAAAGAAACTGCGTTTCACAGGCCTTTGGAAGAGATGTTCCCGGTAGGCTGTAAGAGCACTGTGCAGAGCGAGTTGTTTCTTAGCTTCCCAAAGAGCTGGAAGCAAGATGCTGTGGGGCCCAACTCGCCCTTTGGAAAGAAGCCTGCACGTTGTGCCTTTCAGCTCTAGGGCAAAGTAGCACACTCAGAGCAGAAGTCCTACTTCAGCCAGATCAGGCCTGCAAAGAAACTGCGTTTCACAGGCCTTTGCAAGAGATGTTCCCGGTAGGCTGTAAGAGCACTGTGCATAGCGAGTTGTTTGTTAGCTTCCCAAAGAGCTGGAAGCAAGATGCTGTGGGGCCCAACTCGCCCTTTGGAAAGAAGCCTGCACGTTGTGCCTTTCAGCTCTAGGGCAAAGTAGCACACCCAGAGCAGAAGTCCTACTTCAGCCAGATCAGGCCTGCAAAGAAACTGCGTTTCACAGGCCTTTGGAAGAGATGTTCCCACTAGGCTGTAAGAGCACTGTGCAGAGCGAGTTGATTCTTAGCTTCCCAAAGAGCTGGAAGCAAGATGCTGTGGGGCCCAACTCGCCCTTTGGAAAGAAGCCTGAACGTTGTGCCTTTCAGCTCTAGGGCAAAGTAGCACACCCAGAGCAGAAGTCCTACTTCAGCCAGATCAGGCCTGCAAAGAAACTGCGTTTCACAGGCCTTTGGAAGAGATGTTCCCACTAGGCTGTAAGAGCACTGTGCAGAGCGAGTTGTTTCTTAGCTTCCCAAAGAGCTGGAAGCAAGATGCTGTGGGGCCCAACTCGCCCTTTGGAAAGAAGCCTGCACGTTGTGCCTTTCAGCTCTAGGGCAAAGTAGCACACCCAGAGCAGAAGTCCTACTTCAGCCAGATCAGGCCTGCAAAGAAACTGCGTTTCACAGGCCTTTGGGAGAGATGTTCCCGGTAGGCTGTAAGAGCACTGTGCAGAGCGAGTTGTTTCTTAGCTTCCCAAAGAGCTGGAAGCAAGATGCTGTGGGGCCCAACTCGCCCTTTGGAAAGAAGCCTGCACGTTGTGCCTTTCAGCTCTAGGGCAAAGTAGCACACCCAGAGCAGAAGTCCTACTTCAGCCAGATCAGGCCTGCAAAGACACTGCGTTTCACAGGCCTTTGGAGGAGATGTTCCCACTAGGCTGTAAGAGCACTGTGCAGAGCGAGTTGTTTCTTAGCTTCCCAAAGAGCTGGAAGCAAGATGCTGTGGGGCCCAACTCGCCCTTTGGAAAGAAGCCTGCACGTTGTGCCTTTCAGCTCTAGGGCAAAGTAGCACACCCAGAGCAGAAGTGCTACTTCAGCCAGATCAGGCCTGCAAAGAAACTGCGTTTCACAGGCCTTTGGAAGAGATGTTCCCGGTAGGCTGTAAGAGCACTGTGCAGAGCGAGTTGTTTCTTAGCTTCCCAAAGAGCTGGAAGCAAGATGCTGTGGGGCCCAACTCGCCCTTGGGAAAGAAGCCTGCACGTTGTGCCTTTCAGCTCTAGGGCAAAGTAGCACACCCAGAGCAGAAGTCCTACTTCAGCCAGATCAGGCCTGCAAAGAAACTGCGTTTCACAGGCCTTTGGAAGAGATGTTCCCACTAGGCTGTAAGAGCACTGTGCAGAGCGAGTTGTTTCTTAGCTTCCCAAAGAGCTGGAAGCAAGATGCTGTGGGGCCCAACTCGCCCTTTGGAAAGAAGCCTGCACGTTGTGCCTTTCAGCTCTAGGGCAAAGTAGCACACCCAGAGCAGAAGTCCTACTTCAGCCAGATCAGGCCTGCAAAGAAACTGCGTTTCACAGGCCTTTGGAAGAGATGTTCCCGGTAGGCTGTAAGAGCACTGTGCAGAGCGAGTTGTTTCTTAGCTTCCCAAAGAGCTGGAAGCAAGATGCTGTGGGGCCCAACTCGCCCTTTGGAAAGAGGCCTGCACGTTGTGCCTTTCAGCTCTAGGGCAAAGTAGCACACCCAGAGCAGAAGTCCTACTTCAGCCAGATCAGGCCTGCAAAGAAACTGCGTTTCACAGGCCTTTGGAAGAGATGTTCCCGGTAGGCTGTAAGAGCACTGTGCAGAGCGAGTTGTTTCTTAGCTTCCCAAAGAGCTGGAAGCAAGATGCTGTGGGGCCCAACTCGCCCTTTGGAAAGAAGCCTGCACGTTGTGCCTTTCAGCTCTAGGGCAAAGTAGCACACCCAGAGCAGAAGTCCTACTTCAGCCAGATCAGGCCTGCAAAGAAACTGCGTTTCACAGGCCTTTGCAAGAGATGTTCCCGGTAGGCTGTAAGAGCACTGTGCATAGCGAGTTGTTTGTTAGCTTCCCAAAGAGCTGGAAGCAAGATGCTGTGGGGCCCAACTCGCCCTTTGGAAAGAAGCCTGCACGTTGTGCCTTTCAGCTCTAGGGCAAAGTAGCACACCCAGAGCAGAAGTCCTACTTCAGCCAGATCAGGCCTGCAAAGAAACTGCGTTTCACAGGCCTTTGGAAGAGATTTTCCCGGTAGGCTGTAAGAGCACTGTGCAGAGCGAGTTGATTCTTAGCTTCCCAAAGAGCTGGAAGCAAGATGCTGTGGGGCCCAACTCGCCCTTTGGAAAGAAGCCTGCACGTTGTGCCTTTCAGCTCTAGGGCAAAGTAGCACACCCAGAGCAGAAGTCCTACTTCAGCCAGATCAGGCCTGCAAAGAAACTGCGTTTCACAGGCCTTTGGAAGAGATGTTCCCACTAGGCTGTAAGAGCACTGTGCAGAGCAAGTTGTTTCTTAGCTTCCCAAAGAGCTGGAAGCAAGATGCTGTTGGGCCCAACTCGCCCTTTGGAAAGAAGCCTGCACATTGTGCCTTTTAGCTCTAGGGCAAAGTAGCACACCCAGAGCAGAAGTCCTACTTCAGCCAGATCAGGCCTGCACAAACACTGCGTTTCACAGGCCTTTGGAGGAGATGTTCCCACTAGGCTGTAAGAGCACTGTGCAGAGCGAGTTGTTTCTTAGCTTCCCAAAGAGCTGGAAGCAAGATGCTGTGGGGCCCAACTCGCCCTTTGGAAAGAAGCCTGCACGTTGTGCCTTTCAGCTCTAGGGCAAAGTAGCACACCCAGAGCAGAAGTGCTACTTCAGCCAGATCAGGCCTGCAAAGAAACTGCATTTCACAGGCCTTTGGGAGAGATGTTCCCGGTAGGCTGTAAGAGCACTGTGCAGAGCGAGTTGTTTCTTAGCTTCCCAAAGAGCTGGAAGCAAGATGCTGTGGGGCCCAACTCGCCCTTTGGAAACAAGCCTGCACGTTGTGCCTTTCAGCTCTAGGGCAAAGTAGCACACCCAGAGCAGATGTCCCACTTCAGCCAGATCAGGCCTGCAAAGAAACTGCGTTTCACAGGCCTTTGGAAGGGATGTTCCCGGTAGGCTGTAAGAGCACTGTGCAGAGCGAGTTGTTTCTTAGCTTCCCAAAGAGCTGGAAGCAAGATGCTGTGGGGCCCAACTCGCCCTTTGGAAAGAAGCCTGCACGTTTTACCTTTCAGCTCTAGGGCAAAGTAGCACACGCAGAGCAGAAGTCCTACTTCAGCCAGATCAGGCCTGCAAAGAAACTGCGTTTCACAGGCCTTTGGAAGAGATGTTCCCACTAGGCTGTAAGAGCACTGTGCAGAGCGAGTTGTTTCTTAGCTTCCCAAAGAGTTGGAATCAAGATGCTGTGGGGCCCAACTCGCCCTCTGGAAAGAAGCCTGCACGTTGTGCCTTTCAGCTCTAGGGCAAAGTAGCACACCCAGAGCAGAAGTCCTACTTCAGCCAGATCAGGCCTGCAAAGAAACTGCGTTTCACAGGCCTTTGGAAGAGATGTTCCCGGTAGGCTGTAAGAGCACTGTGCAGAGCGAGTTGTTTCTTAGCTTCCCAAAGAGCTGGAAGCAAGATGCTGTGGGGCCCAACTCGCCCTTTGGAAAGAAGCCTGCACGTTGTGCCTTTCAGCTCTAGGGCAAAGTAGCACACCCAGAGCAGAAGTCCTACTTCAGCCAGATCAGGCCTGCAAAGAAACTGCGTTTCACAGGCCTTTGGAAGAGATGTTCCCGGTAGGCTGTAAGAGCACTGTGCAGAGCGCGTTGTTTCTTAGCTTCCCAAAGAGCTGGAAGCAAGATGCTGTGGGGCCCAACTCGCCCTTTGGAAAGAAGCCTGCACGTTGTGCCTTTCAGCTCTAGGGCAAAGTAGCACACCCAGAGCAGAAGTCCTACTTCAGCCAGATCAGGCCTGCAAAGAAACTGCGTTTCACAGGCCTTTGGAAGAGATGTTCGCGGTAGGCTGTAAGAGCACTGTGCAGAGCGAGTTGTTTCTTAGCTTCCCAAAGAGCTGGAAGCAAGATGCTGTGGGGCCCAACTCGCCCTTTGGAAAGAAGCCTGCACGTTGTGCCTTTCAGCTCTAGGGCAAAGTAGCACACCCAGAGCAGAAGTCCTACTTCAGCCAGATCAGGCCTGATAAGACACTGCGTTTCACAGGCCTTTGGAGGAGATGTTCCCACTAGGCTGTAAGAGCACTGTGCAGAGCGAGTTGATTCTTAGCTTCCCAAAGAGCTGGAAGCAAGATGCTGTGGGGCCCAACTCGCCCTTTGGAAAGAAGCCTGAACGTTGTGCCTTTCAGCTCTAGGGCAAAGTAGCACACCCAGAGCAGAAGTCCTACTTCAGCCAGATCAGGCCTGCAAAGAAACTGCGTTTCACAGGCCTTTGGAAGAGATGTTCCCACTAGGCTGTAAGAGCACTGTGCAGAGCAAGTTGTTTCTTAGCTTCCCAAAGAGCTGGAAGCAAGATGCTGTGGGGCCCAACTCACCCTTTGGAAAGAAGCCTGCACGTTGTGCCTTTCAGCTCTAGGGCAAAGTAGCACACCCAGAGCAGAAGTCCTACTTCAGCCAGATCAGGCCTGCAAAGAAACTGCGTTTCACAGGCCTTTGGAAGAGATGTTCCCGGTAGGCTGTAAGAGCACTGTGCAGAGCGAGTTGTTTCTTAGCTTCCCAAAGAGCTGGAAGCAAGATGCTGTGGGGCCCAACTCGCCCTTTGGAAAGAAGCCTGCACGTTGTGCCTTTCAGCTCTAGGGCAAAGTAGCACACCCAGAGCAGAAGTGCTACTTCAGCCAGATCAGGCCTGCAAAGAAACTGCGTTTCACAGGCCTTTGGAAGAGATGTTCCCGGTAGGCTGTAAGAGCACTGTGCAGAGCGAGTTGTTTCTTAGCTTCCCAAAGAGCTGGAAGCAAGATGCTGTGGGGCCCAACTCGCCCTTTGGAAAGAAGCCTGCACGTTGTGCCTTTCAGCTCTAGGGCAAAGTAGCACACCCAGAGCAGAAGTCCTACTTCAGCCAGATCAGGCCTGCAAAGAAACTGCGTTTCACAGGCCTTTGGGAGAGATGTTCCCGGTAGGCTGTAAGAGCACTGTGCAGAGCGAGTTGTTTCTTAGCTTCCCAAAGAGCTGGAAGCAAGATGCTGTGGGGCCCAACTCGCCCTTTGGAAAGAAGCCTGCACGTTGTGCCTTTCAGCTCTAGGGCAAAGTAGCACACCCAGAGCAGAAGTCCTACTTCAGCCAGATCAGGCCTGCAAAGAAACTGCGTTTCACAGGCCTTTGGAAGAGATGTTCCCGGTAGGCTGTAAGAGCACTGTGCAGAGCGAGTTGTTTCTTAGCTTCCCAAAGAGCTGGAAGCAAGATGCTGTGGGGCCCAACTCGCCCTTTGGAAAGAAGCCTGCACGTTGTGCCTTTCAGCTCTAGGGCAAAGTAGCACACCCAGAGCAGAAGTGCTACTTCAGCCAGATCAGGCCTGCAAAGAAACTGCGTTTCACAGGCCTTTGGAAGAGATGTTCCCGGTAGGCTGTAAGAGCACTGTGCAGAGAAAGTTGTTTCTTAGCTTCCCAAAGAGCTGGAAGCAAGATGCTGTGGGGCCCAACTCGCCCTTTGGAAAGAAGCCTGCACGTTGTGCCTTTCAGCTCTAGGGCAAAGTAGCACACCCAGAGCAGAAGTCCTACTTCAGCCAGATCAGGCCTGCAAAGACACTGCGTTTCACAGGCCTTTGGAGGAGATGTTCCCACTAGGCTGTAAGAGCACTGTGCAGAGCGAGTTGTTTCTTAGCTTCCCAAAGAGCTGGAAGCAAGATGCTGTGGGGCCCAACTCGCCCTTTGGAAAGAAGCCTGCACGTTGTGCCTTTCAGCTCTAGGGCAAAGTAGCACACCCAGAGCAGAAGTGCTACTTCAGCCAGATCAGGCCTGCAAAGAAACTGCGTTTCACAGGCCTTTGGAAGAGATGTTCCCGGTAGGCTGTAAGAGCACTGTGCAGAGCGAGTTGTTTCTTAGCTTCCCAAAGAGCTGGAAGCAAGATGCTGTGGGGCCCAACTCGCCCTTTGGAAAGAAGCCTGCACGTTGTGCCTTTCAGCTCTAGGGCAAAGTAGCACACCCAGAGCAGAAGTCCTACTTCAGCCAGATCAGGCCTGCAAAGAAACTGCGTTTCACAGGCCTTTGGAAGAGATGTTCCCGGTAGGCTGTAAGAGCACTGTGCAGAGCGAGTTGTTTCTTAGCTTCCCAAAGAGCTGGAAGCAAGATGCTGTGGGGCCCAACTCGCCCTTTGGAAAGAAGCCTGCACGTTGTGCCTTTCAGCTCTAGGGCAAAGTAGCACACTCAGAGCAGAAGTCCTACTTCAGCCAGATCAGGCCTGCAAAGAAACTGCGTTTCACAGGCCTTTGCAAGAGATGTTCCCGGTAGGCTGTAAGAGCACTGTGCATAGCGAGTTGTTTGTTAGCTTCCCAAAGAGCTGGAAGCAAGATGCTGTGGGGCCCAACTCGCCCTTTGGAAAGAAGCCTGCACGTTGTGCCTTTCAGCTCTAGGGCAAAGTAGCACACCCAGAGCAGAAGTCCTACTTCAGCCAGATCAGGCCTGCAAAGAAACTGCGTTTCACAGGCCTTTGGAAGAGATGTTCCCACTAGGCTGTAAGAGCACTGTGCAGAGCGAGTTGATTCTTAGCTTCCCAAAGAGCTGGAAGCAAGATGCTGTGGGGCCCAACTCGCCCTTTGGAAAGAAGCCTGAACGTTGTGCCTTTCAGCTCTAGGGCAAAGTAGCACACCCAGAGCAGAAGTCCTACTTCAGCCAGATCAGGCCTGCAAAGAAACTGCGTTTCACAGGCCTTTGGAAGAGATGTTCCCACTAGGCTGTAAGAGCACTGTGCAGAGCGAGTTGTTTCTTAGCTTCCCAAAGAGCTGGAAGCAAGATGCTGTGGGGCCCAACTCGCCCTTTGGAAAGAAGCCTGCACGTTGTGCCTTTCAGCTCTAGGGCAAAGTAGCACACCCAGAGCAGAAGTCCTACTTCAGCCAGATCAGGCCTGCAAAGAAACTGCGTTTCACAGGCCTTTGGGAGAGATGTTCCCGGTAGGCTGTAAGAGCACTGTGCAGAGCGAGTTGTTTCTTAGCTTCCCAAAGAGCTGGAAGCAAGATGCTGTGGGGCCCAACTCGCCCTTTGGAAAGAAGCCTGCACGTTGTGCCTTTCAGCTCTAGGGCAAAGTAGCACACCCAGAGCAGAAGTCCTACTTCAGCCAGATCAGGCCTGCAAAGACACTGCGTTTCACAGGCCTTTGGAGGAGATGTTCCCACTAGGCTGTAAGAGCACTGTGCAGAGCGAGTTGTTTCTTAGCTTCCCAAAGAGCTGGAAGCAAGATGCTGTGGGGCCCAACTCGCCCTTTGGAAAGAAGCCTGCACGTTGTGCCTTTCAGCTCTAGGGCAAAGTAGCACACCCAGAGCAGAAGTGCTACTTCAGCCAGATCAGGCCTGCAAAGAAACTGCGTTTCACAGGCCTTTGGAAGAGATGTTCCCGGTAGGCTGTAAGAGCACTGTGCAGAGCGAGTTGTTTCTTAGCTTCCCAAAGAGCTGGAAGCAAGATGCTGTGGGGCCCAACTCGCCCTTGGGAAAGAAGCCTGCACGTTGTGCCTTTCAGCTCTAGGGCAAAGTAGCACACCCAGAGCAGAAGTCCTACTTCAGCCAGATCAGGCCTGCAAAGAAACTGCGTTTCACAGGCCTTTGGAAGAGATGTTCCCACTAGGCTGTAAGAGCACTGTGCAGAGCGAGTTGTTTCTTAGCTTCCCAAAGAGCTGGAAGCAAGATGCTGTGGGGCCCAACTCGCCCTTTGGAAAGAAGCCTGCACGTTGTGCCTTTCAGCTCTAGGGCAAAGTAGCACACCCAGAGCAGAAGTCCTACTTCAGCCAGATCAGGCCTGCAAAGAAACTGCGTTTCACAGGCCTTTGGAAGAGATGTTCCCGGTAGGCTGTAAGAGCACTGTGCAGAGCGAGTTGTTTCTTAGCTTCCCAAAGAGCTGGAAGCAAGATGCTGTGGGGCCCAACTCGCCCTTTGGAAAGAGGCCTGCACGTTGTGCCTTTCAGCTCTAGGGCAAAGTAGCACACCCAGAGCAGAAGTCCTACTTCAGCCAGATCAGGCCTGCAAAGAAACTGCGTTTCACAGGCCTTTGGAAGAGATGTTCCCGGTAGGCTGTAAGAGCACTGTGCAGAGCGAGTTGTTTCTTAGCTTCCCAAAGAGCTGGAAGCAAGATGCTGTGGGGCCCAACTCGCCCTTTGGAAAGAAGCCTGCACGTTGTGCCTTTCAGCTCTAGGGCAAAGTAGCACACCCAGAGCAGAAGTCCTACTTCAGCCAGATCAGGCCTGCAAAGAAACTGCGTTTCACAGGCCTTTGCAAGAGATGTTCCCGGTAGGCTGTAAGAGCACTGTGCATAGCGAGTTGTTTGTTAGCTTCCCAAAGAGCTGGAAGCAAGATGCTGTGGGGCCCAACTCGCCCTTTGGAAAGAAGCCTGCACGTTGTGCCTTTCAGCTCTAGGGCAAAGTAGCACACCCAGAGCAGAAGTCCTACTTCAGCCAGATCAGGCCTGCAAAGAAACTGCGTTTCACAGGCCTTTGGAAGAGATTTTCCCGGTAGGCTGTAAGAGCACTGTGCAGAGCGAGTTGATTCTTAGCTTCCCAAAGAGCTGGAAGCAAGATGCTGTGGGGCCCAACTCGCCCTTTGGAAAGAAGCCTGCACGTTGTGCCTTTCAGCTCTAGGGCAAAGTAGCACACCCAGAGCAGAAGTCCTACTTCAGCCAGATCAGGCCTGCAAAGAAACTGCGTTTCACAGGCCTTTGGAAGAGATGTTCCCACTAGGCTGTAAGAGCACTGTGCAGAGCAAGTTGTTTCTTAGCTTCCCAAAGAGCTGGAAGCAAGATGCTGTTGGGCCCAACTCGCCCTTTGGAAAGAAGCCTGCACATTGTGCCTTTTAGCTCTAGGGCAAAGTAGCACACCCAGAGCAGAAGTCCTACTTCAGCCAGATCAGGCCTGCACAAACACTGCGTTTCACAGGCCTTTGGAGGAGATGTTCCCACTAGGCTGTAAGAGCACTGTGCAGAGCGAGTTGTTTCTTAGCTTCCCAAAGAGCTGGAAGCAAGATGCTGTGGGGCCCAACTCGCCCTTTGGAAAGAAGCCTGCACGTTGTGCCTTTCAGCTCTAGGGCAAAGTAGCACACCCAGAGCAGAAGTGCTACTTCAGCCAGATCAGGCCTGCAAAGAAACTGCATTTCACAGGCCTTTGGGAGAGATGTTCCCGGTAGGCTGTAAGAGCACTGTGCAGAGCGAGTTGTTTCTTAGCTTCCCAAAGAGCTGGAAGCAAGATGCTGTGGGGCCCAACTCGCCCTTTGGAAACAAGCCTGCACGTTGTGCCTTTCAGCTCTAGGGCAAAGTAGCACACCCAGAGCAGATGTCCCACTTCAGCCAGATCAGGCCTGCAAAGAAACTGCGTTTCACAGGCCTTTGGAAGGGATGTTCCCGGTAGGCTGTAAGAGCACTGTGCAGAGCGAGTTGTTTCTTAGCTTCCCAAAGAGCTGGAAGCAAGATGCTGTGGGGCCCAACTCGCCCTTTGGAAAGAAGCCTGCACGTTTTACCTTTCAGCTCTAGGGCAAAGTAGCACACGCAGAGCAGAAGTCCTACTTCAGCCAGATCAGGCCTGCAAAGAAACTGCGTTTCACAGGCCTTTGGAAGAGATGTTCCCACTAGGCTGTAAGAGCACTGTGCAGAGCGAGTTGTTTCTTAGCTTCCCAAAGAGTTGGAATCAAGATGCTGTGGGGCCCAACTCGCCCTCTGGAAAGAAGCCTGCACGTTGTGCCTTTCAGCTCTAGGGCAAAGTAGCACACCCAGAGCAGAAGTCCTACTTCAGCCAGATCAGGCCTGCAAAGAAACTGCGTTTCACAGGCCTTTGGAAGAGATGTTCCCGGTAGGCTGTAAGAGCACTGTGCAGAGCGAGTTGTTTCTTAGCTTCCCAAAGAGCTGGAAGCAAGATGCTGTGGGGCCCAACTCGCCCTTTGGAAAGAAGCCTGCACGTTGTGCCTTTCAGCTCTAGGGCAAAGTAGCACACCCAGAGCAGAAGTCCTACTTCAGCCAGATCAGGCCTGCAAAGAAACTGCGTTTCACAGGCCTTTGGAAGAGATGTTCCCGGTAGGCTGTAAGAGCACTGTGCAGAGCGCGTTGTTTCTTAGCTTCCCAAAGAGCTGGAAGCAAGATGCTGTGGGGCCCAACTCGCCCTTTGGAAAGAAGCCTGCACGTTGTGCCTTTCAGCTCTAGGGCAAAGTAGCACACCCAGAGCAGAAGTCCTACTTCAGCCAGATCAGGCCTGCAAAGAAACTGCGTTTCACAGGCCTTTGGAAGAGATGTTCGCGGTAGGCTGTAAGAGCACTGTGCAGAGCGAGTTGTTTCTTAGCTTCCCAAAGAGCTGGAAGCAAGATGCTGTGGGGCCCAACTCGCCCTTTGGAAAGAAGCCTGCACGTTGTGCCTTTCAGCTCTAGGGCAAAGTAGCACACCCAGAGCAGAAGTCCTACTTCAGCCAGATCAGGCCTGATAAGACACTGCGTTTCACAGGCCTTTGGAGGAGATGTTCCCACTAGGCTGTAAGAGCACTGTGCAGAGCGAGTTGTTTCTTAGCTTCCCAAAGAGCTGGAAGCAAGATGCTGTGGGGCCCAACTCGCCCTTTGGAAAGAAGCCTGCACGTTGTGCCTTTCAGCTCTAGGGCAAAGTAGCACACCCAGAGCAGAAGTGCTACTTCAGCCAGATCAGGCCTGCAAAGAAACTGCGTTTCACAGGCCTTTGGAAGAGATGTTCCCGGTAGGCTGTAAGAGCACTGTGCAGAGCGAGTTGTTTCTTAGCTTCCCAAAGAGCTGGAAGCAAGATGCTGTGGGGCCCAACTCGCCCTTTGGAAAGAAGCCTGCACGTTGTGCCTTTCAGCTCTAGGGCAAAGTAGCACACCCAGAGCAGAAGTCCTACTTCAGCCAGATCAGGCCTGCAAAGAAACTGCGTTTCACAGGCCTTTGGAAGAGATGTTCCCGGTAGGCTGTAAGAGCACTGTGCAGAGCGAGTTGTTTCTTAGCTTCCCAAAGAGCTGGAAGCAAGATGCTGTGGGGCCCAACTCGCCCTTTGGAAAGAAGCCTGCACGTTGTGCCTTTCAGCTCTAGGGCAAAGTAGCACACTCAGAGCAGAAGTCCTACTTCAGCCAGATCAGGCCTGCAAAGAAACTGCGTTTCACAGGCCTTTGCAAGAGATGTTCCCGGTAGGCTGTAAGAGCACTGTGCATAGCGAGTTGTTTGTTAGCTTCCCAAAGAGCTGGAAGCAAGATGCTGTGGGGCCCAACTCGCCCTTTGGAAAGAAGCCTGCACGTTGTGCCTTTCAGCTCTAGGGCAAAGTAGCACACCCAGAGCAGAAGTCCTACTTCAGCCAGATCAGGCGTGCAAAGAAACTGCGTTTCACAGGCCTTTGGAAGAGATTTTCCCACTAGGCTGTAAGAGCACTGTGCAGAGCGAGTTGATTCTTAGCTTCCCAAAGAGCTGGAAGCAAGATGCTGTGGGGCCCAACTCGCCCTTTGGAAAGAAGCCTGAACGTTGTGCCTTTCAGCTCTAGGGCAAAGTAGCACACCCAGAGCAGAAGTCCTACTTCAGCCAGATCAGGCCTGCAAAGAAACTGCGTTTCACAGGCCTTTGGAAGAGATGTTCCCACTAGGCTGTAAGAGCACTGTGCAGAGCAAGTTGTTTCTTAGCTTCCCAAAGAGCTGGAAGCAAGATGCTGTGGGGCCCAACTCACCCTTTGGAAAGAAGCCTGCACGTTGTGCCTTTCAGCTCTAGGGCAAAGTAGCACACCCAGAGCAGAAGTCCTACTTCAGCCAGATCAGGCCTGCAAAGAAACTGCGTTTCACAGGCCTTTGGAAGAGATGTTCCCGGTAGGCTGTAAGAGCACTGTGCAGAGCGAGTTGTTTCTTAGCTTCCCAAAGAGCTGGAAGCAAGATGCTGTGGGGCCCAACTCGCCCTTTGGAAAGAAGCCTGCACGTTGTGCCTTTCAGCTCTAGGGCAAAGTAGCACACCCAGAGCAGAAGTGCTACTTCAGCCAGATCAGGCCTGCAAAGAAACTGCGTTTCACAGGCCTTTGGAAGAGATGTTCCCGGTAGGCTGTAAGAGCACTGTGCAGAGCGAGTTGTTTCTTAGCTTCCCAAAGAGCTGGAAGCAAGATGCTGTGGGGCCCAACTCGCCCTTTGGAAAGAAGCCTGCACGTTGTGCCTTTCAGCTCTAGGGCAAAGTAGCACACCCAGAGCAGAAGTCCTACTTCAGCCAGATCAGGCCTGCAAAGAAACTGCGTTTCACAGGCCTTTGGGAGAGATGTTCCCGGTAGGCTGTAAGAGCACTGTGCAGAGCGAGTTGTTTCTTAGCTTCCCAAAGAGCTGGAAGCAAGATGCTGTGGGGCCCAACTCGCCCTTTGGAAAGAAGCCTGCACGTTGTGCCTTTCAGCTCTAGGGCAAAGTAGCACACCCAGAGCAGAAGTCCTACTTCAGCCACATCAGGCCTGCAAAGACACTGCGTTTCACAGGCCTTTGGAGGAGATGTTCCCACTAGGCTGTAAGAGCACTGTGCAGAGCGAGTTGTTTCTTAGCTTCCCAAAGAGCTGGAAGCAAGATGCTGTGGGGCCCAACTCGCCCTTTGGAAAGAAGCCTGCACGTTGTGCCTTTCAGCTCTAGGGCAAAGTAGCACACCCAGAGCAGAAGTGCTACTTCAGCCAGATCAGGCCTGCAAAGAAACTGCGTTTCACAGGCCTTTGGAAGAGATGTTCCCGGTAGGCTGTAAGAGCACTGTGCAGAGCGAGTTGTTTCTTAGCTTCCCAAAGAGCTGGAAGCAAGATGCTGTGGGGCCCAACTCGCCCTTTGGAAAGAAGCCTGCACGTTGTGCCTTTCAGCTCTAGGGCAAAGTAGCACACCCAGAGCAGAAGTGCTACTTCAGCCAGATCAGGCCTGCAAAGAAACTGCGTTTCACAGGCCTTTGGAAGAGATGTTCCCACTAGGCTGTAAGAGCACTGTGCAGAGCGAGTTGTTTCTTAGCTTCCCAAAGAGCTGGAAGCAAGATGCTGTGGGGCCCAACTCGCCCTTTGGAAAGAAGCCTGCACGTTGTGCCTTTCAGCTCTAGGGCAAAGTAGCACACCCAGAGCAGAAGTCCTACTTCAGCCAGATCAGGCCTGCAAAGAAACTGCGTTTCACAGGCCTTTGGAAGAGATGTTCCCGGTAGGCTGTAAGAGCACTGTGCAGAGCGAGTTGTTTCTTAGCTTCCCAAAGAGCTGGAAGCAAGATGCTGTGGGGCCCAACTCGCCCTTTGGAAAGAGGCCTGCACGTTGTGCCTTTCAGCTCTAGGGCAAAGTAGCACACCCAGAGCAGAAGTCCTACTTCAGCCAGATCAGGCCTGCAAAGAAACTGCGTTTCACAGGCCTTTGGAAGAGATGTTCCCGGTAGGCTGTAAGAGCAGTGTGCAGAGCGAGTTGTTTCTTAGCTTCCCAAAGAGCTGGAAGCAAGATGCTGTGGGGCCCAACTCGCCCTTTGGAAAGAAGCCTGCACGTTGTGCCTTTCAGCTCTAGGGCAAAGTAGCACACCCAGAGCAGAAGTCCTACTTCAGCCAGATCAGGCCTGCAAAGAATCTGCGTTTCACAGGCCTTTGGAAGAGATGTTCCCGGTAGGCTGTAAGAGCACTGTGCAGAGCGAGTTCTTTCTTAGCTTCCCAAAGAGCTGGAAGCAAGATGCTGTTGGGCCCAACTCGCCCTTTGGAAAGAAGCCTGCACATTGTGCCTTTTAGCTCTAGGGCAAAGTAGCACACCCAGAGCAGAAGTCCTACTTCAGCCAGATCAGGCCTGCACAAACACTGCGTTTCACAGGCCTTTGGAGGAGATGTTCCCACTAGGCTGTAAGAGCACTGTGCAGAGCGAGTTGTTTCTTAGCTTCCCAAAGAGCTGGAAGCAAGATGCTGTGGGGCCCAACTCGCCCTTTGGAAAGAAGCCTGCACGTTGTGCCTTTCAGCTCTAGGGCAAAGTAGCACACCCAGAGCAGAAGTGCTACTTCAGCCAGATCAGGCCTGCAAAGAAACTGCATTTCACAGGCCTTTGGGAGAGATGTTCCCGGTAGGCTGTAAGAGCACTGTGCAGAGCGAGTTGTTTCTTAGCTTCCCAAAGAGCTGGAAGCAAGATGCTGTGGGGCCCAACTCGCCCTTTGGAAACAAGCCTGCACGTTGTGCCTTTCAGCTCTAGGGCAAAGTAGCACACCCAGAGCAGAAGTCCCACTTCAGCCAGATCAGGCCTGCAAAGAAACTGCGTTTCACAGGCCTTTGGAAGGGATGTTCCCGGTAGGCTGTAAGAGCACTGTGCAGAGCGAGTTGTTTCTTAGCTTCCCAAAGAGCTGGAAGCAAGATGCTGTGGGGCCCAACTCGCCCTTTGGAAAGAAGCCTGCACGTTTTACCTTTCAGCTCTAGGGCAAAGTAGCACACGCAGAGCAGAAGTCCTACTTCAGCCAGATCAGGCCTGCAAAGAAACTGCGTTTCACAGGCCTTTGGAAGAGATGTTCCCACTAGGCTGTAAGAGCACTGTGCAGAGCGAGTTGTTTCTTAGCTTCCCAAAGAGTTGGAATCAAGATGCTGTGGGGCCCAACTCGCCCTCTGGAAAGAAGCCTGCACGTTGTGCCTTTCAGCTCTAGGGCAAAGTAGCACACCCAGAGCAGAAGTCCTACTTCAGCCAGATCAGGCCTGCAAAGAAACTGCGTTTCACAGGCCTTTGGAAGAGATGTTCCCGGTAGGCTGTAAGAGCACTGTGCAGAGCGAGTTGTTTCTTAGCTTCCCAAAGAGCTGGAAGCAAGATGCTGTGGGGCCCAACTCGCCCTTTGGAAAGAAGCCTGCACGTTGTGCCTTTCAGCTCTAGGGCAAAGTAGCACACCCAGAGCAGAAGTCCTACTTCAGCCAGATCAGGCCTGCAAAGAAACTGCGTTTCACAGGCCTTTGGAAGAGATGTTCCCGGTAGGCTGTAAGAGCACTGTGCAGAGCGAGTTGTTTCTTAGCTTCCCAAAGAGCTGGAAGCAAGATGCTGTGGGGCCCAACTCGCCCTTTGGAAAGAAGCCTGCACGTTGTGCCTTTCAGCTCTAGGGCAAAGTAGCACACCCAGAGCAGAAGTCCTACTTCAGCCAGATCAGGCCTGCAAAGAATCTGCGTTTCACAGGCCTTTGGAAGAGATGTTCCCGGTAGGCTGTAAGAGCACTGTGCAGAGCGAGTTCTTTCTTAGCTTCCCAAAGAGCTGGAAGCAAGATGCTGTTGGGCCCAACTCGCCCTTTGGAAAGAAGCCTGCACATTGTGCCTTTTAGCTCTAGGGCAAAGTAGCACACCCAGAGCAGAAGTCCTACTTCAGCCAGATCAGGCCTGCACAAACACTGCGTTTCACAGGCCTTTGGAGGAGATGTTCCCACTAGGCTGTAAGAGCACTGTGCAGAGCGAGTTGTTTCTTAGCTTCCCAAAGAGCTGGAAGCAAGATGCTGTGGGGCCCAACTCGCCCTTTGGAAAGAAGCCTGCACGTTGTGCCTTTCAGCTCTAGGGCAAAGTAGCACACCCAGAGCAGAAGTGCTACTTCAGCCAGATCAGGCCTGCAAAGAAACTGCATTTCACAGGCCTTTGGGAGAGATGTTCCCGGTAGGCTGTAAGAGCACTGTGCAGAGCGAGTTGTTTCTTAGCTTCCCAAAGAGCTGGAAGCAAGATGCTGTGGGGCCCAACTCGCCCTTTGGAAACAAGCCTGCACGTTGTGCCTTTCAGCTCTAGGGCAAAGTAGCACACCCAGAGCAGAAGTCCCACTTCAGCCAGATCAGGCCTGCAAAGAAACTGCGTTTCACAGGCCTTTGGAAGGGATGTTCCCGGTAGGCTGTAAGAGCACTGTGCAGAGCGAGTTGTTTCTTAGCTTCCCAAAGAGCTGGAAGCAAGATGCTGTGGGGCCCAACTCGCCCTTTGGAAAGAAGCCTGCACGTTTTACCTTTCAGCTCTAGGGCAAAGTAGCACACGCAGAGCAGAAGTCCTACTTCAGCCAGATCAGGCCTGCAAAGAAACTGCGTTTCACAGGCCTTTGGAAGAGATGTTCCCACTAGGCTGTAAGAGCACTGTGCAGAGCGAGTTGTTTCTTAGCTTCCCAAAGAGTTGGAAGCAAGATGCTGTGGGGCCCAACTCGCCCTTTGGAAAGAAGCCTGCACGTTGTGCCTTTCAGCTCTAGGGCAAAGTAGCACACCCAGAGCAGAAGTCCTACTTCAGCCAGATCAGGCCTGCAAAGAAACTGCGTTTCACAGGCCTTTGGAAGAGATGTTCCCGGTAGGCTGTAAGAGCACTGTGCAGAGCGCGTTGTTTCTTAGCTTCCCAAAGAGCTGGAAGCAAGATGCTGTGGGGCCCAACTCGCCCTTTGGAAAGAAGCCTGCACGTTGTGCCTTTCAGCTCTAGGGCAAAGTAGCACACCCAGAGCAGAAGTCCTACTTCAGCCAGATCAGGCCTGCAAAGAAACTGCGTTTCACAGGCCTTTGGAGGAGATGTTCCCACTAGGCTGTAAGAGCACTGTGCAGAGCGAGTTGTTTCTTAGCTTCCCAAAGAGCTGGAAGCAAGATGCTGTGGGGCCCAACTCGCCCTTTGGAAAGAAGCCTGCACGTTGTGCCTTTCAGCTCTAGGGCAAAGTAGCACACCCAGAGCAGAAGTGCTACTTCAGCCAGATCAGGCCTGCAAAGAAACTGCGTTTCACAGGCCTTTGGAAGAGATGTTCCCACTAGGCTGTAAGAGCACTGTGCAGAGCGAGTTGTTTCTTAGCTTCCCAAAGAGCTGGAAGCAAGATGCTGTGGGGCCCAACTCGCCCTTTGGAAAGAAGCCTGCACGTTGTGCCTTTCAGCTCTAGGGCAAAGTAGCACACCCAGAGCAGAAGTCCTACTTCAGCCAGATCAGGCCTGCAAAGAAACTGCGTTTCACAGGCCTTTGGAAGAGATGTTCCCGGTAGGCTGTAAGAGCACTGTGCAGAGCGAGTTGTTTCTTAGCTTCCCAAAGAGCTGGAAGCAAGATGCTGTGGGGCCCAACTCGCCCTTTGGAAAGAAGCCTGCACGTTGTGCCTTTCAGCTCTAGGGCAAAGTAGCACACTCAGAGCAGAAGTCCTACTTCAGCCAGATCAGGCCTGCAAAGAAACTGCGTTTCACAGGCCTTTGCAAGAGATGTTCCCGGTAGGCTGTAAGAGCACTGTGCATAGCGAGTTGTTTGTTAGCTTCCCAAAGAGCTGGAAGCAAGATGCTGTGGGGCCCAACTCGCCCTTTGGAAAGAAGCCTGCACGTTGTGCCTTTCAGCTCTAGGGCAAAGTAGCACACCCAGAGCAGAAGTCCTACTTCAGCCAGATCAGGCCTGCAAAGAAACTGCGTTTCACAGGCCTTTGGAAGAGATTTTCCCACTAGGCTGTAAGAGCACTGTGCAGAGCGAGTTGATTCTTAGCTTCCCAAAGAGCTGGAAGCAAGATGCTGTGGGGCCCAACTCGCCCTTTGGAAAGAAGCCTGAACGTTGTGCCTTTCAGCTCTAGGGCAAAGTAGCACACCCAGAGCAGAAGTCCTACTTCAGCCAGATCAGGCCTGCAAAGAAACTGCGTTTCACAGGCCTTTGGAAGAGATGTCCCCACTAGGCTGTAAGAGCACTGTGCAGAGCAAGTTGTTTCTTAGCTTCCCAAAGAGCTGGAAGCAAGATGCTGTGGGGCCCAACTCACCCTTTGGAAAGAAGCCTGCACGTTGTGCCTTTCAGCTCTAGGGCAAAGTAGCACACCCAGAGCAGAAGTCCTACTTCAGCCAGATCAGGCCTGCAAAGAAACTGCGTTTCACAGGCCTTTGGAAGAGATGTTCCCGGTAGGCTGTAAGAGCACTGTGCAGAGCGAGTTGTTTCTTAGCTTCCCAAAGAGCTGGAAGCAAGATGCTGTGGGGCCCAACTCGCCCTTTGGAAAGAAGCCTGCACGTTGTGCCTTTCAGCTCTAGGGCAAAGTAGCACACCCAGAGCAGAAGTGCTACTTCAGCCAGATCAGGCCTGCAAAGAAACTGCGTTTCACAGGCCTTTGGAAGAGATGTTCCCGGTAGGCTGTAAGAGCACTGTGCAGAGAAAGTTGTTTCTTAGCTTCCCAAAGAGCTGGAAGCAAGATGCTGTGGGGCCCAACTCGCCCTTTGGAAAGAAGCCTGCACGTTGTGCCTTTCAGCTCTAGGGCAAAGTAGCACACCCAGAGCAGAAGTCCTACTTCAGCCAGATCAGGCCTGCAAAGACACTGCGTTTCACAGGCCTTTGGAGGAGATGTTCCCACTAGGCTGTAAGAGCACTGTGCAGAGCGAGTTGTTTCTTAGCTTCCCAAAGAGCTGGAAGCAAGATGCTGTGGGGCCCAACTCGCCCTTTGGAAAGAAGCCTGCACGTTGTGCCTTTCAGCTCTAGGGCAAAGTAGCACACCCAGAGCAGAAGTGCTACTTCAGCCAGATCAGGCCTGCAAAGAAACTGCGTTTCACAGGCCTTTGGAAGAGATGTTCCCGGTAGGCTGTAAGAGCACTGTGCAGAGCGAGTTGTTTCTTAGCTTCCCAAAGAGCTGGAAGCAAGATGCTGTGGGGCCCAACTCGCCCTTTGGAAAGAAGCCTGCACGTTGTGCCTTTCAGCTCTAGGGCAAAGTAGCACACCCAGAGCAGAAGTCCTACTTCAGCCAGATCAGGCCTGCAAAGAAACTGCGTTTCACAGGCCTTTGGAAGAGATGTTCCCGGTAGGCTGTAAGAGCACTGTGCAGAGCGAGTTGTTTCTTAGCTTCCCAAAGAGCTGGAAGCAAGATGCTGTGGGGCCCAACTCGCCCTTTGGAAAGAAGCCTGCACGTTGTGCCTTTCAGCTCTAGGGCAAAGTAGCACACTCAGAGCAGAAGTCCTACTTCAGCCAGATCAGGCCTGCAAAGAAACTGCGTTTCACAGGCCTTTGCAAGAGATGTTCCCGGTAGGCTGTAAGAGCACTGTGCATAGCGAGTTGTTTGTTAGCTTCCCAAAGAGCTGGAAGCAAGATGCTGTGGGGCCCAACTCGCCCTTTGGAAAGAAGCCTGCACGTTGTGCCTTTCAGCTCTAGGGCAAAGTAGCACACCCAGAGCAGAAGTCCTACTTCAGCCAGATCAGGCCTGCAAAGAAACTGCGTTTCACAGGCCTTTGGAAGAGATGTTCCCACTAGGCTGTAAGAGAACTGTGCAGAGCGAGTTGATTCTTAGCTTCCCAAAGAGCTGGAAGCAAGATGCTGTGGGGCCCAACTCGCCCTTTGGAAAGAAGCCTGAACGTTGTGCCTTTCAGCTCTAGGGCAAAGTAGCACACCCAGAGCAGAAGTCCTACTTCAGCCAGATCAGGCCTGCAAAGAAACTGCGTTTCACAGGCCTTTGGAAGAGATGTTCCCACTAGGCTGTAAGAGCACTGTGCAGAGCAAGTTGTTTCTTAGCTTCCCAAAGAGCTGGAAGCAAGATGCTGTGGGGCCCAACTCACCCTTTGGAAAGAAGCCTGCACGTTGTGCCTTTCAGCTCTAGGGCAAAGTAGCACACCCAGAGCAGAAGTCCTACTTCAGCCAGATCAGGCCTGCAAAGAAACTGCGTTTCACAGGCCTTTGGAAGAGATGTTCCCGGTAGGCTGTAAGAGCATGTGCAGAGCGAGTTGTTTCTTAGCTTCCCAAAGAGCTGGAAGCAAGATGCTGTGGGGCCCAACTCGCCCTTTGGAAAGAAGCCTGCACGTTGTGCCTTTCAGCTCTAGGGCAAAGTAGCACACCCAGAGCAGAAGTCCTACTTCAGCCAGATCAGGCCTGCAAAGAAACTGCGTTTCACAGGCCTTTGGAAGAGATGTTCCCGGTAGGCTGTAAGAGCACTGTGCAGAGCAAGTTGTTTCTTAGCTTCCCAAAGAGCTGGAAGCAAGATGCTGTGGGGCCCAACTCGCCCTTGGGAAAGAAGCCTGCACGTTGTGCCTTTCAGCTCTAGGGCAAAGTAGCACACCCAGAGCAGAAGTCCTACTTCAGCCAGATCAGGCCTGCAAAGAAACTGCGTTTCACAGGCCTTTGGAAGAGATGTTCCCACTAGGCTGTAAGAGCAGTGTGCAGAGCGAGTTGTTTCTTAGCTTCCCAAAGAGCTGGAAGCAAGATGCTGTGGGGCCCAACTCGCCCTTTGGAAAGAAGCCTGCACGTTGTGCCTTTCAGCTCTAGGGCAAAGTAGCACACCCAGAGCAGAAGTCCTACTTCAGCCAGATCAGGCCTGCAAAGAAACTGCGTTTCACAGGCCTTTGGAGGAGATGTTCCCACTAGGCTGTAAGAGCACTGTGCAGAGCGAGTTGTTTCTTAGCTTCCCAAAGAGCTGGAAGCAAGATGCTGTGGGGCCCAACTCGCCCTTTGGAAAGAAGCCTGCACGTTGTGCCTTTCAGCTCTAGGGCAAAGTAGCACACCCAGAGCAGAAGTGCTACTTCAGCCAGATCAGGCCTGCAAAGAAACTGCGTTTCACAGGCCTTTGGAAGAGTTGTTCCCGGTAGGCTGTAAGAGCACTGTGCAGAGCGAGTTGTTTCTTAGCTTCCCAAAGAGCTGGAAGCAAGATGCTGTGGGGCCCAACTCGCCCTTTGGAAAGAAGCCTGCACGTTGTGCCTTTCAGCTCTAGGGCAAAGTAGCACACCCAGAGCAGAAGTCCTACTTCAGCCAGATCAGGCCTGCAAAGAAACTGCGTTTCACAGGCCTTTGGAAGAGATTTTCCCGGTAGGCTGTAAGAGCACTGTGCAGAGCGAGTTGATTCTTAGCTTCCCAAAGAGCTGGAAGCAAGATGCTGTGGGGCCCAACTCGCCCTTTGGAAAGAAGCCTGCACGTTGTGCCTTTCAGCTCTAGGGCAAAGTAGCACACCCAGAGCAGAAGTCCTACTTCAGCCAGATCAGGCCTGCAAAGAAACTGCGTTTCACAGGCCTTTGGAAGAGATGTTCCCACTAGGCTGTAAGAGCACTGTGCAGAGCGAGTTGTTTCTTAGCTTCCCAAAGAGCTGGAAGCAAGATGCTGTGGGGCCCAACTCGCCCTTTGGAAAGAAGCCTGCACGTTGTGCCTTTCAGCTCTAGGGCAAAGTAGCACACCCAGAGCAGAAGTCCTACTTCAGCCAGATCAGGCCTGCAAAGAAACTGCGTTTCACAGGCCTTTGGAAGAGATGTTCCCACTAGGCTGTAAGAGCACTGTGCAGAGCGAGTTGTTTCTTAGCTTCCCAAAGAGCTGGAAGCAAGATGCTGTGGGGCCCAACTCGCCCTTTGGAAAGAAGCCTGCACGTTGTGCCTTTCAGCTCTAGGGCAAAGTAGCACACCCAGAGCAGAAGTCCTACTTCAGCAAGATCAGGCCTGCAAAGAAACTGCGTTTCACAGGCCTTTGGAAGAGATGTTCCCGGTAGGCTGTAAGAGCACTGTGCAGAGCGAGTTGTTTCTTAGCTTCCCAAAGAGCTGGAAGCAAGATGCTGTGGGGCCCAACTCGCCCTTTGGAAAGAGGCCTGCACGTTGTGCCTTTCAGCTCTAGGGCAAAGTAGCACACCCAGAGCAGAAGTCCTACTTCAGCCAGATCAGGCCTGCAAAGAAACTGCGTTTCACAGGCCTTTGGAAGAGATGTTCCCGGTAGGCTGTAAGAGCACTGTGCAGAGCGAGTTGTTTCTTAGCTTCCCAAAGAGCTGGAAGCAAGATGCTGTGGGGCCCAACTCGCCCTTTGGAAAGAAGCCTGCACGTTGTGCCTTTCAGCTCTAGGGCAAAGTAGCACACCCAGAGCAGAAGTCCTACTTCAGCCAGATCAGGCCTGCAAAGAAACTGCGTTTCACAGGCCTTTGCAAGAGATGTTCCCGGTAGGCTGTAAGAGCACTGTGCATAGCGAGTTGTTTGTTAGCTTCCCAAAGAGCTGGAAGCAAGATGCTGTGGGGCCCAACTCGCCCTTTGGAAAGAAGCCTGCACGTTGTGCCTTTCAGCTCTAGGGCAAAGTAGCACACCCAGAGCAGAAGTCCTACTTCAGCCAGATCAGGCCTGCAAAGAAACTGCGTTTCACAGGCCTTTGGAAGAGATTTTCCCGGTAGGCTGTAAGAGCACTGTGCAGAGCGAGTTGATTCTTAGCTTCCCAAAGAGCTGGAAGCAAGATGCTGTGGGGCCCAACTCGCCCTTTGGAAAGAAGCCTGCACGTTGTGCCTTTCATCTCTAGGGCAAAGTAGCACACCCAGAGCAGAAGTCCTACTTCGGCCAGATGAGGCCTGCAAAGAAACTGCGTTTCACAGGCCTTTGGAAGAGATGTTCCCACTAGGCTGTAAGAGCACTGTGCAGAGCAAGTTGTTTCTTAGCTTCCCAAAGAGCTGGAAGCAAGATGCTGTGGGGCCCAACTCACCCTTTGGAAAGAAGCCTGCACGTTGTGCCTTTCAGCTCTAGGGCAAAGTAGCACACCCAGAGCAGAAGTCCTACTTCAGCCAGATCAGGCCTGCAAAGAAACTGCGTTTCACAGGCCTTTGGAAGAGATGTTCCCGGTAGGCTGTAAGAGCACTGTGCAGAGCGAGTTGTTTCTTAGCTTCCCAAAGAGCTGGAAGCAAGATGCTGTGGGGCCCAACTCGCCCTTGGGAAAGAAGCCTGCACGTTGTGCCTTTCAGCTCTAGGGCAAAGTAGCACACCCAGAGCAGAAGTCCTACTTCAGCCAGATCAGGCCTGCAAAGAAACTGGGTTTCACAGGCCTTTGGAAGAGATGTTCCCGGTAGGCTGTAAGAGCACTGTGCAGAGCGAGTTGTTTCTTAGCTTCCCAAAGAGCTGGAAGCAAGATGCTGTGGGGCCCAACTCGCCCTTTGGAAAGAAGCCTGCACGTTGTGCCTTTCAGCTCTAGGGCAAAGTAGCACACCCAGAGCAGAAGTCCTACTTCAGCCAGATCAGGCCTGCAAAGAAACTGCGTTTCACAGGCCTTTGGGAGAGATGTTCCCGGTAGGCTGTAAGAGCACTGTGCAGAGCGAGTTGTTTCTTAGCTTCCCAAAGAGCTGGAAGCAAGATGCTGTGGGGCCCAACTCGCCCTTTGGAAAGAAGCCTGCACGTTGTGCCTTTCAGCTCTAGGGCAAAGTAGCACACCCAGAGCAGAAGTCCTACTTCAGCCAGATCAGGCCTGCAAAGAAACTGCGTTTCACAGGCCTTTGGAAGAGATGTTCCCGGTAGGCTGTAAGAGCACTGTGCAGAGCGAGTTGTTTCTTAGCTTCCCAAAGAGCTGGAAGCAAGATGCTGTGGGGCCCAACTCGCCCTCTGGAAAGAAGCCTGCACGTTGTGCCTTTCAGCTCTAGGGCAAAGTAGCACACCCAGAGCAGAAGTCCTACTTCAGCCAGATCAGGCCTGCAAAGAAACTGCGTTTCACAGGCCTTTGGAAGAGATGTTCCCGGTAGGCTGTAAGAGCACTGTGCAGAGCGAGTTGTTTCTTAGCTTCCCAAAGAGCTGGAAGCAAGATGCTGTGGGGCCCAACTCGCCCTTTGGAAAGAAGCCTGCACGTTGTGCCTTTCAGCTCTAGGGCAAAGTAGCACACCCAGAGCAGAAGTCCTACTTCAGCCAGATCAGGAGTGCAAAGAAACTGCGTTTCACAGGCCTTTGCAAGAGATGTTCCCGGTAGGCTGTAAGAGCACTGTGCAGAGCGAGTTGTTTCTTAGCTTCCCAAAGAGCTGAAGCAAGATGCTGTGGGGCCCAACTCGCCCTTTGGAAAGAAGCCTGCACGTTGTGCCTTTCAGCTCTAGGGCAAAGTAGCACACCCAGAGCAGAAGTCCTACTTCAGCCACATCAGGCCTGCAAAGAAACTGCGTTTCACAGGCCTTTGGAAGAGATGTTCCCGGTAGGCTGTAAGAGCACTGTGCAGAGCGAGTTGTTTCTTAGCTTCCCAAAGAGCTGGAAGCAAGATGCTGTGGGGCCCAACTCGCCCTTTGGAAAGAAGCCTGCACGTTGTGCCTTTCAGCTCTAGGGCAAAGTAGCACACCCAGAGCAGAAGTCCTACTTCAGCCAGATCAGGCCTGCAAAGAAACTGCGTTTCACAGGCCTTTGGAAGAGATGTTCCCGGTAGGCTGTAAGAGCACTGTGCAGAGCGAGTTGTTTCTTAGCTTCCCAAAGAGCTGGAAGCAAGATGCTGTGGGGCCCAACTCGCCCTTTGGAAAGAAGCCTGCACGTTGTGCCTTTCAGCTCTAGGGCAAAGTAGCACACCCAGAGCAGAAGTCCTACTTCAGCCAGATCAGGCCTGCAAAGAAACTGCGTTTCACAGGCCTTTGGCAGAGATGTTCCCGGTAGGCTGTAAGAGCACTGTGCAGAGCGAGTTGTTTCTTAGCTTCCCAAAGAGCTGGAAGCAAGATGCTGTGGGGCCCAACTCGCCCTCTGGAAAGAAGCCTGCACGTTGTGCCTTTCAGCTCTAGGGCAAAGTAGCACACCCAGAGCAGAAGTCCTACTTCAGCCAGATGAGGCCTGCAAAGAAACTGCGTTTCACAGGCCTTTGGAAGAGATGTTCCCACTAGGCTGTAAGAGCACTGTGCAGAGCGAGTTGTTTCTTAGCTTCCCAAAGAGCTGGAAGCAAGATGCTGTGGGGCCCAACTCGCCCTTTGGAAAGAAGCCTGCACGTTGTGCCTTTCAGCTCTAGGGCAAAGTAGCACACCCAGAGCAGAAGTCCTACTTCAGCCAGATCAGGCCTGCAAAGAAACTGCGTTTCACAGGCCTTTGGAAGAGATGTTCCCGGTAGGCTGTAAGAGCACTGTGCAGAGCGAGTTGTTTCTTAGCTTCCCAAAGAGCTGAAGCAAGATGCTGTGGGGCCCAACTCGCCCTTTGGAAAGAAGCCTGCACGTTGTGCCTTTCAGCTCTAGGGCAAAGTAGCACACCCAGAGCAGAAGTCCTACTTCAGCCAGATCAGGCCTGCAAAGAAACTGCGTTTCACAGGCCTTTGGGAGAGATGTTCCCGGTAGGCTGTAAGAGCACTGTGCAGAGCGAGTTGTTTCTTAGCTTCCCAAAGAGCTGGAAGCAAGATGCTGTGGGGCCCAACTCGCCCTTTGGAAAGAAGCCTGCACGTTGTGCCTTTCAGCTCTAGGGCAAAGTAGCACACCCAGAGCAGAAGTCCTACTTCAGCCAGATCAGGCCTGCAAAGAAACTGCGTTTCACAGGCCTTTGGAGGAGATGTTCCCACTAGGCTGTAAGAGCACTGTGCAGAGCGAGTTGTTTCTTAGCTTCCCAAAGAGCTGGAAGCAAGATGCTGTGGGGCCCAACTCGCCCTTTGGAAAGAAGCCTGCACGTTGTGCCTTTCAGCTCTAGGGCAAAGTAGCACACCCAGAGCAGAAGTGCTACTTCAGCCAGATCAGGCCTGCAAAGAAACTGCGTTTCACAGGCCTTTGGAAGAGATGTTCCCGGTAGGCTGTAAGAGCACTGTGCAGAGCGAGTTGTTTCTTAGCTTCCCAAAGAGCTGGAAGCAAGATGCTGTGGGGCCCAACTCGCCCTTTGGAAAGAAGCCTGCACGTTGTGCCTTTCAGCTCTAGGGCAAAGTAGCACACCCAGAGCAGAAGTCCTACTTCAGCCAGATCAGGCCTGCAAAGAAACTGTGTTTCACAGGCCTTTGGAAGAGATGTTCCCACTAGGCTGTAAGAGCACTGTGCAGAGCGAGTTGTTTCTTAGCTTCCCAAAGAGCTGGAAGCAAGATGCTGTGGGGCCCAACTCGCCCTTTGGAAAGAGGCCTGCACGTTGTGCCTTTCAGCTCTAGGGCAAAGTAGCACACCCAGAGCAGAAGTCCTACTTCAGCCAGATCAGGCCTGCAAAGAAACTGCGTTTCACAGGCCTTTGGAAGAGATGTTCCCGGTAGGCTGTAAGAGCACTGTGCAGAGCGAGTTGTTTCTTAGCTTCCCAAAGAGCTGGAAGCAAGATGCTGTGGGGCCCAACTCGCCCTTTGGAAAGAAGCCTGCACGTTGTGCCTTTCAGCTCTAGGGCAAAGTAGCACACCCAGAGCAGAAGTCCTACTTCAGCCAGATCAGGCCTGCAAAGAAACTGCGTTTCACAGGCCTTTGCAAGAGATGTTCCCGGTAGGCTGTAAGAGCACTGTGCATAGCGAGTTGTTTGTTAGCTTCCCAAAGAGCTGGAAGCAAGATGCTGTGGGGCCCAACTCGCCCTTTGGAAAGAAGCCTGCACGTTGTGCCTTTCAGCTCTAGGGCAAAGTAGCACACCCAGAGCAGAAGTCCTACTTCAGCCAGATCAGGCCTGCAAAGAAACTGCGTTTCACAGGCCTTTGGAAGAGATTTTCCCGGTAGGCTGTAAGAGCACTGTGCAGAGCGAGTTGATTCTTAGCTTCCCAAAGAGCTGGAAGCAAGATGCTGTGGGGCCCAACTCGCCCTTTGGAAAGAAGCCTGCACGTTGTGCCTTTCAGCTCTAGGGCAAAGTAGCACACCCAGAGCAGAAGTCCTACTTCAGCCAGATCAGGCCTGCAAAGAAACTGCGTTTCACAGGCCTTTGGAAGAGATGTTCCCACTAGGCTGTAAGAGCACTGTGCAGAGCAAGTTGTTTCTTAGCTTCCCAAAGAGCTGGAAGCAAGATGCTGTGGGGCCCAACTCACCCTTTGGAAAGAAGCCTGCACGTTGTGCCTTTCAGCTCTAGGGCAAAGTAGCACACCCAGAGCAGAAGTCCTACTTCAGCCAGATCAGGCCTGCAAAGAAACTGCGTTTCACAGGCCTTTGGAAGAGATGTTCCCGGTAGGCTGTAAGAGCACTGTGCAGAGCGAGTTGTTTCTTAGCTTCCCAAAGAGCTGGAAGCAAGATGCTGTGGGGCCCAACTCGCCCTTGGGAAAGAAGCCTGCACGTTGTGCCTTTCAGCTCTAGGGCAAAGTAGCACACCCAGAGCAGAAGTCCTACTTCAGCCAGATCAGGCCTGCAAAGAAACTGCGTTTCACAGGCCTTTGGAAGAGATGTTCCCACTAGGCTGTAAGATCAGTGTGCAGAGCGAGTTGTTTCTTAGCTTCCCAAAGAGCTGGAAGCAAGATGCTGTGGGGCCCAACTCGCCCTTTGGAAAGAAGCCTGCACGTTGTGCCTTTCAGCTCTAGGGCAAAGTAGCACACCCAGAGCAGAAGTCCTACTTCAGCCAGATCAGGCCTGCAAAGAAACTGCGTTTCACAGGCCTTTGGAGGAGATGTTCCCACTAGGCTGTAAGAGCACTGTGCAGAGCGAGTTGTTTCTTAGCTTCCCAAAGAGCTGGAAGCAAGATGCTGTGGGGCCCAACTCGCCCTTTGGAAAGAAGCCTGCACGTTGTGCCTTTCAGCTCTAGGGCAAAGTAGCACACCCAGAGCAGAAGTCCTACTTCAGCCAGATCAGGCCTGCAAAGAAACTGCGTTTCACAGGCCTTTGGAAGAGATTTTCCCGGTAGGCTGTAAGAGCACTGTGCAGAGCGAGTTGATTCTTAGCTTCCCAAAGAGCTGGAAGCAAGATGCTGTGGGGCCCAACTCGCCCTTTGGAAAGAAGCCTGCACGTTGTGCCTTTCAGCTCTAGGGCAAAGTAGCACACCCAGAGCAGAAGTCCTACTTCAGCCAGATCAGGCCTGCAAAGAAACTGCGTTTCACAGGCCTTTGGAAGAGATGTTCCCACTAGGCTGTAAGAGCACTGTGCAGAGCGAGTTGTTTCTTAGCTTCCCAAAGAGCTGGAAGCAAGATGCTGTGGGGCCCAACTCGCCCTTTGGAAAGAAGCCTGCACGTTGTGCCTTTCAGCTCTAGGGCAAAGTAGCACACCCAGAGCAGAAGTCCTACTTCAGCCAGATCAGGCCTGCAAAGAAACTGCGTTTCACAGGCCTTTGGGAGAGATGTTCCCGGTAGGCTGTAAGAGCACCTTGCAGAGCGAGTTGTTTCTTAGCTTCCCAAAGAGCTGGAAGCAAGATGCTGTGGGGCCCAACTCGCCCTTTGGAAAGAAGCCTGCACGTTGTGCCTTTCAGCTCTAGGGCAAAGTAGCACACCCAGAGCAGAAGTCCTACTTCAGCCAGATCAGGCCTGCAAAGAATCTGCGTTTCACAGGCCTTTGGAAGAGATGTTCCCGGTAGGCTGTAAGAGCACTGTGCAGAGCGAGTTCTTTCTTAGCTTCCCAAAGAGCTGGAAGCAAGATGCTGTGGGGCCCAACTCGCCCTTTGGAAAGAAGCCTGCACATTGTGCCTTTTAGCTCTAGGGCAAAGTAGCACACCCAGAGCAGAAGTCCTACTTCAGCCAGATCAGGCCTGCACAAACACTGCGTTTCACAGGCCTTTGGAGGAGATGTTCCCACTAGGCTGTAAGAGCACTGTGCAGAGCGAGTTGTTTCTTAGCTTCCCAAAGAGCTGGAAGCAAGATGCTGTGGGGCCCAACTCGCCCTTTGGAAAGAAGCCTGCACGTTGTGCCTTTCAGCTCTAGGGCAAAGTAGCACACCCAGAGCAGATGTCCAACTTCAGCCAGATCAGGCCTGCAAAGAAACTGCGTTTCACAGGCCTTTGGAAGGGATGTTCCCGGTAGGCTGTAAGAGCACTGTGCAGAGCGAGTTGTTTCTTAGCTTCCCAAAGAGCTGGAAGCAAGATGCTGTGGGGCCCAACTCGCCCTCTGGAAAGAAGCCTGCACGTTTTACCTTTCAGCTCTAGGGCAAAGTAGCACACGCAGAGCAGAAGTCCTACTTCAGCCAGATCAGGCCTGCAAAGAAACTGCGTTTCACAGGCCTTTGGAAGAGATGTTCCCACTAGGCTGTAAGAGCACTGTGCAGAGCGAGTTGTTTCTTAGCTTCCCAAAGAGTTGGAATCAAGATGCTGTGGGGCCCAACTCTCCCTCTGGAAAGAAGCCTGCACGTTGTGCCTTTCAGCTCTAGGGCAAAGTAGCACACCCAGAGCAGAAGTCCTACTTCAGCCAGATCAGGCCTGCAAAGAAACTGCGTTTCACAGGCCTTTGGAAGAGATGTTCCCGGTAGGCTGTAAGAGCACTGTGCAGAGCGAGTTGTTTCTTAGCTTCCCAAAGAGCTGGAAGCAAGATGCTGTGGGGCCCAACTCGCCCTTTGGAAAGAAGCCTGCACGTTGTGCCTTTCAGCTCTAGGGCAAAGTAGCACACCCAGAGCAGAAGTCCTACTTCAGCCAGATCAGGAGTGCAAAGAAACTGCGTTTCACAGGCCTTTGCAAGAGATGTTCCCGGTAGGCTGTAAGAGCACTGTGCAGAGCGAGTTGTTTCTTAGCTTCCCAAAGAGCTGAAGCAAGATGCTGTGGGGCCCAACTCGCCCTTTGGAAAGAAGCCTGCACGTTGTGCCTTTCAGCTCTAGGGCAAAGTAGCACACCCAGAGCAGAAGTCCTACTTCAGCCACATCAGGCCTGCAAAGAAACTGCGTTTCACAGGCCTTTGGAAGACATGTTCCCGGTAGGCTGTAAGAGCACTGTGCAGAGCGAGTTGTTTCTTAGCTTCCCAAAGAGCTGGAAGCAAGATGCTGTGGGGCCCAACTCGCCCTTTGGAAAGAAGCCTGCACGTTGTGCCTTTCAGCTCTAGGGCAAAGTAGCACACCCAGAGCAGAAGTCCTACTTCAGCCAGATCAGGCCTGCAAAGAAACTGCGTTTCACAGGCCTTTGGAAGAGATGTTCCCGGTAGGCTGTAAGAGCACTGTGCAGAGCGAGTTGTTTCTTAGCTTCCCAAAGAGCTGGAAGCAAGATGCTGTGGGGCCCAACTCGCCCTTTGGAAAGAAGCCTGCACGTTGTGCCTTTCAGCTCTAGGGCAAAGTAGCACACCCAGAGCAGAAGTCCTACTTCAGCCAGATCAGGCCTGCAAAGAAACTGCGTTTCACAGGCCTTTGGGAGAGATGTTCCCGGTAGGCTGTAAGAGCACTGTGCAGAGCGAGTTGTTTCTTAGCTTCCCAAAGAGCTGGAAGCAAGATGCTGTGGGGCCCAACTCGCCCTCTGGAAAGAAGCCTGCACGTTGTGCCTTTCAGCTCGAGGGCAAAGTAGCACACCCAGAGCAGAAGTCCTACTTCAGCCAGATGAGGCCTGCAAAGAAACTGCGTTTCACAGGCCTTTGGAAGAGATGTTCCCACTAGGCTGTAAGAGCACTGTGCAGAGCGAGTTGTTTCTTAGCTTCCCAAAGAGCTGGAAGCAAGATGCTGTGGGGCCCAACTCGCCCTTTGGAAAGAAGCCTGCACGTTGTGCCTTTCAGCTCTAGGGCAAAGTAGCACACCCAGAGCAGAAGTCCTACTTCAGCCAGATCAGGCCTGCAAAGAAACTGCGTTTCACAGGCCTTTGGAAGAGATGTTCCCGGTAGGCTGTAAGAGCACTGTGCAGAGCGAGTTGTTTCTTAGCTTCCCAAAGAGCTGAAGCAAGATGCTGTGGGGCCCAACTCGCCCTTTGGAAAGAAGCCTGCACGTTGTGCCTTTCAGCTCTAGGGCAAAGTAGCACACCCAGAGCAGAAGTCCTACTTCAGCCACATCAGGCCTGCAAAGAAATTGCGTTTCACAGGCCTTTGGAAGAGATGTTCCCGGTAGGCTGTAAGAGCACTGTGCAGAGCGAGTTGTTTCTTAGCTTCCCAAAGAGCTGGAAGCAAGATGCTGTGGGGCCCAACTCGCCCTTGGGAAAGAAGCCTGCACGTTGTGCCTTTCAGCTCTAGGGCAAAGTAGCACACCCAGAGCAGAAGTCCTACTTCAGCCAGATCAGGCCTGCAAAGAAACTCGGTTTCACAGGCCTTTGGAAGAGATGTTCCCGGTAGGCTGTAAGAGCACTGTGCAGAGCGAGTTGTTTCTTAGCTTCCCAAAGAGCTGGAAGCAAGATGCTGTGGGGCCCAACTCGCCCTTTGGAAAGAAGCCTGCACGTTGTGCCTTTCAGCTCTAGGGCAAAGTAGCACACCCAGAGCAGAAGTCCTACTTCAGCCAGATCAGGCCTGCAAAGAAACTGCGTTTCACAGGCCTTTGGAAGAGATGTTCCCACTAGGCTGTAAGAGCACTGTGCAGAGCGAGTTGTTTCTTAGCTTCCCAAAGAGCTGGAAGCAAGATGCTGTGGGGCCCAACTCGCCCTTTGGAAAGAAGCCTGCACGTTGTGCCTTTCAGCTCTAGGGCAAAGTAGCACACCCAGAGCAGAAGTCCTACTTCAGCCAGATCAGGCCTGCAAAGAAACTGCGTTTCACAGGCCTTTGGGAGAGATGTTCCCGGTAGGCTGTAAGAGCACTGTGCAGAGCGAGTTGTTTCTTAGCTTCCCAAAGAGCTGGAAGCAAGATGCTGTGGGGCCCAACTCGCCCTTTGGAAAGAAGCCTGCACGTTGTGCCTTTCAGCTCTAGGGCAAAGTAGCACACCCAGAGCAGAAGTCCTACTTCAGCCAGATCAGGCCTGCAAAGACACTGCGTTTCACAGGCCTTTGGAGGAGATGTTCCCACTAGGCTGTAAGAGCACTGTGCAGAGCGAGTTGTTTCTTAGCTTCCCAAAGAGCTGGAAGCAAGATGCTGTGGGGCCCAACTCGCCCTTTGGAAAGAAGCCTGCACGTTGTGCCTTTCAGCTCTAGGGCAAAGTAGCACACCCAGAGCAGAAGTGCTACTTCAGCCAGATCAGGCCTGCAAAGAAACTGCGTTTCACAGGCCTTTGGAAGAGATGTTCCCGGTAGGCTGTAAGAGCACTGTGCAGAGCGAGTTGTTTCTTAGCTTCCCAAAGAGCTGGAAGCAAGATGCTGTGGGGCCCAACTCGCCCTTTGGAAAGAAGCCTGCACGTTGTGCCTTTCAGCTCTAGGGCAAAGTAGCACACCCAGAGCAGAAGTCCTACTTCAGCCAGATCAGGCCTGCAAAGAAACTGCGTTTCACAGGCCTTTGGAAGAGATGTTCCCACTAGGCTGTAAGAGCACTGTGCAGAGCGAGTTGTTTCTTAGCTTCCCAAAGAGCTGGAAGCAAGATGCTGTGGGGCCCAACTCGCCCTTTGGAAAGAAGCCTGCACGTTGTGCCTTTCAGCTCTAGGGCAAAGTAGCACACCCAGAGCAGAAGTCCTACTTCAGCCAGATCAGGCCTGCAAAGAAACTGCGTTTCACAGGCCTTTGGAAGAGATGTTCCCGGTAGGCTGTAAGAGCACTGTGCAGAGCGAGTTGTTTCTTAGCTTCCCAAAGAGCTGGAAGCAAGATGCTGTGGGGCCCAACTCGCCCTTTGGAAAGAGGCCTGCACGTTGTGCCTTTCAGCTCTAGGGCAAAGTAGCACACCCAGAGCAGAAGTCCTACTTCAGCCAGATCAGGCCTGCAAAGAAACTGCGTTTCACAGGCCTTTGGAAGAGATGTTCCCGGTAGGCTGTAAGAGCACTGTGCAGAGCGAGTTGTTTCTTAGCTTCCCAAAGAGCTGGAAGCAAGATGCTGTGGGGCCCAACTCGCCCTTTGGAAAGAAGCCTGCACGTTGTGCCTTTCAGCTCTAGGGCAAAGTAGCACACCCAGAGCAGAAGTCCTACTTCAGCCAGATCAGGCCTGCAAAGAAACTGCGTTTCACAGGCCTTTGCAAGAGATGTTCCCGGTAGGCTGTAAGAGCACTGTGCATAGCGAGTTGTTTGTTAGCTTCCCAAAGAGCTGGAAGCAAGATGCTGTGGGGCCCAACTCGCCCTTTGGAAAGAAGCCTGCACGTTGTGCCTTTCAGCTCTAGGGCAAAGTAGCACACCCAGAGCAGAAGTCCTACTTCAGCCAGATCAGGCCTGCAAAGAAACTGCGTTTCACAGGCCTTTGGAAGAGATTTTCCCGGTAGGCTGTAAGAGCACTGTGCAGAGCGAGTTGATTCTTAGCTTCCCAAAGAGCTGGAAGCAAGATGCTGTGGGGCCCAACTCGCCCTTTGGAAAGAAGCCTGCACGTTGTGCCTTTCAGCTCTAGGGCAAAGTAGCACACCCAGAGCAGAAGTCCTACTTCAGCCAGATCAGGCCTGCAAAGAAACTGCGTTTCACAGGCCTTTGGAAGAGATGTTCCCACTAGGCTGTAAGAGCACTGTGCAGAGCAAGTTGTTTCTTAGCTTCCCAAAGAGCTGGAAGCAAGATGCTGTGGGGCCCAACTCACCCTTTGGAAAGAAGCCTGCACGTTGTGCCTTTCAGCTCTAGGGCAAAGTAGCACACCCAGAGCAGAAGTCCTACTTCAGCCAGATCAGGCCTGCAAAGAAACTGCGTTTCACAGGCCTTTGGAAGAGATGTTCCCGGTAGGCTGTAAGAGCACTGTGCAGAGCGAGTTGTTTCTTAGCTTCCCAAAGAGCTGGAAGCAAGATGCTGTGGGGCCCAACTCGCCCTTGGGAAAGAAGCCTGCACGTTGTGCCTTTCAGCTCTAGGGCAAAGTAGCACACCCAGAGCAGAAGTCCTACTTCAGCCAGATCAGGCCTGCAAAGAAACTGCGTTTCACAGGCCTTTGGAAGAGATGTTCCCACTAGGCTGTAAGAGCAGTGTGCAGAGCGAGTTGTTTCTTAGCTTCCCAAAGAGCTGGAAGCAAGATGCTGTGGGGCCCAACTCGCCCTTTGGAAAGAAGCCTGCACGTTGTGCCTTTCAGCTCTAGGGCAAAGTAGCACACCCAGAGCAGAAGTCCTACTTCAGCCAGATCAGGCCAGCAAAGAAACTGCGTTTCACAGGCCTTTGGAGGAGATGTTCCCACTAGGCTGTAAGAGCACTGTGCAGAGCGAGTTGTTTCTTAGCTTCCCAAAGAGCTGGAAGCAAGATGCTGTGGGGCCCAACTCGCCCTTTGGAAAGAAGCCTGCACGTTGTGCCTTTCAGCTCTAGGGCAAAGTAGCACACCCAGAGCAGAAGTCCTACTTCAGCCAGATCAGGCCTGCAAAGAAACTGCGTTTCACAGGCCTTTGGAAGAGATTTTCCCGGTAGGCTGTAAGAGCACTGTGCAGAGCGAGTTGATTCTTAGCTTCCCAAAGAGCTGGAAGCAAGATGCTGTGGGGCCCAACTCGCCCTTTGGAAAGAAGCCTGCACGTTGTGCCTTTCAGCTCTAGGGCAAAGTAGCACACCCAGAGCAGAAGTCCTACTTCAGCCAGATCAGGCCTGCAAAGAAACTGCGTTTCGCAGGCCTTTGGAAGAGATGTTCCCACTAGGCTGTAAGAGCACTGTGCAGAGCGAGTTGTTTCTTAGCTTCCCAAAGAGCTGGAAGCAAGATGCTGTGGGGCCCAACTCGCCCTTTGGAAAGAAGCCTGCACGTTGTGCCTTTCAGCTCTAGGGCAAAGTAGCACACCCAGAGCAGAAGTCCTACTTCAGCCAGATCAGGCCTGCAAAGAAACTGCGTTTCACAGGCCTTTGGGAGAGATGTTCCCGGTAGGCTGTAAGAGCACCTTGCAGAGCGAGTTGTTTCTTAGCTTCCCAAAGAGCTGGAAGCAAGATGCTGTGGGGCCCAACTCGCCCTTTGGAAAGAAGCCTGCACGTTGTGCCTTTCAGCTCTAGGGCAAAGTAGCACACCCAGAGCAGAAGTCCTACTTCAGCCAGATCAGGCCTGCAAAGAATCTGCGTTTCACAGGCCTTTGGAAGAGATGTTCCCGGTAGGCTGTAAGAGCACTGTGCAGAGCGAGTTCTTTCTTAGCTTCCCAAAGAGCTGGAAGCAAGATGCTGTGGGGCCCAACTCGCCCTTTGGAAAGAAGCCTGCACATTGTGCCTTTTAGCTCTAGGGCAAAGTAGCACACCCAGAGCAGAAGTCCTACTTCAGCCAGATCAGGCCTGCACAAACACTGCGTTTCACAGGCCTTTGGAGGAGATGTTCCCACTAGGCTGTAAGAGCACTGTGCAGAGCGAGTTGTTTCTTAGCTTCCCAAAGAGCTGGAAGCAAGATGCTGTGGGGCCCAACTCGCCCTTTGGAAAGAAGCCTGCACGTTGTGCCTTTCAGCTCTAGGGCAAAGTAGCACACCCAGAGCAGAAGTGCTACTTCAGCCAGATCAGGCCTGCAAAGAAACTGCATTTCACAGGCCTTTGGGAGAGATGTTCCCGGTAGGCTGTAAGAGCACTGTGCAGAGCGAGTTGTTTCTTAGCTTCCCAAAGAGCTGGAAGCAAGATGCTGTGGGGCCCAACTCGCCCTTTGGAAACAAGCCTGCACGTTGTGCCTTTCAGCTCTAGGGCAAAGTAGCACACCCAGAGCAGATGTCCCACTTCAGCCAGATCAGGCCTGCAAAGAAACTGCGTTTCACAGGCCTTTGGAAGGGATGTTCCCGGTAGGCTGTAAGAGCACTGTGCAGAGCGAGTTGTTTCTTAGCTTCCCAAAGAGCTGGAAGCAAGATGCTGTGGGGCCCAACTCGCCCTTTGGAAAGAAGCCTGCACGTTTTACCTTTCAGCTCTAGAGCAAAGTAGCACACGCAGAGCAGAAGTCCTACTTCAGCCAGATCAGGCCTGCAAAGAAACTGCGTTTCACAGGCCTTTGGAAGAGATGTTCCCACTAGGCTGTAAGAGCACTGTGCAGAGCGAGTTGTTTCTTAGCTTCCCAAAGAGTTGGAATCAAGATGCTGTGGGGCCCAACTCGCCCTCTGGAAAGAAGCCTGCACGTTGTGCCTTTCAGCTCTAGGGCAAAGTAGCACACCCAGAGCAGAAGTCCTACTTCAGCCAGATCAGGCCTGCAAAGAAACTGCGTTTCACAGGCCTTTGGAAGAGATGTTCCCGGTAGGCTGTAAGAGCACTGTGCAGAGCGAGTTGTTTCTTAGCTTCCCAAAGAGCTGGAAGCAAGATGCTGTGGGGCCCAACTCGCCCTTTGGAAAGAAGCCTGCACGTTGTGCCTTTCAGCTCTAGGGCAAAGTAGCACACCCAGAGCAGAAGTCCTACTTCAGCCAGATCAGGCCTGCAAAGAAACTGCGTTTCACAGGCCTTTGGAAGAGATGTTCCCGGTAGGCTGTAAGAGCACTGTGCAGAGCGCGTTGTTTCTTAGCTTCCCAAAGAGCTGGAAGCAAGATGCTGTGGGGCCCAACTCGCCCTTTGGAAAGAAGCCTGCACGTTGTGCCTTTCAGCTCTAGGGCAAAGTAGCACACCCAGAGCAGAAGTCCTACTTCAGCCAGATCAGGCCTGCAAAGAAACTGCGTTTCACAGGCCTTTGGAAGAGATGTTCGCGGTAGGCTGTAAGAGCACTGTGCAGAGCGAGTTGTTTCTTAGCTTCCCAAAGAGCTGGAAGCAAGATGCTGTGGGGCCCAACTCGCCCTTTGGAAAGAAGCCTGCACGTTGTGCCTTTCAGCTCTAGGGCAAAGTAGCACACCCAGAGCAGAAGTCCTACTTCAGCCAGATCAGGCCTGATAAGACACTGCGTTTCACAGGCCTTTGGAGGAGATGTTCCCACTAGGCTGTAAGAGCACTGTGCAGAGCGAGTTGTTTCTTAGCTTCCCAAAGAGCTGGAAGCAAGATGCTGTGGGGCCCAACTCGCCCTTTGGAAAGAAGCCTGCACGTTGTGCCTTTCAGCTCTAGGGCAAAGTAGCACACCCAGAGCAGAAGTGCTACTTCAGCCAGATCAGGCCTGCAAAGAAACTGCGTTTCACAGGCCTTTGGAAGAGATGTTCCCGGTAGGCTGTAAGAGCACTGTGCAGAGCGAGTTGTTTCTTAGCTTCCCAAAGAGCTGGAAGCAAGATGCTGTGGGGCCCAACTCGCCCTTTGGAAAGAAGCCTGCACGTTGTGCCTTTCAGCTCTAGGGCAAAGTAGCACACCCAGAGCAGAAGTCCTACTTCAGCCAGATCAGGCCTGCAAAGAAACTGCGTTTCACAGGCCTTTGGAAGAGATGTTCCCGGTAGGCTGTAAGAGCACTGTGCAGAGCGAGTTGTTTCTTAGCTTCCCAAAGAGCTGGAAGCAAGATGCTGTGGGGCCCAACTCGCCCTTTGGAAAGAAGCCTGCACGTTGTGCCTTTCAGCTCTAGGGCAAAGTAGCACACTCAGAGCAGAAGTCCTACTTCAGCCAGATCAGGCCTGAAAGAAACTGCGTTTCACAGGCCTTTGCAAGAGATGTTCCCGGTAGGCTGTAAGAGCACTGTGCATAGCGAGTTGTTTGTTAGCTTCCCAAAGAGCTGGAAGCAAGATGCTGTGGGGCCCAACTCGCCCTTTGGAAAGAAGCCTGCACGTTGTGCCTTTCAGCTCTAGGGCAAAGTAGCACACCCAGAGCAGAAGTCCTACTTCAGCCAGATCAGGCGTGCAAAGAAACTGCGTTTCACAGGCCTTTGGAAGAGATTTTCCCACTAGGCTGTAAGAGCACTGTGCAGAGCGAGTTGATTCTTAGCTTCCCAAAGAGCTGGAAGCAAGATGCTGTGGGGCCCAACTCGCCCTTTGGAAAGAAGCCTGAACGTTGTGCCTTTCAGCTCTAGGGCAAAGTAGCACACCCAGAGCAGAAGTCCTACTTCAGCCAGATCAGGCCTGCAAAGAAACTGCGTTTCACAGGCCTTTGGAAGAGATGTTCCCACTAGGCTGTAAGAGCACTGTGCAGAGCAAGTTGTTTCTTAGCTTCCCAAAGAGCTGGAAGCAAGATGCTGTGGGGCCCAACTCACCCTTTGGAAAGAAGCCTGCACGTTGTGCCTTTCAGCTCTAGGGCAAAGTAGCACACCCAGAGCAGAAGTCCTACTTCAGCCAGATCAGGCCTGCAAAGAAACTGCGTTTCACAGGTCTTTGGAAGAGATGTTCCCGGTAGGCTGTAAGAGCACTGTGCAGAGCGAGTTGTTTCTTAGCTTCCCAAAGAGCTGGAAGCAAGATGCTGTGGGGCCCAACTCGCCCTTTGGAAAGAAGCCTGCACGTTGTGCCTTTCAGCTCTAGGGCAAAGTAGCACACCCAGAGCAGAAGTGCTACTTCAGCCAGATCAGGCCTGCAAAGAAACTGCGTTTCACAGGCCTTTGGAAGAGATGTTCCCACTAGGCTGTAAGAGCACTGTGCAGAGCGAGTTGTTTCTTAGCTTCCCAAAGAGCTGGAAGCAAGATGCTGTGGGGCCCAACTCGCCCTTTGGAAAGAAGCCTGCACGTTGTGCCTTTCAGCTCTAGGGCAAAGTAGCACACCCAGAGCAGAAGTCCTACTTCAGCCAGATCAGGCCTGCAAAGAAACTGCGTTTCACAGGCCTTTGGGAGAGATGTTCCCGGTAGGCTGTAAGAGCACTGTGCAGAGCGAGTTGTTTCTTAGCTTCCCAAAGAGCTGGAAGCAAGATGCTGTGGGGCCCAACTCGCCCTTTGGAAAGAAGCCTGCACGTTGTGCCTTTCAGCTCTAGGGCAAAGTAGCACACCCAGAGCAGAAGTCCTACTTCAGCCAGATCAGGCCTGCAAAGAATCTGCGTTTCACAGGCCTTTGGAAGAGATGTTCCCGGTAGGCTGTAAGAGCACTGTGCAGAGCGAGTTCTTTCTTAGCTTCCCAAAGAGCTGGAAGCAAGATGCTGTGGGGCCCAACTCGCCCTTTGGAAAGAAGCCTGCACATTGTGCCTTTTAGCTCTAGGGCAAAGTAGCACACCCAGAGCAGAAGTCCTACTTCAGCCAGATCAGGCCTGCACAAACACTGCGTTTCACAGGCCTTTGGAGGAGATGTTCCCACTAGGCTGTAAGAGCACTGTGCAGAGCGAGTTGTTTCTTAGCTTCCCAAAGAGCTGGAAGCAAGATGCTGTGGGGCCCAACTCGCCCTTTGGAAAGAAGCCTGCACGTTGTGCCTTTCAGCTCTAGGGCAAAGTAGCACACCCAGAGCAGAAGTGCTACTTCAGCCAGATCAGGCCTGCAAAGAAACTGCATTTCACAGGCCTTTGGGAGAGATGTTCCCGGTAGGCTGTAAGAGCACTGTGCAGAGCGAGTTGTTTCTTAGCTTCCCAAAGAGCTGGAAGCAAGATGCTGTGGGGCCCAACTCGCCCTTTGGAAAGAAGCCTGCACGTTGTGCCTTTCAGCTCTAGGGCAAAGTAGCACACCCAGAGCAGATGTCCCACTTCAGCCAGATCAGGCCTGCAAAGAAACTGCGTTTCACAGGCCTTTGGAAGGGATGTTCCCGGTAGGCTGTAAGAGCACTGTGCAGAGCGAGTTGTTTCTTAGCTTCCCAAAGAGCTGGAAGCAAGATGCTGTGGGGCCCAACTCGCCCTTTGGAAAGAAGCCTGCACGTTTTACCTTTCAGCTCTAGAGCAAAGTAGCACACGCAGAGCAGAAGTCCTACTTCAGCCAGATCAGGCCTGCAAAGAAACTGCGTTTCACAGGCCTTTGGAAGAGATGTTCCCACTAGGCTGTAAGAGCACTGTGCAGAGCGAGTTGTTTCTTAGCTTCCCAAAGAGTTGGAATCAAGATGCTGTGGGGCCCAACTCGCCCTCTGGAAAGAAGCCTGCACGTTGTGCCTTTCAGCTCTAGGGCAAAGTAGCACACCCAGAGCAGAAGTCCTACTTCAGCCAGATCAGGCCTGCAAAGAAACTGCGTTTCACAGGCCTTTGGAAGAGATGTTCCCGGTAGGCTGTAAGAGCACTGTGCAGAGCGAGTTGTTTCTTAGCTTCCCAAAGAGCTGGAAGCAAGATGCTGTGGGGCCCAACTCGCCCTTTGGAAAGAAGCCTGCACGTTGTGCCTTTCAGCTCTAGGGCAAAGTAGCACACCCAGAGCAGAAGTCCTACTTCAGCCAGATCAGGCCTGCAAAGAAACTGCGTTTCACAGGCCTTTGGAAGAGATGTTCCCGGTAGGCTGTAAGAGCACTGTGCAGAGCGCGTTGTTTCTTAGCTTCCCAAAGAGCTGGAAGCAAGATGCTGTGGGGCCCAACTCGCCCTTTGGAAAGAAGCCTGCACGTTGTGCCTTTCAGCTCTAGGGCAAAGTAGCACACCCAGAGCAGAAGTCCTACTTCAGCCAGATCAGGCCTGCAAAGAAACTGCGTTTCACAGGCCTTTGGAAGAGATGTTCGCGGTAGGCTGTAAGAGCACTGTGCAGAGCGAGTTGTTTCTTAGCTTCCCAAAGAGCTGGAAGCAAGATGCTGTGGGGCCCAACTCGCCCTTTGGAAAGAAGCCTGCACGTTGTGCCTTTCAGCTCTAGGGCAAAGTAGCACACCCAGAGCAGAAGTCCTACTTCAGCCAGATCAGGCCTGATAAGACACTGCGTTTCACAGGCCTTTGGAGGAGATGTTCCCACTAGGCTGTAAGAGCACTGTGCAGAGCGAGTTGTTTCTTAGCTTCCCAAAGAGCTGGAAGCAAGATGCTGTGGGGCCCAACTCGCCCTTTGGAAAGAAGCCTGCACGTTGTGCCTTTCAGCTCTAGGGCAAAGTAGCACACCCAGAGCAGATGTCCCACTTCAGCCAGATCAGGCCTGCAAAGAAACTGCGTTTCACAGGCCTTTGGAAGGGATGTTCCCGGTAGGCTGTAAGAGCACTGTGCAGAGCGAGTTGTTTCTTAGCTTCCCAAAGAGCTGGAAGCAAGATGCTGTGGGGCCCAACTCGCCCTTTGGAAAGAAGCCTGCACGTTTTACCTTTCAGCTCTAGAGCAAAGTAGCACACGCAGAGCAGAAGTCCTACTTCAGCCAGATCAGGCCTGCAAAGAAACTGCGTTTCACAGGCCTTTGGAAGAGATGTTCCCACTAGGCTGTAAGAGCACTGTGCAGAGCGAGTTGTTTCTTAGCTTCCCAAAGAGTTGGAATCAAGATGCTGTGGGGCCCAACTCGCCCTCTGGAAAGAAGCCTGCACGTTGTGCCTTTCAGCTCTAGGGCAAAGTAGCACACCCAGAGCAGAAGTCCTACTTCAGCCAGATCAGGCCTGCAAAGAAACTGCGTTTCACAGGCCTTTGGAAGAGATGTTCCCGGTAGGCTGTAAGAGCACTGTGCAGAGCGAGTTGTTTCTTAGCTTCCCAAAGAGCTGGAAGCAAGATGCTGTGGGGCCCAACTCGCCCTTTGGAAAGAAGCCTGCACGTTGTGCCTTTCAGCTCTAGGGCAAAGTAGCACACCCAGAGCAGAAGTCCTACTTCAGCCAGATCAGGCCTGCAAAGAAACTGCGTTTCACAGGCCTTTGGAAGAGATGTTCCCGGTAGGCTGTAAGAGCACTGTGCAGAGCGCGTTGTTTCTTAGCTTCCCAAAGAGCTGGAAGCAAGATGCTGTGGGGCCCAACTCGCCCTTTGGAAAGAAGCCTGCACGTTGTGCCTTTCAGCTCTAGGGCAAAGTAGCACACCCAGAGCAGAAGTCCTACTTCAGCCAGATCAGGCCTGCAAAGAAACTGCGTTTCACAGGCCTTTGGAAGAGATGTTCGCGGTAGGCTGTAAGAGCACTGTGCAGAGCGAGTTGTTTCTTAGCTTCCCAAAGAGCTGGAAGCAAGATGCTGTGGGGCCCAACTCGCCCTTTGGAAAGAAGCCTGCACGTTGTGCCTTTCAGCTCTAGGGCAAAGTAGCACACCCAGAGCAGAAGTCCTACTTCAGCCAGATCAGGCCTGATAAGACACTGCGTTTCACAGGCCTTTGGAGGAGATGTTCCCACTAGGCTGTAAGAGCACTGTGCAGAGCGAGTTGTTTCTTAGCTTCCCAAAGAGCTGGAAGCAAGATGCTGTGGGGCCCAACTCGCCCTTTGGAAAGAAGCCTGCACGTTGTGCCTTTCAGCTCTAGGGCAAAGTAGCACACCCAGAGCAGAAGTGCTACTTCAGCCAGATCAGGCCTGCAAAGAAACTGCGTTTCACAGGCCTTTGGAAGAGATGTTCCCGGTAGGCTGTAAGAGCACTGTGCAGAGCGAGTTGTTTCTTAGCTTCCCAAAGAGCTGGAAGCAAGATGCTGTGGGGCCCAACTCGCCCTTTGGAAAGAAGCCTGCACGTTGTGCCTTTCAGCTCTAGGGCAAAGTAGCACACCCAGAGCAGAAGTCCTACTTCAGCCAGATCAGGCCTGCAAAGAAACTGCGTTTCACAGGCCTTTGGAAGAGATGTTCCCGGTAGGCTGTAAGAGCACTGTGCAGAGCGAGTTGTTTCTTAGCTTCCCAAAGAGCTGGAAGCAAGATGCTGTGGGGCCCAACTCGCCCTTTGGAAAGAAGCCTGCACGTTGTGCCTTTCAGCTCTAGGGCAAAGTAGCACACTCAGAGCAGAAGTCCTACTTCAGCCAGATCAGGCCTGAAAGAAACTGCGTTTCACAGGCCTTTGCAAGAGATGTTCCCGGTAGGCTGTAAGAGCACTGTGCATAGCGAGTTGTTTGTTAGCTTCCCAAAGAGCTGGAAGCAAGATGCTGTGGGGCCCAACTCGCCCTTTGGAAAGAAGCCTGCACGTTGTGCCTTTCAGCTCTAGGGCAAAGTAGCACACCCAGAGCAGAAGTCCTACTTCAGCCAGATCAGGCGTGCAAAGAAACTGCGTTTCACAGGCCTTTGGAAGAGATTTTCCCACTAGGCTGTAAGAGCACTGTGCAGAGCGAGTTGATTCTTAGCTTCCCAAAGAGCTGGAAGCAAGATGCTGTGGGGCCCAACTCGCCCTTTGGAAAGAAGCCTGAACGTTGTGCCTTTCAGCTCTAGGGCAAAGTAGCACACCCAGAGCAGAAGTCCTACTTCAGCCAGATCAGGCCTGCAAAGAAACTGCGTTTCACAGGCCTTTGGAAGAGATGTTCCCACTAGGCTGTAAGAGCACTGTGCAGAGCAAGTTGTTTCTTAGCTTCCCAAAGAGCTGGAAGCAAGATGCTGTGGGGCCCAACTCACCCTTTGGAAAGAAGCCTGCACGTTGTGCCTTTCAGCTCTAGGGCAAAGTAGCACACCCAGAGCAGAAGTCCTACTTCAGCCAGATCAGGCCTGCAAAGAAACTGCGTTTCACAGGCCTTTGGAAGAGATGTTCCCGGTAGGCTGTAAGAGCACTGTGCAGAGCGAGTTGTTTCTTAGCTTCCCAAAGAGCTGGAAGCAAGATGCTGTGGGGCCCAACTCGCCCTTTGGAAAGAAGCCTGCACGTTGTGCCTTTCAGCTCTAGGGCAAAGTAGCACACCCAGAGCAGAAGTGCTACTTCAGCCAGATCAGGCCTGCAAAGAAACTGCGTTTCACAGGCCTTTGGAAGAGATGTTCCCACTAGGCTGTAAGAGCACTGTGCAGAGCGAGTTGTTTCTTAGCTTCCCAAAGAGCTGGAAGCAAGATGCTGTGGGGCCCAACTCGCCCTTTGGAAAGAAGCCTGCACGTTGTGCCTTTCAGCTCTAGGGCAAAGTAGCACACCCAGAGCAGAAGTTCTACTTCAGCCAGATCAGGCCTGCAAAGAAACTGCGTTTCACAGGCCTTTGGGAGAGATGTTCCCGGTAGGCTGTAAGAGCACTGTGCAGAGCGAGTTGTTTCTTAGCTTCCCAAAGAGCTGGAAGCAAGATGCTGTGGGGCCCAACTCGCCCTTTGGAAAGAAGCCTGCACGTTGTGCCTTTCAGCTCTAGGGCAAAGTAGCACACCCAGAGCAGAAGTCCTACTTCAGCCAGATCAGGCCTGCAAAGACACTGCGTTTCACAGGCCTTTGGAGGAGATGTTCCCACTAGGCTGTAAGAGCACTGTGCAGAGCGAGTTGTTTCTTAGCTTCCCAAAGAGCTGGAAGCAAGATGCTGTGGGGCCCAACTCGCCCTTTGGAAAGAAGCCTGCACGTTGTGCCTTTCAGCTCTAGGGCAAAGTAGCACACCCAGAGCAGAAGTGCTACTTCAGCCAGATCAGGCCTGCAAAGAAACTGTGTTTCACAGGCCTTTGGAAGAGATGTTCCCGGTAGGCTGTAAGAGCATTGTGCAGAGCGAGTTGTTTCTTAGCTTCCCAAAGAGCTGGAAGCAAGATGCTGTGGGGCCCAACTCGCCCTTTGGAAAGAAGCCTGCACGTTGTGCCTTTCAGCTCTAGGGCAAAGTAGCACACCCAGAGCAGAAGTCCTACTTCAGCCAGATCAGGCCTGCAAAGAAACTGCGTTTCACAGGCCTTTGGAAGAGATGTTCCCACTAGGCTGTAAGAGCACTGTGCAGAGCGAGTTGTTTCTTAGCTTCCCAAAGAGCTGGAAGCAAGATGCTGTGGGGCCCAACTCGCCCTTTGGAAAGAAGCCTGCACGTTGTGCCTTTCAGCTCTAGGGCAAAGTAGCACACCCAGAGCAGAAGTCCTACTTCAGCCAGATCAGGCCTGCAAAGAAACTGCGTTTCACAGGCCTTTGGAAGAGATGTTCCCGGTAGGCTGTAAGAGCACTGTGCAGAGCGAGTTGTTTCTTAGCTTCCCAAAGAGCTGGAAGCAAGATGCTGTGGGGCCCAACTCGCCCTTTCGAAAGAGGCCTGCACGTTGTGCCTTTCAGCTCTAGGGCAAAGTAGCACACCCAGAGCAGAAGTCCTACTTCAGCCAGATCAGGCCTGCAAAGAAACTGCGTTTCACAGGCCTTTGGAAGAGATGTTCCCGGTAGGCTGTAAGAGCACTGTGCAGAGCGAGTTGTTTCTTAGCTTCCCAAAGAGCTGGAAGCAAGATGCTGTGGGGCCCAACTCGCCCTTTGGAAAGAAGCCTGCACGTTGTGCCTTTCAGCTCTAGGGCAAAGTAGCACACCCAGAGCAGAAGTCCTACTTCAGCCAGATCAGGCCTGCAAAGAAACTGCGTTTCACAGGCCTTTGCAAGAGATGTTCCCAGTAGGCTGTAAGAGCACTGTGCATAGCGAGTTGTTTGTTAGCTTCCCAAAGAGCTGGAAGCAAGATGCTGTGGGGCCCAACTCGCCCTTTGGAAAGAAGCCTGCACGTTGTGCCTTTCAGCTCTAGGGCAAAGTAGCACACCCAGAGCAGAAGTCCTACTTCAGCCAGATCAGGCCTGCAAAGAAACTGCGTTTCACAGGCCTTTGGAAGAGATTTTCCCGGTAGGCTGTAAGAGCACTGTGCAGAGCGAGTTGATTCTTAGCTTCCCAAAGAGCTGGAAGCAAGATGCTGTGGGGCCCAACTCGCCCTTTGGAAAGAAGCCTGCACGTTGTGCCTTTCAGCTCTAGGGCAAAGTAGCACACCCAGAGCAGAAGTCCTACTTCAGCCAGATCAGGCCTGCAAAGAAACTGCGTTTCACAGGCCTTTGGAAGAGATGTTCCCACTAGGTTGTAAGAGCACTGTGCAGAGCAAGTTGTTTCTTAGCTTCCCAAAGAGCTGGAAGCAAGATGCTGTGGGGCCCAACTCACCCTTTGGAAAGAAGCCTGCACGTTGTGCCTTTCAGCTCTAGGGCAAAGTAGCACACCCAGAGCAGAAGTCCTACTTCAGCCAGATCAGGCCTGCAAAGAAACTGCGTTTCACAGGCCTTTGGAAGAGATGTTCCCGGTAGGCTGTAAGAGCACTGTGCAGAGCGAGTTGTTTCTTAGCTTCCCAAAGAGCTGGAAGCAAGATGCTGTGGGGCCCAACTCGCCCTTTGGAAAGAGGCCTGCACGTTGTGCCTTTCAGCTCTAGGGCAAAGTAGCACACCCAGAGCAGAAGTCCTACTTCAGCCAGATCAGGCCTGCAAAGAAACTGCGTTTCACAGGCCTTTGGAAGAGATGTTCCCGGTAGGCTGTAAGAGCACTGTGCAGAGCGAGTTGTTTCTTAGCTTCCCAAAGAGCTGGAAGCAAGATGCTGTGGGGCCCAACTCGCCCTTTGGAAAGAAGCCTGCACGTTGTGCCTTTCAGCTCTAGGGCAAAGTAGCACACCCAGAGCAGAAGTCCTACTTCAGCCAGATCAGGCCTGCAAAGAAACTGCGTTTCACAGGCCTTTGCAAGAGATGTTCCCAGTAGGCTGTAAGAGCACTGTGCATAGCGAGTTGTTTGTTAGCTTCCCAAAGAGCTGGAAGCAAGATGCTGTGGGGCCCAACTCGCCCTTTGGAAAGAAGCCTGCACGTTGTGCCTTTCAGCTCTAGGGCAAAGTAGCACACCCAGAGCAGAAGTCCTACTTCAGCCAGATCAGGCCTGCAAAGAAACTGCGTTTCACAGGCCTTTGGAAGAGATTTTCCCGGTAGGCTGTAAGAGCACTGTGCAGAGCGAGTTGATTCTTAGCTTCCCAAAGAGCTGGAAGCAAGATGCTGTGGGGCCCAACTCGCCCTTTGGAAAGAAGCCTGCACGTTGTGCCTTTCAGCTCTAGGGCAAAGTAGCACACCCAGAGCAGAAGTCCTACTTCAGCCAGATCAGGCCTGCAAAGAAACTGCGTTTCACAGGCCTTTGGAAGAGATGTTCCCACTAGGTTGTAAGAGCACTGTGCAGAGCAAGTTGTTTCTTAGCTTCCCAAAGAGCTGGAAGCAAGATGCTGTGGGGCCCAACTCACCCTTTGGAAAGAAGCCTGCACGTTGTGCCTTTCAGCTCTAGGGCAAAGTAGCACACCCAGAGCAGAAGTCCTACTTCAGCCAGATCAGGCCTGCAAAGAAACTGCGTTTCACAGGCCTTTGGAAGAGATGTTCCCGGTAGGCTGTAAGAGCACTGTGCAGAGCGAGTTGTTTCTTAGCTTCCCAAAGAGCTGGAAGCAAGATGCTGTGGGGCCCAACTCGCCCTTGGGAAAGAAGCCTGCACGTTGTGCCTTTCAGCTCTAGGGCAAAGTAGCACACCCAGAGCAGAAGTCCTACTTCAGCCAGATCAGGCCTGCAAAGAAACTGCGTTTCACAGGCCTTTGGAAGAGATGTTCCCACTAGGCTGTAAGAGCAGTGTGCAGAGCGAGTTGTTTCTTAGCTTCCCAAAGAGCTGGAAGCAAGATGCTGTGGGGCCCAACTCGCCCTTTGGAAAGAAGCCTGCACGTTGTGCCTTTCAGCTCTAGGGCAAAGTAGCACACCCAGAGCAGAAGTCCTACTTCAGCCAGATCAGGCCTGCAAAGAAACTGCGTTTCACAGGCCTTTGGAGGAGATGTTCCCACTAGGCTGTAAGAGCACTGTGCAGAGCGAGTTGTTTCTTAGCTTCCCAAAGAGCTGGAAGCAAGATGCTGTGGGGCCCAACTCGCCCTTTGGAAAGAAGCCTGCACGTTGTGCCTTTCAGCTCTAGGGCAAAGTAGCACACCCAGAGCAGAAGTCCTACTTCAGCCAGATCAGGCCTGCAAAGAAACTGCGTTTCACAGGCCTTTGGAAGAGATGTTCCCGGTAGGCTGTAAGAGCACTGTGCAGAGCGAGTTGTTTCTTAGCTTCCCAAAGAGCTGGAAGCAAGATGCTGTGGGGCCCAACTCGCCCTTTGGAAAGAAGCCTGCACGTTGTGCCTTTCAGCTCTAGGGCAAAGTAGCACACCCAGAGCAGAAGTCCTACTTCAGCCAGATCAGGCCTGCAAAGAAACTGCGTTTCACAGGCCTTTGGAAGAGATGTTCCCGGTAGGCTGTAAGAGCACTGTGCAGAGCGAGTTGTTTCTTAGCTTCCCAAAGAGCTGGAAGCAAGATGCTGTGGGGCCCAACTCGCCCTTTGGAAAGAAGCCTGCACGTTGTGCCTTTCAGCTCTAGGGCAAAGTAGCACACCCAGAGCAGAAGTCCTACTTCAGCCAGATCAGGCCTGCAAAGAAACTGCGTTTCACAGGCCTTTGGAAGAGATTTTCCCGGTAGGCTGTAAGAGCACTGTGCAGAGCGAGTTGATTCTTAGCTTCCCAAAGAGCTGGAAGCAAGATGCTGTGGGGCCCAACTCGCCCTTTGGAAAGAAGCCTGCACGGTGTGCCTTTCAGCTCTAGGGCAAAGTAGCACACCCAGAGCAGAAGTCCTACTTCAGCCAGATCAGGCCTGCAAAGAAACTGCGTTTCACAGGCCTTTGGAAGAGATGTTCCCACTAGGCTGTAAGAGCACTGTGCAGAGCGAGTTGTTTCTTAGCTTCCCAAAGAGCTGGAAGCAAGATGCTGTGGGGCCCAACTCGCCCTTTGGAAAGAAGCCTGCACGTTGTGCCTTTCAGCTCTAGGGCAAAGTAGCACACCCAGAGCAGAAGTCCTACTTCAGCCAGATCAGGCCTGCAAAGAAACTGCGTTTCACAGGCCATTGGGAGAGATGTTCCCGGTAGGCTGTAAGAGCACCTTGCAGAGCGAGTTGTTTCTTAGCTTCCCAAAGAGCTGGAAGCAAGATGCTGTGGGGCCCAACTCGCCCTTTGGAAAGAAGCCTGCACGTTGTGCCTTTCAGCTCTAGGGCAAAGTAGCACACCCAGAGCAGAAGTCCTACTTCAGCCAGATCAGGCCTGCAAAGAAACTGCGTTTCACAGGCCTTTGGAAGAGATGTTCCCACTAGGCTATAAGAGCACTGTGCAGAGCGAGTTGTTTCTTAGCTTCCCAAAGAGCTGGAATCAAGATGCTGTGTGGCCCAACTCGCCCTCTGGAAAGAAGCCTGCACGTTGTGCCTTTCAGCTCTAGGGCAAAGTAGCACACCCAGAGCAGAAGTCCTACTTCAGCCAGATCAGGAGTGCAAAGAAACTGCGTTTCACAGGCCTTTGCAAGAGATGTTCCCGGTAGGCTGTAAGAGCACTGTGCAGAGCGAGTTGTTTCTTAGCTTCCCAAAGAGCTGAAGCAAGATGCTGTGGGGCCCAACTCGCCCTTTGGAAAGAAGCCTGCACGTTGTGCCTTTCAGCTCTAGGGCAAAGTAGCACACCCAGAGCAGAAGTCCTACTTCAGCCACATCAGGCCTGCAAAGAAACTGCGTTTCACAGGCCTTTGGAAGAGATGTTCCCGGTAGGCTGTAAGAGCACTGTGCAGAGCGAGTTGTTTCTTAGCTTCCCAAAGAGCTGGAAGCAAGATGCTGTGGGGCCCAACTCGCCCTTTGGAAAGAAGCCTGCACGTTGTGCCTTTCAGCTCTAGGGCAAAGTAGCACACCCAGAGCAGAAGTCCTACTTCAGCCAGATCAGGCCTGCAAAGAAACTGCGTTTCACAGGCCTTTGGGAGAGATGTTCCCGGTAGGCTGTAAGAGCACTGTGCAGAGCGAGTTGTTTCTTAGCTTCCCAAAGAGCTGGAAGCAAGATGCTGTGGGGCCCAACTCGCCCTCTGGAAAGAAGCCTGCACGTTGTGCCTTTCAGCTCTAGGGCAAAGTAGCACACCCAGAGCAGAAGTCCTACTTCAGCCAGATCAGGCCTGCAAAGAAACTGCGTTTCACAGGCCTTTGGAAGAGATGTTCCCACTAGGCTGTAAGAGCACTGTGCAGAGCGAGTTGTTTCTTAGCTTCCCAAAGAGCTGGAAGCAAGATGCTGTGGGGCCCAACTCGCCCTTTGGAAAGAAGCCTGCACGTTGTGCCTTTCAGCTCTAGGGCAAAGTAGCACACCCAGAGCAGAAGTCCTACTTCAGCCAGATCAGGCCTGCAAAGAAACTGTGTTTCACAGGCCTTTGGAAGAGATGTTCCCGGTAGGCTGTAAGAGCACTGTGCAGATCGAGTTGTTTCTTAGCTTCCCAAAGAGCTGAAGCAAGATGCTGTGGGGCCCAACTCGCCCTTTGGAAAGAAGCCTGCACGTTGTGCCTTTCAGCTCTAGGGCAAAGTAGCACACCCAGAGCAGAAGTCCTACTTCAGCCACATCAGGCCTGCAAAGAAAGTGCGTTTCACAGGCCTTTGGAAGAGATGTTCCCGGTAGGCTGTAAGAGCACTGTGCAGAGCGAGTTGTTTCTTAGCTTCCCAAAGAGCTGGAAGCAAGATGCTGTGGGGCCCAACTCGCCCTTGGGAAAGAAGCCTGCACGTTGTGCCTTTCAGCTCTAGGGCAAAGTAGCACACCCAGAGCAGAAGTCCTACTTCAGCCAGATCAGGCCTGCAAAGAAACTGGGTTTCACAGGCCTTTGGAAGAGATGTTCCCGGTAGGCTGTAAGAGCACTGTGCAGAGCGAGTTGTTTCTTAGCTTCCCAAAGAGCTGGAAGCAAGATGCTGTGGGGCCCAACTCGCCCTTTGGAAAGAAGCCTGCACGTTGTGCCTTTCAGCTCTAGGGCAAAGTAGCACACCCAGAGCAGAAGTCCTACTTCAGCCAGATCAGGCCTGCAAAGAAACTGCGTTTCACAGGCCTTTGGGAGAGATGTTCCCGGTAGGCTGTAAGAGCACTGTGCAGAGCGAGTTGTTTCTTAGCTTCCCAAAGAGCTGGAAGCAAGATGCTGTGGGGCCCAACTCGCCCTTTGGAAAGAAGCCTGCACGTTGTGCCTTTCAGCTCTAGGGCAAAGTAGCACACCCAGAGCAGAAGTCCTACTTCAGCCAGATCAGGCCTGCAAAGAAACTGCGTTTCACAGGCCTTTGGAAGAGATGTTCCCGGTAGGCTGTAAGAGCACTGTGCAGAGCGAGTTGTTTCTTAGCTTCCCAAAGAGCTGGAAGCAAGATGCTGTGGGGCCCAACTCGCCCTCTGGAAAGAAGCCTGCACGTTGTGCCTTTCAGCTCTAGGGCAAAGTAGCACACCCAGAGCAGAAGTCCTACTTCAGCCAGATCAGGCCTGCAAAGAAACTGCGTTTCACAGGCCTTTGGAAGAGATGTTCCCGGTAGGCTGTAAGAGCACTGTGCAGAGCGAGTTGTTTCTTAGCTTCCCAAAGAGCTGGAAGCAAGATGCTGTGGGGCCCAACTCGCCCTTTGGAAAGAAGCCTGCACGTTGTGCCTTTCAGCTCTAGGGCAAAGTAGCACACCCAGAGCAGAAGTCCTACTTCAGCCAGATCAGGAGTGCAAAGAAACTGCGTTTCACAGGCCTTTGCAAGAGATGTTCCCGGTAGGCTGTAAGAGCACTGTGCAGAGCGAGTTGTTTCTTAGCTTCCCAAAGAGCTGAAGCAAGATGCTGTGGGGCCCTACTCGCCCTTTGGAAAGAAGCCTGCACGTTGTGCCTTTCAGCTCTAGGGCAAAGTAGCACACCCAGAGCAGAAGTCCTACTTCAGCCAGATCAGGCCTGCAAAGAAACTGCGTTTCACAGGCCTTTGGGAGAGATGTTCCCGGTAGGCTGTAAGAGCACTGTGCAGAGCGAGTTGTTTCTTAGCTTCCCAAAGAGCTGGAAGCAAGATGCTGTGGGGCCCAACTCGCCCTCTGGAAAGAAGCCTGCACGTTGTGCCTTTCAGCTCTAGGGCAAAGTAGCACACCCAGAGCAGAAGTCCTACTTCAGCCAGATGAGGCCTGCAAAGAAACTGCGTTTCACAGGCCTTTGGAAGAGATGTTCCCACTAGGCTGTAAGAGCACTGTGCAGAGCGAGTTGTTTCTTAGCTTCCCAAAGAGCTGGAAGCAAGATGCTGTGGGGCCCAACTCGCCCTTTGGAAAGAAGCCTGCACGTTGTGCCTTTCAGCTCTAGGGCAAAGTAGCACACCCAGAGCAGAAGTCCTACTTCAGCCAGATGAGGCCTGCAAAGAAACTGTGTTTCACAGGCCTTTGGAAGAGATGTTCCCGGTAGGCTGTAAGAGCACTGTGCAGAGCGAGTTGTTTCTTAGCTTCCCAAAGAGCTGAAGCAAGATGCTGTGGGGCCCAACTCGCCCTTTGGAAAGAAGCCTGCACGTTGTGCCTTTCAGCTCTAGGGCAAAGTAGCACACCCAGAGCAGAAGTCCTACTTCAGCCACATCAGGCCTGCAAAGAAATTGCGTTTCACAGGCCTTTGGAAGAGATGTTCCCGGTAGGCTGTAAGAGCACTGTGCAGAGCGAGTTGTTTCTTAGCTTCCCAAAGAGCTGGAAGCAAGATGCTGTGGGGCCCAACTCGCCCTTGGGAAAGAAGCCTGCACGTTGTGCCTTTCAGCTCTAGGGCAAAGTAGCACACCCAGAGCAGAAGTCCTACTTCAGCCAGATCAGGCCTGCAAAGAAACTGGGTTTCACAGGCCTCTGGAAGAGATGTTCCCGGTAGGCTGTAAGAGCACTGTGCAGAGCGAGTTGTTTCTTAGCTTCCCAAAGAGCTGGAAGCAAGATGCTGTGGGGCCCAACTCGCCCTTTGGAAAGAAGCCTGCACGTTGTGCCTTTCAGCTCTAGGGCAAAGTAGCACACCCAGAGCAGAAGTCCTACGTCAGCCAGATTAGGCCTGCAAAGAAACTACGTTTCACAGGCCTTTGGAAGAGATGTTCCCGGTAGGCTGTAAGAGCACTGTGCAGAGCGAGTTGTTTCTTAGCTTCCCAAAGAGCTGGAAGCAAGATGCTGTGGGGCCCAACTCGCCCTTTGGAAAGAAGCCTGCACGTTGTGCCTTTGAGCTCTAGGGCAAAGTAGCACACCCAGAGCAGAAGTCCTACTTCAGCCAGATCAGGCCTGCAAAGAAACTGCGTTTCACAGGCCTTTGGAAGAGATGTTCCCGGTAGGCTGTTAGAGCACTGTGCAGAGCGAGTTGTTTCTTAGCTTCCCAAAGAGCTGGAAGAAAGATGCTGTGGGGCCCAACTCGCCCTTTGGAAGGAAGCCTGCACGTTGTGCCTTTCAGCTCTAGGGCAAAGTAGCACACCCAGAGCAGAAGTCCTACTTCAGCCAGATCAGGCCTGCAAAGAAACTGCGTTTCACAGGCCTTTGGAAGAGATGTTCCCACTAGGCTGTAAGAGCACTGTGCAGAGCGAGTTGTTTCTTAGCTTCCCAAAGAGCTGGAAGCAAGATGCTGTGGGGCCCAACTCGCCCTTTGGAAAGAAGCCTGCACGTTGTGCCTTTCAGCTCTAGGGCAAAGTAGCACACCCAGAGCAGAAGTCCTACTTCAGCCAGATCAGGCCTGCAAAGAAACTGCGTTTCACAGGCCTTTGGGAGAGATGTTCCCGGTAGGCTGTAAGAGCACCTTGCAGAGCGAGTTGTTTCTTAGCTTCCCAAAGAGCTGGAAGCAAGATGCTGTGGGGCCCAACTCGCCCTTTGGAAAGAAGCCTGCACGTTGTGCCTTTCAGCTCTAGGGCAAAGTAGCACACCCAGAGCAGAAGTCCTACTTCAGCCAGATCAGGCCTGCAAAGAAACTGCGTTTCACAGGCCTTTGGAAGAGATGTTCCCGGTAGGCTGTTAGAGCACTGTGCAGAGCGAGTTGTTTCTTAGCTTCCCAAAGAGCTGGAAGAAAGATGCTGTGGGGCCCAACTCGCCCTTTGGAAGGAAGCCTGCACGTTGTGCCTTTCAGCTCTAGGGCAAAGTAGCACACCCAGAGCAGAAGTCCTACTTCAGCCAGATCAGGCCTGCAAAGAAACTGCGTTTCACAGGCCTTTGGAAGAGATGTTCCCACTAGGCTGTAAGAGCACTGTGCAGAGCGAGTTGTTTCTTAGCTTCCCAAAGAGCTGGAAGCAAGATGCTGTGGGGCCCAACTCGCCCTTTGGAAAGAAGCCTGCACGTTGTGCCTTTCAGCTCTAGGGCAAAGTAGCACACCCAGAGCAGAAGTCCTACTTCAGCCAGATCAGGCCTGCAAAGAAACTGCGTTTCACAGGCCTTTGGGAGAGATGTTCCCGGTAGGCTGTAAGAGCACCTTGCAGAGCGAGTTGTTTCTTAGCTTCCCAAAGAGCTGGAAGCAAGATGCTGTGGGGCCCAACTCGCCCTTTGGAAAGAAGCCTGCACGTTGTGCCTTTCAGCTCTAGGGCAAAGTAGCACACCCAGAGCAGAAGTCCTACTTCAGCCAGATCAGGCCTGCAAAGAATCTGCGTTTCACAGGCCTTTGGAAGAGATGTTCCCGGTAGGCTGTAAGAGCACTGTGCAGAGCGAGTTCTTTCTTAGCTTCCCAAAGAGCTGGAAGCAAGATGCTGTTGGGCCCAACTCGCCCTTTGGAAAGAAGCCTGCACATTGTGCCTTTTAGCTCTAGGGCAAAGTAGCACACCCAGAGCAGAAGTCCTACTTCAGCCAGATCAGGCCTGCACAAACACTGCGTTTCACAGGCCTTTGGAGGAGATGTTCCCACTAGGCTGTAAGAGCACTGTGCAGAGCGAGTTGTTTCTTAGCTTCCCAAAGAGCTGGAAGCAAGATGCTGTGGGGCCCAACTCGCCCTTTGGAAAGAAGCCTGCACGTTGTGCCTTTCAGCTCTAGGGCAAAGTAGCACACCCAGAGCAGAAGTGCTACTTCAGCCAGATCAGGCCTGCAAAGAAACTGCGTTTCACAGGCCTTTGGGAGAGATGTTCCCGGTAGGCTGTAAGAGCACTGTGCAGAGCGAGTTGTTTCTTAGCTTCCCAAAGAGCTGGAAGCAAGATGCTGTGGGGCCCAACTCGCCCTTTGGAAACAAGCCTGCACGTTGTGCCTTTCAGCTCTAGGGCAAAGTAGCACACCCAGAGCAGATGTCCCACTTCAGCCAGATCAGGCCTGCAAAGAAACTGCGTTTCACAGGCCTTTGGAAGGGATGTTCCCGGTAGGCTGTAAGAGCACTGTGCAGAGCGAGTTGTTTCTTAGCTTCCCAAAGAGCTGGAAGCAAGATGCTGTGGGGCCCAACTCGCCCTTTGGAAAGAAGCCTGCACGTTTTACCTTTCAGCTCTAGGGCAAAGTAGCACACGCAGAGCAGAAGTCCTACTTCAGCCAGATCAGGCCTGCAAAGAAACTGCGTTTCACAGGCCTTTGGAAGAGATGTTCCCACTAGGCTGTAAGAGCACTGTGCAGAGCGAGTTGTTTCTTAGCTTCCCAAAGAGTTGGAATCAAGATGCTGTGGGGCCCAACTCGCCCTCTGGAAAGAAGCCTGCACGTTGTGCCTTTCAGCTCTAGGGCAAAGTAGCACACCCAGAGCAGAAGTCCTACTTCAGCCAGATCAGGCCTGCAAAGAAACTGCGTTTCACAGGCCTTTGGAAGAGATGTTCCCGGTAGGCTGTAAGAGCACTGTGCAGAGCGAGTTGTTTCTTAGCTTCCCAAAGAGCTGGAAGCAAGATGCTGTGGGGCCCAACTCGCCCTTTGGAAAGAAGCCTGCACGTTGTGCCTTTCAGCTCTAGGGCAAAGTAGCACACCCAGAGCAGAAGTCCTACTTCAGCCAGATCAGGCCTGCAAAGAAACTGCGTTTCACAGGCCTTTGCAAGAGATGTTCCCGGTAGGCTGTAAGAGCACTGTGCAGAGCGCGTTGTTTCTTAGCTTCCCAAAGAGCTGGAAGCAAGATGCTGTGGGGCCCAACTCGCCCTTTGGAAAGAAGCCTGCATGTTGTGCCTTTCAGCTCTAGGGCAAAGTAGCACACCCAGAGCAGAAGTCCTACTTCAGCCAGATCAGGCCTGCAAAGAAACTGCGTTTCACAGGCCTTTGGAAGAGATGTTCGCGGTAGGCTGTAAGAGCACTGTGCAGAGCGAGTTGTTTCTTAGCTTCCCAAAGAGCTGGAAGCAAGATGCTGTGGGGCCCAACTCGCCCTTTGGAAAGAAGCCTGCACGTTGTGCCTTTCAGCTCTAGGGCAAAGTAGCACACCCAGAGCAGAAGTCCTACTTCAGCCAGATCAGGCCTGATAAGACACTGCGTTTCACAGGCCTTTGGAGGAGATGTTCCCACTAGGCTGTAAGAGCACTGTGCAGAGCGAGTTGTTTCTTAGCTTCCCAAAGAGCTGGAAGCAAGATGCTGTGGGGCCCAACTCGCCCTTTGGAAAGAAGCCTGCACGTTGTGCCTTTCAGCTCTAGGGCAAAGTAGCACACCCAGAGCAGAAGTGCTACTTCAGCCAGATCAGGCCTGCAAAGAAACTGCGTTTCACAGGCCTTTGGAAGAGATGTTCCCGGTAGGCTGTAAGAGCACTGTGCAGAGCGAGTTGTTTCTTAGCTTCCCAAAGAGCTGGAAGCAAGATGCTGTGGGGCCCAACTCGCCCTTTGGAAAGAAGCCTGCACGTTGTGCCTTTCAGCTCTAGGGCAAAGTAGCACACCCAGAGCAGAAGTCCTACTTCAGCCAGATCAGGCCTGCAAAGAAACTGCGTTTCACAGGCCTTTGGAAGAGATGTTCCCGGTAGGCTGTAAGAGCACTGTGCAGAGCGAGTTGTTTCTTAGCTTCCCAAAGAGCTGGAAGCAAGATGCTGTGGGGCCCAACTCGCCCTTTGGAAAGAAGCCTGCACGTTGTGCCTTTCAGCTCTAGGGCAAAGTAGCACACTCAGAGCAGAAGTCCTACTTCAGCCAGATCAGGCCTGCAAAGAAACTGCGTTTCACAGGCCTTTGCAAGAGATGTTCCCGGTAGGCTGTAAGAGCACTGTGCATAGCGAGTTGTTTGTTAGCTTCCCAAAGAGCTGGAAGCAAGATGCTGTGGGGCCCAACTCGCCCTTTGGAAAGAAGCCTGCACGTTGTGCCTTTCAGCTCTAGGGCAAAGTAGCACACTCAGAGCAGAAGTCCTACTTCAGCCAGATCAGGCGTGCAAAGAAACTGCGTTTCACAGGCCTTTGGAAGAGATTTTCCCACTAGGCTGTAAGAGCACTGTGCAGAGCGAGTTGATTCTTAGCTTCCCAAAGAGCTGGAAGCAAGATGCTGTGGGGCCCAACTCGCCCTTTGGAAAGAAGCCTGAACGTTGTGCCTTTCAGCTCTAGGGCAAAGTAGCACACCCACAGCAGAAGTCCTACTTCAGCCAGATCAGGCCTGCAAAGAAACTGCGTTTCACAGGCCTTTGGAAGAGATGTTCCCACTAGGCTGTAAGAGCACTGTGCAGAGCAAGTTGTTTCTTAGCTTCCCAAAGAGCTGGAAGCAAGATGCTGTGGGGCCCAACTCACCCTTTGGAAAGAAGCCTGCACGTTGTGCCTTTCAGCTCTAGGGCAAAGTAGCACACCCAGAGCAGAAGTCCTACTTCAGCCAGATCAGGCCTGCAAAGAAACTGCGTTTCACAGGCCTTTGGAAGAGATGTTCCCGGTAGGCTGTAAGAGCACTGTGCAGAGCGAGTTGTTTCTTAGCTTCCCAAAGAGCTGGAAGCAAGATGCTGTGGGGCCCAACTCGCCCTTTGGAAAGAAGCCTGCACGTTGTGCCTTTCAGCTCTAGGTCAAAGTAGCACACCCAGAGCAGAAGTGCTACTTCAGCCAGATCAGGCCTGCAAAGAAACTGCGTTTCACAGGCCTTTGGAAGAGATGTTCCCGGTAGGCTGTAAGAGCACTGTGCAGAGCGAGTTGTTTCTTAGCTTCCCAAAGAGCTGGAAGCAAGATGCTGTGGGGCCCAACTCGCCCTTGGGAAAGAAGCCTGCACGTTGTGCCTTTCAGCTCTAGGGCAAAGTAGCACACCCAGAGCAGAAGTCCTACTTCAGCCAGATCAGGCCTGCAAAGAAACTGCGTTTCACAGGCCTTTGGAAGAGATGTTCCCACTAGGCTGTAAGAGCAGTGTGCAGAGCGAGTTGTTTCTTAGCTTCCCAAAGAGCTGGAAGCAAGATGCTGTGGGGCCCAACTCGCCCTTTGGAAAGAAGCCTGCACGTTGTGCCTTTCAGCTCTAGGGCAAAGTAGCACACCCAGAGCAGAAGTCCTACTTCAGCCAGATCAGGCCTGCAAAGAAACTTCGTTTCACAGGCCTTTGGAGGAGATGTTCCCACTAGGCTGTAAGAGCACTGTGCAGAGCGAGTTGTTTCTTAGCTTCCCAAAGAGCTGGAAGCAAGATGCTGTGGGGCCCAACTCGCCCTTTGGAAAGAAGCCTGCACGTTGTGCCTTTCAGCTCTAGGGCAAAGTAGCACACCCAGAGCAGAAGTCCTACTTCAGCCAGATCAGGCCTGCAAAGAAACTGCGTTTCACAGGCCTTTGGAAGAGATGTTCCCGGTAGGCTGTAAGAGCACTGTGCAGAGCGAGTTGTTTCTTAGCTTCCCAAAGAGCTGGAAGCAAGATGCTGTGGGGCCCAACTCGCCCTTTGGAAAGAAGCCTGCACGTTGTGCCTTTCAGCTCTAGGGCAAAGTAGCACACCCAGAGCAGAAGTCCTACTTCAGCCAGATCAGGCCTGCAAAGAAACTGCGTTTCACAGGCCTTTGGAAGAGATTTTCCCGGTAGGCTGTAAGAGCACTGTGCAGAGCGAGTTGATTCTTAGCTTCCCAAAGAGCTGGAAGCAAGATGCTGTGGGGCCCAACTCGCCCTTTGGAAAGAAGCCTGCACGTTGTGCCTTTCAGCTCTAGGGCAAAGTAGCACACCCAGAGCAGAAGTCCTACTTCAGCCAGATCAGGCCTGCAAAGAAACTGCGTTTCACAGGCCTTTGGAAGAGATGTTCCCACTAGGCTGTAAGAGCACTGTGCAGAGCGAGTTGTTTCTTAGCTTCCCAAAGAGCTGGAAGCAAGATGCTGTGGGGCCCAACTCGCCCTTTGGAAAGAAGCCTGCACGTTGTGCCTTTCAGCTCTAGGGCAAAGTAGCACACCCAGAGCAGAAGTCCTACTTCAGCCAGATCAGGCCTGCAAAGAAACTGCGTTTCACAGGCCTTTGGGAGAGATGTTCCCGGTAGGCTGTAAGAGCACCTTGCAGAGCGAGTTGTTTCTTAGCTTCCCAAAGAGCTGGAAGCAAGATGCTGTGGGGCCCAACTCGCCCTTTGGAAAGAAGCCTGCACGTTGTGCCTTTCAGCTCTAGGGCAAAGTAGCACACCCAGAGCAGAAGTCCTACTTCAGCCAGATCAGGCCTGCAAAGAAACTGCGTTTCACAGGCCTTTGGAAGAGATGTTCCCACTAGGCTATAAGAGCACTGTGCAGAGCGAGTTGTTTCTTAGCTTCCCAAAGAGCTGGAATCAAGATGCTGTGGGGCCCAACTCGCCCTCTGGAAAGAAGCCTGCACGTTGTGACTTTCAGCTCTAGGGCAAAGTAGCACACCCAGAGCAGAAGTCCTACTTCAGCCAGATCAGGAGTGCAAAGAAACTGCGTTTCACAGGCCTTTGCAAGAGATGTTCCCGGTAGGCTGTAAGAGCACTGTGCAGAGCGAGTTGTTTCTTAGCTTCCCAAAGAGCTGAAGCAAGATGCTGTGGGGCCCAACTCGCCCTTTGGAAAGAAGCCTGCACGTTGTGCCTTTCAGCTCTAGGGCAAAGTAGCACACCCAGAGCAGAAGTCCTACTTCAGCCACATCAGGCCTGCAAAGAAACTGCGTTTCACAGGCCTTTGGAAGAGATGTTCCCGGTAGGCTGTAAGAGCACTGTGCAGAGCGAGTTGTTTCTTAGCTTCCCAAAGAGCTGGAAGCAAGATGCTGTGGGGCCCAACTCGCCCTTTGGAAAGAAGCCTGCACGTTGTGCCTTTCAGCTCTAGGGCAAAGTAGCACACCCAGAGCAGAAGTCCTACTTCAGCCAGATCAGGCCTGCAAAGAAACTGCGTTTCACAGGCCTTTGGGAGAGATGTTCCCGGTAGGCTGTAAGAGCACTGTGCAGAGCGAGTTGTTTCTTAGCTTCCCAAAGAGCTGGAAGCAAGATGCTGTGGGGCCCAACTCGCCCTCTGGAAAGAAGCCTGCACGTTGTGCCTTTCAGCTCTAGGGCAAAGTAGCACACCCAGAGCAGAAGTCCTACTTCAGCCAGATCAGGCCTGCAAAGAAACTGCGTTTCACAGGCCTTTGGAAGAGATGTTCCCACTAGGCTGTAAGAGCACTGTGCAGAGCAAGTTGTTTCTTAGCTTCCCAAAGAGCTGGAAGCAAGATGCTGTGGGGCCCAACTCGCCCTTTGGAAAGAAGCCTGCACGTTGTGCCTTTCAGCTCTAGGGCAAAGTAGCACACCCAGAGCAGAAGTCCTACTTCAGCCAGATCAGGCCTGCAAAGAAACTGCGTTTCACAGGCCTTTGGAAGAGATGTTCCCACTAGGCTGTAAGAGCAGTGTGCAGAGCGAGTTGTTTCTTAGCTTCCCAAAGAGCTGGAAGCAAGATGCTGTGGGGCCCAACTCGCCCTTTGGAAAGAAGCCTGCACGTTGTGCCTTTCAGCTCTAGGGCAAAGTAGCACACCCAGAGCAGAAGTCCTACTTCAGCCAGATCAGGCCTGCAAAGAAACTTCGTTTCACAGGCCTTTGGAGGAGATGTTCCCACTAGGCTGTAAGAGCACTGTGCAGAGCGAGTTGTTTCTTAGCTTCCCAAAGAGCTGGAAGCAAGATGCTGTGGGGCCCAACTCGCCCTTTGGAAAGAAGCCTGCACGTTGTGCCTTTCAGCTCTAGGGCAAAGTAGCACACCCAGAGCAGAAGTCCTACTTCAGCCAGATCAGGCCTGCAAAGAAACTGCGTTTCACAGGCCTTTGGAAGAGATGTTCCCGGTAGGCTGTAAGAGCACTGTGCAGAGCGAGTTGTTTCTTAGCTTCCCAAAGAGCTGGAAGCAAGATGCTGTGGGGCCCAACTCGCCCTTTGGAAAGAAGCCTGCACGTTGTGCCTTTCAGCTCTAGGGCAAAGTAGCACACCCAGAGCAGAAGTCCTACTTCAGCCAGTTCAGGCCTGCAAAGAAACTGCGTTTCACAGGCCTTTGGAAGAGATTTTCCCGGTAGGCTGTAAGAGCACTGTGCAGAGCGAGTTGATTCTTAGCTTCCCAAAGAGCTGGAAGCAAGATGCTGTGGGGCCCAACTCGCCCTTTGGAAAGAAGCCTGCACGTTGTGCCTTTCAGCTCTAGGGCAAAGTAGCACACCCAGAGCAGAAGTCCTACTTCAGCCAGATCAGGCCTGCAAAGAAACTGCGTTTCACAGGCCTTTGGAAGAGATGTTCCCACTAGGCTGTAAGAGCACTGTGCAGAGCGAGTTGTTTCTTAGCTTCCCAAAGAGCTGGAAGCAAGATGCTGTGGGGCCCAACTCGCCCTTTGGAAAGAAGCCTGCACGTTGTGCCTTTCAGCTCTAGGGCAAAGTAGCACACCCAGAGCAGAAGTCCTACTTCAGCCAGATCAGGCCTGCAAAGAAACTGCGTTTCACAGGCCTTTGGGAGAGATGTTCCCGGTAGGCTGTAAGAGCACCTTGCAGAGCGAGTTGTTTCTTAGCTTCCCAAAGAGCTGGAAGCAAGATGCTGTGGGGCCCAACTCGCCCTTTGGAAAGAAGCCTGCACGTTGTGCCTTTCAGCTCTAGGGCAAAGTAGCACACCCAGAGCAGAAGTCCTACTTCAGCCAGATCAGGCCTGCAAAGAAACTGCGTTTCACAGGCCTTTGGAAGAGATGTTCCCACTAGGCTATAAGAGCACTGTGCAGAGCGAGTTGTTTCTTAGCTTCCCAAAGAGCTGGAATCAAGATGCTGTGGGGCCCAACTCGCCCTCTGGAAAGAAGCCTGCACGTTGTGCCTTTCAGCTCTAGGGCAAAGTAGCACACCCAGAGCAGAAGTCCTACTTCAGCCAGATCAGGAGTGCAAAGAAACTGCGTTTCACAGGCCTTTGCAAGAGATGTTCCCGGTAGGCTGTAAGAGCACTGTGCAGAGCGAGTTGTTTCTTAGCTTCCCAAAGAGCTGAAGCAAGATGCTGTGGGGCCCAACTCGCCCTTTGGAAAGAAGCCTGCACGTTGTGCCTTTCAGCTCTAGGGCAAAGTAGCACACCCAGAGCAGAAGTCCTACTTCAGCCACATCAGGCCTGCAAAGAAACTGCGTTTCACAGGCCTTTGGAAGAGATGTTCCCGGTAGGCTGTAAGAGCACTGTGCAGAGCGAGTTGTTTCTTAGCTTCCCAAAGAGCTGGAAGCAAGATGCTGTGGGGCCCAACTCGCCCTTTGGAAAGAAGCCTGCACGTTGTGCCTTTCAGCTCTAGGGCAAAGTAGCACACCCAGAGCAGAAGTCCTACTTCAGCCAGATCAGGCCTGCAAAGAAACTGCGTTTCACAGGCCTTTGGGAGAGATGTTCCCGGTAGGCTGTAAGAGCACTGTGCAGAGCGAGTTGTTTCTTAGCTTCCCAAAGAGCTGGAAGCAAGATGCTGTGGGGCCCAACTCGCCCTCTGGAAAGAAGCCTGCACGTTGTGCCTTTCAGCTCTAGGGCAAAGTAGCACACCCAGAGCAGAAGTCCTACTTCAGCCAGATCAGGCCTGCAAAGAAACTGCGTTTCACAGGCCTTTGGAAGAGATGTTCCCACTAGGCTGTAAGAGCACTGTGCAGAGCAAGTTGTTTCTTAGCTTCCCAAAGAGCTGGAAGCAAGATGCTGTGGGGCCCAACTCGCCCTTTGGAAAGAAGCCTGCACGTTGTGCCTTTCAGCTCTAGGGCAAAGTAGCACACCCAGAGCAGAAGTCCTACTTCAGCCAGATCAGGCCTGCAAAGAAACTGCGTTTCACAGGCCTTTGGAAGAGATGTTCCCGGTAGGCTGTAAGAGCACTGTGCAGATCGAGTTGTTTCTTAGCTTCCCAAAGAGCTGAAGCAAGATGCTGTGGGGCCCAACTCGCCCTTTGGAAAGAAGCCTGCACGTTGTGCCTTTCAGCTCTAGGGCAAAGTAGCACACCCAGAGCAGAAGTCCTACTTCAGCCAGATCAGGCCTGCAAAGAAAGTGCGTTTCACAGGCCTTTGGAAGAGATGTTCCCGGTAGGCTGTAAGAGCACTGTGCAGAGCGAGTTGTTTCTTAGCTTCCCAAAGAGCTGGAAGCAAGATGCTGTGGGGCCCAACTCGCCCTTGGGAAAGAAGCCTGCACGTTGTGCCTTTCAGCTCTAGGGCAAAGTAGCACACCCAGAGCAGAAGTCCTACTTCAGCCAGATCAGGCCTGCAAAGAAACTGGGTTTCACAGGCCTTTGGAAGAGATCTTCCCGGTAGGCTGTAAGAGCACTGTGCAGAGCGAGTTGTTTCTTAGCTTCCCAAAGAGCTGGAAGCAAGATGCTGTGGGGCCCAACTCGCCCTTTGGAAAGAAGCCTGCACGTTGTGCCTTTCAGCTCTAGGGCAAAGTAGCACACCCAGAGCAGAAGTCCTACTTCAGCCAGATCAGGCCTGCAAAGAAACTGCGTTTCACAGGCCTTTGGGAGAGATGTTCCCGGTAGGCTGTAAGAGCACTGTGCAGAGCGAGTTGTTTCTTAGCTTCCCAAAGAGCTGGAAGCAAGATGCTGTGGGGCCCAACTCGCCCTTTGGAAAGAAGCCTGCACGTTGTGCCTTTCAGCTCTAGGGCAAAGTAGCACACCCAGAGCAGAAGTCCTACTTCAGCCAGATCAGGCCTGCAAAGAAACTGCGTTTCACAGGCCTTTGGAAGAGATGTTCCCGGTAGGCTGTAAGAGCACTGTGCAGAGCGAGTTGTTTCTTAGCTTCCCAAAGAGCTGGAAGCAAGATGCTGTGGGGCCCAACTCGCCCTCTGGAAAGAAGCCTGCACGTTATGCCTTTCAGCTCTAGGGCAAAGTAGCACACCCAGAGCAGAAGTGCTACTTCAGCCAGATCAGGCCTGCAAAGAAACTGCGTTTCACAGGCCTTTGGAAGAGATGTTCCCGGTAGGCTGTAAGAGCACTGTGCAGAGCGAGTTGTTTCTTAGCTTCCCAAAGAGCTGGAAGCAAGATGCTGTGGGGCCCAACTCGCCCTTTGGAAAGAAGCCTGCACGTTGTGCCTTTCAGCTCTAGGGCAAAGTAGCACACCCAGAGCAGAAGTCCTACTTCAGCCAGATCAGGAGTGCAAAGAAACTGCGTTTCACAGGCCTTTGCAAGAGATGTTCCCGGTAGGCTGTAAGAGCACTGTGCAGAGCGAGTTGTTTCTTAGCTTCCCAAAGAGCTGAAGCAAGATGCTGTGGGGCCCAACTCGCCCTTTGGAAAGAAGCCTGCACGTTGTGCCTTTCAGCTCTAGGGCAAAGTAGCACACCCAGAGCAGAAGTCCTACTTCAGCCACATCAGGCCTGCAAAGAAACTGCGTTTCACAGGCCTTTGGAAGAGATGTTCCCGGTAGGCTGTAAGAGCACTGTGCAGAGCGAGTTGTTTCTTAGCTTCCCAAAGAGCTGGAAGCAAGATGCTGTGGGGCCCAACTCGCCCTTTGGAAAGAAGCCTGCACGTTGTGCCTTTCAGCTCTAGGGCAAAGTAGCACACCCAGAGCAGAAGTCCTACTTCAGCCAGATCAGGCCTGCAAAGAAACTGCGTTTCACAGGCCTTTGGGAGAGATGTTCCCGGTAGGCTGTAAGAGCACTGTGCAGAGCGAGTTGTTTCTTAGCTTCCCAAAGAGCTGGAAGCAAGATGCTGTGGGGCCCAACTCGCCCTCTGGAAAGAAGCCTGCACGTTGTGCCTTTCAGCTCTAGGGCAAAGTAGCACACCCAGAGCAGAAGTCCTACTTCAGCCAGATGAGGCCTGCAAAGAAACTGCGTTTCACAGGCCTTTGGAAGAGATGTTCCCACTAGGCTGTAAGAGCACTGTGCAGAGCGAGTTGTTTCTTAGCTTCCCAAAGAGCTGGAAGCAAGATGCTGTGGGGCCCAACTCGCCCTTTGGAAAGAAGCCTGCACGTTGTGCCTTTCAGCTCTAGGGCAAAGTAGCACACCCAGAGCAGAAGTCCTACTTCAGCCAGATCAGGCCTGCAAAGAAACTGTGTTTCACAGGCCTTTGGAAGAGATGTTCCCGGTAGGCTGTAAGAGCACTGTGCAGAGCGAGTTGTTTCTTAGCTTCCCAAAGAGCTGAAGCAAGATGCTGTGGGGCCCAACTCGCCCTTTGGAAAGAAGCCTGCACGTTGTGCCTTTCAGCTCTAGGGCAAAGTAGCACACCCAGAGCAGAAGTCCTACTTCAGCCACATCAGGCCTGCAAAGAAATTGCGTTTCACAGGCCTTTGGAAGAGATGTTCCCGGTAGGCTGTAAGAGCACTGTGCAGAGCGAGTTGTTTCTTAGCTTCCCAAAGAGCTGGAAGCAAGATGCTGTGGGGCCCAACTCGCCCTTGGGAAAGAAGCCTGCACGTTGTGCCTTTCAGCTCTAGGGCAAAGTAGCACACCCAGAGCAGAAGTCCTACTTCAGCCAGATCAGGCCTGCAAAGAAACTGCGTTTCACAGGCCTTTGGAAGAGATGTTCCCGGTAGGCTGTAAGAGCACTGTGCAGAGCGAGTTGTTTCTTAGCTTCCCAAAGAGCTGGAAGCAAGATGCTGTGGGGCCCAACTCGCCCTTTGGAAAGAAGCCTGCACGTTGTGCCTTTCAGCTCTGGGGCAAAGTAGCACACCCAGAGCAGAAGTCCTACTTCAGCCAGATCAGGCCTGCAAAGAAACTGCGTTTCACAGGCCTTTGGAAGAGATGTTCCCGGTAGGCTGCAAGAGCACTGTGCAGAACGAGTTGTTTCTTAGCTTCCCAAAGAGCTGGATGCAAGATGCTGTGGGGCCCAACTCCCCCTTTGGAAAGAAGCCTGCACGTTGTGCCTTTCAGCTCTAGGGCAAAGTAGCACACCCAGAGCAGAAGTCCTACTTCAGCCAGATCAGGCCTGCAAAGAAACTGCGTTTCACAGGCCTTTGGGAGAGATGTTCCCGGTAGGCTGTAAGAGCACTGTGCAGAGCGAGTTGTTTCTTAGCTTCCCAAAGAGCTGGAAGCAAGATGCTGTGGGGCCCAACTCGCCCTTTGGAAAGAAGCCTGCACGTTGTGCCTTTCAGCTCTAGGGCAAAGTAGCACACCCAGAGCAGAAGTCCTACTTCAGCCAGATCAGGCCTGCAAAGAAACTGCGTTTCACAGGCCTTTGGAAGAGATGTTCCCGGTAGGCTGTAAGAGCACTGTGCAGAGCGAGTTGTTTCTTAGATTCCCAAAGAGCTGGAAGCAAGATGCTGTGGGGCCCAACTCGCCCTTTGGAAAGAAGCCTGCACGTTGTGCCTTTCAGCTCTAGGGCAAAGTAGCACACCCAGAGCAGAAGTCCTAATTCAGCCAGATCAGGCCTGCAAAGAAACTGCGTTTCACAGGCCTTTGGAAGAGATGTTCCCGGTAGGCTGTAAGAGCACTGTGCAGAGCGAGTTGTTTCTTAGCTTCCCAAAGAGCTGGAAGCAAGATGCTGTGGGGCCCAACTCGCCCTTTGGAAAGAAGCCTGCACGTTTTACCTTTCATCTCTAGGGCAAAGTAGCACACCCAGAGCAGAAGTCCTACTTCAGCCAGATCAGGCCTGCAAAGAAACTGCGTTTCACAGGCCTTTGGAAGAGATGTTCCCACTAGGCTGTAAGAGCACTGTGCAGAGCGAGTTGTTTCTTCGCTTCCCAAAGAGCTGGAAGCAAGATGCTGTGGGGCCCAACTCGCCCTTTGGAAAGAAGCCTGCACGTTGTGCCTTTCAGCTCTAGGGCAAAGTAGCACACCCAGAGCAGAAGTCCTACTTCAGCCAGATCAGGCCTGCAAACAAACTGCGTTTCACAGGCCTTTGGGAGAGATGTTCCCGGTAGGCTGTAAGAGCACTGTGCAGAGCGAGTTGTTTCTTAGCTTCCCAAAGAGCTGGAAGCAAGATGCTGTGGGGCCCAACTCGCCCTTTGGAAAGAAGCCTGCACGTTGTGCCTTTCAGCTCTAGGGCAAAGTAGCACACCCAGAGCAGAAGTCCTACTTCTGCCAGATCAGGCCTGCAAAGAAACTGCGTTTCACAGGCCTTTGGAAGGGATGTTCCCGGTAGGCTGTAAGAGCACTGTGCAGAGCGAGTTGTTTCTTAGATTCCCAAAGAGCTGGAAGCAAGATGCTGTGGGGCCCAACTCGCCCTTTGGAAAGAAGCCTGCACGTTGTGACTTTCAGCTCTAGGGCAAAGTAGCACACCCAGAGCAGAAGTCCTACTTCAGCCAGATCAGGCCTGCAAAGAAACTGCGTTTCACAGGCCTTTGGAAGACATGTTCCCGGTAGGCTGTAAGAGCACTGTGCAGAGCGAGTTGTTTCTTAGCTTCCCAAAGAGCTGGAAGCAAGATGCTGTGGGGCCCAACTCGCCCTTTGGAAAGAAGCCTGCACGTTTTACCTTTCAGCTCTAGGGCAAAGTAGCACACGCAGAGCAGAAGTCCTACTTCAGCCAGATCAGGCCTGCAAAGAAACTGCGTTTCACAGGCCTTTGGAAGAGATGTTCCCACTAGGCTGTAAGAGCACTGTGCAGAGCGAGTTGTTTCTTAGCTTCCCAAAGAGCTGGAATCAAGATGCTGTGGGGCCCAACTCGCCCTCTGGAAAGAAGCCTGCACGTTGTGCCTTTCAGCTCTAGGGCAAAGTAGCACACCCAGAGCAGAAGTCCTACTTCAGCCAGATCAGGCCTGCAAAGAAACTGCGTTTCACAGGCCTTTGGAAGAGATGTTCCCGGTAGGCTGTAAGAGCACTGTGCATAGCGAGTTGTTTCTTAGCTTCCCAAAGAGCTGGAAGCAAGATGCTGTGGGGCCCAACTCGCCCTTTGGAAAGAAGCCTGCACGTTGTGCCTTTCAGCTCTAGGGCAAAGTAGCACACCCAGAGCAGAAGTCCTACTTCAGCCAGATCAGGCCTGCAAAGAAACTGCGTTTCACAGGCCTTTGGAAGAGATGTTCCCGGTAGGCTGTAAGAGCACTGTGCAGAGCGAGTTGTTTCTTAGCTTCCCAAAGAGCTGGAAGCAAGATGCTGTGGGGCCCAACTCGCCCTTTGGAAAGAAGCCTGCACGTTGTGCCTTTCAGCTCTAGGGCAAAGTAGCACACCCAGAGCAGAAGTCCTACTTCAGCCAGATCAGGCCTGCAAAGAAACTGCGTTTCACAGGCCTTTGGAAGAGATGTTCCCACTAGGCTGTAAGAGCACTGTGCAGAGAGAGTTGTTTCTTAGCTTCCCAAAGAGCTGGAAGCAAGATGCTGTGGGGCCCAACTCGCCCTTTGGAAAGAAGCCTGCACGTTGTGCCTTTCAGCTCTAGGGCAAAGTAGCACACCCAGAGCAGAAGTCCTACTTCAGCCAGATCAGGCCTGCAAAGAAACTGCGTTTCACAGGCCTTTGGAAGAGATGTTCCCGGTAGGCTGTAAGAGCACTGTGCAGAGCGAGTTGTTTCTTAGCTTCCCAAAGAGCTGGAAGCAAGATGCTGTGGGGCCCAACTCGCCCTTTGGAAAGAAGCCTGCACGTTGTGCCTTTCAGCTCTAGGGCAAAGTAGCACACCCAGAGCAGAAGTCCTACTTCAGCCAGATCAGGCCTGCAAAGAAACTGCGTTTCACAGGCCTTTGGAAGAGATGTTCCCACTAGGCTGTAAGAGCACTGTGCAGAGCGAGTTGTTTCTTAGCTTCCCAAAGAGCTGGAAGCAAGATGCTGTGGGGCCCAACTCGCCCTTTGGAAAGAAGCCTGCACGTTGTGCCTTTCAGCTCTAGGGCAAAGTAGCACACCCAGAGCAGAAGTCCTACTTCAGCCAGATCAGGCCTGCAAAGAAACTGCGTTTCACAGGCCTTTGGAAGAGATGTTCCCGGTAGGCTGTAAGTGCACTGTGCAGAGCGAGTTGTTTCTTAGCTTCCCAAAGAGCTGGAAGCAAGATGCTGTGGGGCCCAACTCGCCCTTTGGAAAGAAGCCTGCACGTTGTGCCTTTCAGCTCTAGGGCAAAGTAGCACACCCAGAGCAGAAGTCCTACTTCAGCCAGATCAGGCCTGCACAAACACTGCGTTTCACAGGCCTTTGGAGGAGATGTTCCCACTAGGCTGTAAGAGCACTGTGCAGAGCGAGTTGTTTCTTAGCTTCCCAAAGAGCTGGAAGCAAGATGCTGTGGGGCCCAACTCGCCCTTTGGAAAGAAGCCTGCACGTTGTGCCTTTCAGCTCTAGGGCAAAGTAGCACACCCAGAGCAGAAGTCCTACTTCAGCCAGATCAGGCCTGCAAAGAAACTGCGTTTCACAGGCCTTTGGAAGAGATGTTCCCGGTAGGCTGTAAGAGCACTGTGCAGAGCGAGTTGTTTCTTAGCTTCCCAAAGAGCTGGAAGCAAGATGCTGTGGGGCCCAACTCGCCCTTTGGAAAGAAACCTGCACGTTGTGCCTTTCAGCTCTAGGGCAAAGTAGCACACCCAGAGAAGAAGTCCTACTTCAGCCAGATCAGGCCTGCAAAGAAGCTGCGTTTCACAGGCCTTTGGAAGAGATGTTCCCGGTAGGCTGTAAGAGCACTGTGCAGAGCGAGTTGATTCTTAGCTTCCCAAAGAGCTGGAAGCAAGATGCTGTGGGGCCCAGCTCGCCCTTTGGAAAGAAGCCTGCACGTTGTGCCTTTCAGCTCTAGGGCAAAGTAGCACACCCAGAGCAGAAGTCCTACTTCAGCCAGATCAGGCCTGCAAAGAAACTGCGTTTCACAGGCCTTTGGAAGAGATGTTCCCACTAGGCTGTAAGAGCACTGTGCAGAGCGAGTTGTTTCTTAGCTTCCCAAAGATCTGGAAGCAAGATGCTGTGGGGCCCAACTCGCCCTTTGGAAAGAAGCCTGCACGTTGTGCCTTTCAGCTCTAGGGCAAAGTAGCACACCCAGAGCAGAAGTCCTACTTCAGCCAGATCAGGCCTGCAAAGAAACTGCGTTTCACAGGCCTTTGGAAGACATGTTCCCACTAGGCTGTAAGAGCACTGTGCAGAGCGAGTTGTTTCTTAGCTTCCCAAAGAGCTGGAAGCAAGATGCTGTGGGGTCCAACTCGCCCTTTGGAAAGAAGCCTGCACGTTGTGCCTTTCAGCTCTAGGGCAAAGTAGCACACCCAGAGCAGAAGTCCTACTTCAGCCAGATCAGGCCTGCAAAGAAACTGCGTTTCACAGGCCTTTGGAAGAGATGTTCCCACTAGGCTGTAAGAGCACTGTGCAGAGAGAGTTGTTTCTTAGCTTCCCAAAGAGCTGGAAGCAAGATGCTGTGGGGCCCAACTCGCCCTTTGGAAAGAAGCCTGCACGTTGTGCCTTTCAGCTCTAGGGCAAAGTAGCACACCCAGAGCAGAAGTCCTACTTCAGCCAGATCAGGCCTGCAAAGAAACTGCGTTTCACAGGCCTTTGGAAGAGATGTTCCCGGTAGGCTGTAAGAGCACTGTGCAGAGCGAGTTGTTTCTTAGCTTCCCAAAGAGCTGGAAGCAAGATGCTGTGGGGCCCAACTCGCCCTTTGGAAAGAAGCCTGCACGTTGTGCCTTTCAGCTCTAGGGCAAAGTAGCACACCCAGAGCAGAAGTCCTACTTCAGCCAGATCAGGCCTGCAAAGAAACTGCGTTTCACAGGCCTTTGGAAGAGATGTTCCCACTAGGCTGTAAGAGCACTGAGCAGAGCGAGTTGTTTCTTAGCTTCCCAAAGAGCTGGAAGCAAGATGCTGTGGGGCCCAACTCGCCCTTTGGAAAGAAGCCTGCACGTTGTGCCTTTCAGCTCTAGGGCAAAGTAGCACACCCAGAGCAGAAGTCCTACTTCAGCCAGATCAGGTCTGCAAAGAAACTGCGTTTCACAGGCCTTTGGAAGAGATGTTGCCACTAGGCTGTAAGAGCACTGTGCAGAGCGAGTTGTTTCTTAGCTTCCCAAAGAGCTGGAAACAAGATGCTGTGGGGCCCAACTCGCCCTTTGGAAAGAAGCCTGCACGTTGTGCCTTTCAGCTCTAGGGCAAAGTAGCACACCCAGAGCAGAAGTGCTACTTCAGCCAGATCAGGCCAGCAAAGAAACTGCGTTTCACAGGCCTTTGGAAGAGATGTTCCCGGTAGGCTGTAAGAGCACTGTGCAGAGCGAGTTGTTTCTTAGCTTCCCAAAGAGCTGGAAGCAAGATGCTGTGGGGCCCAACTCGCCCTTTGGAAAGAGGCCTGCACGTTGTGCCTTTCAGCTCTAGGGCAAAGTAGCACACCCAGAGCAGAAGTGCTACTTCAGCCAGATCAGGCCTGCAAAGAAACTGCGTTTCACAGGCCTTTGGAAGAGATGTTCCCGGTAGGCTGTAAGAGCACTGTGCAGAGCGAGTTGTTTCTTAGCTTCCCAAAGAGCTGGAAGCAAGATGCTGTGGGGCCCAACTCGCCCTTTGGAAAGAAGCCTGCACGTTGTGCCTTTCAGCTCTAGGGCAAAGTAGCACACCCAGAGCAGAAGTCCTACTTCAGCCAGATCAGGCCTGCAAAGAAACTGCGTTTCACACGCCTTTGGAAGAGATGTTCCCGGTAGGCTGTAAGAGCACTGTGCAGAGCGAGTTGTTTCTTAGCTTCCCAAAGAGCTGGAAGCAAGATGCTGTGGGGCCCAACTCGCCCTTTGGAAAGAAGCCTGCACGTTGTGCCTTTCAGCTCTAGGGCAAAGTAGCACACCCAGAGCAGAAGTCCTACTTCAGCCAGATCAGGCCTGCAAAGAAACTGCGTTTCACAGGCCTTTGGAAGAGATGTTCCCCGTAGGCTGTAAGAGCACTGTGCAGAGCGAGTTGTTTCTTAGCTTCCCAAAGAGCTGGAAGCAAGATGCTGTGGGGCCCAACTCGACCTTTGGAAAGAAGCCTGCACGTTGTGCCTTTCAGCTCTAGGGCAAAGTAGCACACCCACAGCAGAAGTCCTACTTCAGCCAGATCAGGCCTGCAAAGAAACTGCGTTTCACAGGCCTTTGGAAGAGATGTTCCCACTAGGCTGTAAGAGCACTGTGCAGAGCGAGTTGTTTCTGAGCTTCCCAAAGAGCTGGAAGCAAGATGCTGTGGGGCCCAACTCGCCCTTTGGAAAGAAGCCTGCACGTTGTGCCTTTCAGCTCTAGGGCAAAGTAGCACACCCAGAGCAGAAGTCCTACTTCAGCCAGATGAGGCCTGCAAAGAAACTGCGTTTCACAGGCCTTTGGAAGAGATGTTCCCCGTAGGCTGTAAGAGCACTGAGCAGAGCGAGTTGTTTCTTAGGTTCCCAAAGAGCTGGAAGCAAGATGCTGTGGGGCCCAACTCGCCCTTTGGAAAGAAGCCTGCACGTTGTGCCTTTCAGCTCTAGGGCAAAGTAGCACACCCAGAGCAGAAGTCCTACTTCAGCCAGATCAGGCCTGCAAAGAAACTGCGTTTCACAGGCCTTTGGAAGAGATGTTCCCGGTAGGCTGTAAGAGCACTGTGCAGAGCGAGTTGTTTCTTAGCTTCCCAAAGAGCTGGAAGCAAGATGCTGTGGGGCCCAACTCGCCCTTTGGAAAGAAGCCTGCACGTTTTACCTTTCAGCTCTAGGGCAAAGTAGCACACGCAGAGCAGAAGTCCTACTTCAGCCAGATCAGGCCTGCAAAGAAACTGCGTTTCACAGGCCTTTGGAAGAGATGTTCCCACTAGGCTGTAAGAGCACTGTGCAGAGCGAGTTGTTTCTTAGCTTCCCAAAGAGCTGGAATCAAGATGCTGTGGGGCCCAACTCGCCCTCTGGAAAGAAGCCTGCACGTTGTGCCTTTCAGCTCTAGGGCAAAGTAGCACACCCAGAGCAGAAGTCCTACTTCAGCCAGATCAGGCCTGCAAAGAAACTGCGTTTCACAGGCCTTTGGAAGAGATGTTCCCGGTAGGCTGTAAGAGCACTGTGCATAGCGAGTTGTTTCTTAGCTTCCCAAAGAGCTGGAAGCAAGATGCTGTGGGGCCCAACTCGCCCTTTGGAAAGAAGCCTGCACGTTGTGCCTTTCAGCTCTAGGGCAAAGTAGCACACCCAGAGCAGAAGTCCTACTTCAGCCAGATCAGGCCTGCAAAGAAACTGCGTTTCACAGGCCTTTGGAAGAGATGTTCCCGGTAGGCTGTAAGAGCACTGTGCAGAGCGAGTTGTTTCTTAGCTTCCCAAAGAGCTGGAAGCAAGATGCTGTGGGGCCCAACTCGCCCTTTGGAAAGAAGCCTGCACGTTGTGCCTTTCAGCTCTAGGGCAAAGTAGCACACCCAGAGCAGAAGTCCTACTTCAGCCAGATCAGGCCTGCAAAGAAACTGCGTTTCACAGGCCTTTGGAAGAGATGTTCCCACTAGGCTGTAAGAGCACTGTGCAGAGAGAGTTGTTTCTTAGCTTCCCAAAGAGCTGGAAGCAAGATGCTGTGGGGCCCAACTCGCCCTTTGGAAAGAAGCCTGCACGTTGTGCCTTTCAGCTCTAGGGCAAAGTAGCACACCCAGAGCAGAAGTCCTACTTCAGCCAGATCAGGCCTGCAAAGAAACTGCGTTTCACAGGCCTTTGGAAGAGATGTTCCCGGTAGGCTGTAAGAGCACTGTGCAGAGCGAGTTGTTTCTTAGCTTCCCAAAGAGCTGGAAGCAAGATGCTGTGGGGCCCAACTCGCCCTTTGGAAAGAAGCCTGCACGTTGTGCCTTTCAGCTCTAGGGCAAAGTAGCACACCCAGAGCAGAAGTCCTACTTCAGCCAGATCAGGCCTGCAAAGAAACTGCGTTTCACAGGCCTTTGGAAGAGATGTTCCCACTAGGCTGTAAGAGCACTGTGCAGAGCGAGTTGTTTCTTAGCTTCCCAAAGAGCTGGAAGCAAGATGCTGTGGGGCCCAACTCGCCCTTTGGAAAGAAGCCTGCACGTTGTGCCTTTCAGCTCTAGGGCAAAGTAGCACACCCAGAGCAGAAGTCCTACTTCAGCCAGATCAGGCCTGCAAAGAAACTGCGTTTCACAGGCCTTTGGAAGAGATGTTCCCGGTAGGCTGTAAGAGCACTGTGCAGAGCGAGTTGTTTCTTAGCTTCCCAAAGAGCTGGAAGCAAGATGCTGTGGGGCCCAACTCGCCCTTTGGAAAGAAGCCTGCACGTTGTGCCTTTCAGCTCTAGGGCAAAGTAGCACACCCAGAGCAGAAGTCCTACTTCAGCCAGATCAGGCCTGCACAAACACTGCGTTTCACAGGCCTTTGGAGGAGATGTTCCCACTAGGCTGTAAGAGCACTGTGCAGAGCGAGTTGTTTCTTAGCTTCCCAAAGAGCTGGAAGCAAGATGCTGTGGGGCCCAACTCGCCCTTTGGAAAGAAGCCTGCACGTTGTGCCTTTCAGCTCTAGGGCAAAGTAGCACACCCAGAGCAGAAGTCCTACTTCAGCCAGATCAGGCCTGCAAAGAAACTGCGTTTCACAGGCCTTTGGAAGAGATGTTCCCACTAGGCTGTAAGAGCACTGTGCAGAGCGAGTTGTTTCTTAGCTTCCCAAAGAGCTGGAAGCAAGATGCTGTGGGGCCCAACTCGCCCTTTGGAAAGAAACCTGCACGTTGTGCCTTTCAGCTCTAGGGCAAAGTAGCACACCCAGAGCAGAAGTCCTACTTCAGCCAGATCAGGCCTGCAAAGAAACTGCGTTTCACAGGCCTTTGGAAGAGATGTTCCCGGTAGGCTGTAAGAGCACTGTGCAGAGCGAGTTGATTCTTAGCTTCCCAAAGAGCTGGAAGCAAGATGCTGTGGGACCCAGCTCGCCCTTTGGAAAGAAGCCTGCACGTTGTGCCTTTCAGCTCTAGGGCAAAGTAGCACACCCAGAGCAGAAGTCCTACTTCAGCCAGATCAGGCCTGCAAAGAAACTGCGTTTCACAGGCCTTTGGAAGAGATGTTCCCACTAGGCTGTAAGAGCACTGTGCAGAGCGAGTTGTTTCTTAGCTTCCCAAAGATCTGGAAGCAAGATGCTGTGGGGCCCAACTCGCCCTTTGGAAAGAAGCCTGCACGTTGTGCCTTTAAGCTCTAGGGCAAAGTAGCACACCCAGAGCAGAAGTCCTACTTCAGCCAGATCAGGCCTGCAAAGAAACTGCGTTTCACAGGCCTTTGGAAGACATGTTCCCACTAGGCTGTAAGAGCACTGTGCAGAGCGAGTTGTTTCTTAGCTTCCCAAAGAGCTGGAAGCAAGATGCTGTGGGGTCCAACTCGCCCTTTGGAAAGAAGCCTGCACGTTGTGCCTTTCAGCTCTAGGGCAAAGTAGCACACCCAGAGCAGAAGTCCTACTTCAGCCAGATCAGGCCTGCAAAGAAACTGCGTTTCACAGGCCTTTGGAAGAGATGTTCCCACTAGGCTGTAAGAGCACTGTGCAGAGAGAGTTGTTTCTTAGCTTCCCAAAGAGCTGGAAGCAAGATGCTGTGGGGCCCAACTCGCCCTTTGGAAAGAAGCCTGCACGTTGTGCCTTTCAGCTCTAGGGCAAAGTAGCACACCCAGAGCAGAAGTCCTACTTCAGCCAGATCAGGCCTGCAAAGAAACTGCGTTTCACACGCCTTTGGAAGAGATGTTCCCGGTAGGCTGTAAGAGCACTGTGCAGAGCGAGTTGTTTCTTAGCTTCCCAAAGAGCTGGAAGCAAGATGCTGTGGGGCCCAACTCGCCCTTTGGAAAGAAGCCTGCACGTTGTGCCTTTCAGCTCTAGGGCAAAGTAGCACACCCAGAGCAGAAGTCCTACTTCAGCCAGATCAGGCCTGCAAAGAAACTGCGTTTCACAGGCCTTTGGAAGAGATGTTCCCACTAGGCTGTAAGAGCGCTGAGCAGAGCGAGTTGTTTCTTAGCTTCCCAAAGAGCTGGAAGCAAGATGCTGTGGGGCCCAACTCGCCCTTTGGAAAGAAGCCTGCACGTTGTGCCTTTCAGCTCTAGGGCAAAGTAGCACACCCAGAGCAGAAGTCCTACTTCAGCCAGATCAGGTCTGCAAAGAAACTGCGTTTCACAGGCCTTTGGAAGAGATGTTGCCACTAGGCTGTAAGAGCACTGTGCAGAGCGAGTTGTTTCTTAGCTTCCCAAAGAGCTGGAAACAAGATGCTGTGGGGCCCAACTCGCCCTTTGGAAAGAAGCCTGCACGTTGTGCCTTTCAGCTCTAGGGCAAAGTAGCACACCCAGAGCAGAAGTGCTACTTCAGCCAGATCAGGCCAGCAAAGAAACTGCGTTTCACAGGCCTTTGGAAGAGATGTTCCCGGTAGGCTGTAAGAGCACTGTGCAGAGCGAGTTGTTTCTTAGCTTCCCAAAGAGCTGGAAGCAAGATGCTGTGGGGCCCAACTCGCCCTTTGGAAAGAGGCCTGCACGTTGTGCCTTTCAGCTCTAGGGCAAAGTAGCACACCCAGAGCAGAAGTGCTACTTCAGCCAGATCAGGCCTGCAAAGAAACTGCGTTTCACAGGCCTTTGGAAGAGATGTTCCCGGTAGGCTGTAAGAGCACTGTGCAGAGCGAGTTGTTTCTTAGCTTCCCAAAGAGCTGGAAGCAAGATGCTGTGGGGCCCAACTCGCCCTTTGGAAAGAAGCCTGCACGTTGTGCCTTTCAGCTCTAGGGCAAAGTAGCACACCCAGAGCAGAAGTGCTACTTCAGCCAGATCAGGCCTGCAAAGAAACTGCGTTTCACAGGCCTTTGGAAGAGATGTTCCCCGTAGGCTGTAAGAGCACTGTGCAGAGCGAGTTGTTTCTTAGCTTCCCAAAGAGCTGGAAGCAAGATGCTGTGGGGCCCAACTCGCCCTTTGGAAAGAAGCCTGCACGTTGTGCCTTTCAGCTCTAGGGCAAAGTAGCACACCCAGAGCAGAAGTCCTACTTCAGCCAGATCAGGCCTGCAAAGAAACTGCGTTTCACAGGCCTTTGGAAGAGATGTTCCCGGTAGGCTGTAAGAGCACTGTGCACAGCGAGTTGTTTCTTAGCTTCCCAAAGAGCTGGAAGCAAGATGCTGTGGGGCCCAACTCGCCCTTTGGAAAGAAGCCTGCACGTTGTGCCTTTCAGCTCTAGGGCAAAGTAGCACACCCAGAGCAGAAGTCCTACTTCAGCCAGATCAGGCCTGCAAAGAAACTGCGTTTCACAGGCCTTTGGAAGAGATGTTCCCCGTAGGCTGTAAGAGCACTGTGCAGAGCGAGTTGTTTCTTAGCTTCCCAAAGAGCTGGAAGCAAGATGCTGTGGGGCCCAACTCGACCTTTGGAAAGAAGCCTGCACGTTGTGCCTTTCAGCTCTAGGGCAAAGTAGCACACCCAGAGCAGAAGTCCTACTTCAGCCAGATCAGGCCTGCAAAGAAACTGCGTTTCACAGGCCTTTGGAAGAGATGTTCCCACTAGGCTGTAAGAGCACTGTGCAGAGCGAGTTGTTTCTGAGCTTCCCAAAGAGCTGGAAGCAAGATGCTGTGGGGCCCAACTCGCCCTTTGGAAAGAAGCCTGCACGTTGTGCCTTTCAGCTCTAGGGCAAAGTAGCACACCCAGAGCAGAAGTCCTACTTCAGCCAGATCAGGCCTGCAAAGAAACTGCGTTTCACAGGCCTTTGGAAGAGATGATCCCCGTAGGCTGTAAGAGCACTGAGCAGAGCGAGTTGTTTCTTAGGTTCCCAAAGAGCTGGAAGCAAGATGCTGTGGGGCCCAACTCGCCCTTTGGAAAGAAGCCTGCACGTTGTGCCTTTCAGCTCTAGGGCAAAGTAGCACACCCAGAGCAGAAGTCCTACTTCAGCCAGATCAGGCCTGCAAAGAAACTGCGTTTCACAGGCCTTTGGAAGAGATGTTCCCGGTAGGCTGTAAGAGCACTGTGCAGAGCGAGTTGTTTCTTAGCTTCCCAAAGAGCTGGAAGCAAGATGCTGTGGGGCCCAACTCGCCCTTTGGAAAGAAGCCTGCACGTTGTGCCTTTCAGCTCTAGGGCAAAGTAGCACACCCAGAGCAGAAGTGCTACTTCAGCCAGATCAGGCCTGCAAAGAAACTGCGTTTCACAGGCCTTTGGAAGAGATGTTCCCGGTAGGCTGTAAGAGCACTGTGCAGAGCGAGTTGTTTCTTAGCTTCCCAAAGAGCTGGAAGCAAGATGCTGTGGGGCCCAACTCGCCCTTTGGAAAGAAGAATGCACGTTGTGCCTTTCAGCTCTAGGGCAAAGTAGCACACCCAGAGCAGAAGTCCTACTTCAGCCAGATCAGGCCTGCAAAGAAACTGCGTTTCACAGGCCTTTGGAAGAGATGTTCCCCGTAGGCTGTAAGAGCACTGTGCAGAGCGAGTTGTTTCTTAGCTTCCCAAAGAGCTGGAAGCAAGATGCTGTGGGGCCCAACTCGCCCTTTGGAAAGAAGCCTGCACGTTGTGCCTTTCAGCTCTAGGGCAAAGTAGCACACCCAGAGCAGAAGTCCTACTTCAGCCAGATCAGGCCTGCAAAGAAACTGCGTTTCACAGGCCTTTGGAAGAGATGTTCCCGGTAGGCTGTAAGAGCACTGTGCAGAGCGAGTTGTTTCTTAGCTTCCCAAAGAGCTGGAAGCAAGATGCTGTGGGGCCCAACTCGCCCTTTGGAAAGAAGCCTGCACGTTGTGCCTTTCAGCTCTAGGGCAAAGTAGCACACCCAGAGCAGAAGTCCTACTTCAGCCAGATCAGGCCTGCACAAACACTGCGTTTCACAGGCCTTTGGAGGAGATGTTCCCACTAGGCTGTAAGAGCACTGTGCAGAGCGAGTTGTTTCTTAGCTTCCCAAAGAGCTGGAAGCAAGATGCTGTGGGGCCCAACTCGCCCTTTGGAAAGAAGCCTGCACGTTGTGCCTTTCAGCTCTAGGGCAAAGTAGCACACCCAGAGCAGAAGTCCTACTTCAGCCAGATCAGGCCTGCAAAGAAACTGCGTTTCACAGGCCTTTGGAAGAGATGTTCCCACTAGGCTGTAAGAGCACTGTGCAGAGCGAGTTGTTTCTTAGCTTCCCAAAGAGCTGGAAGCAAGATGCTGTGGGGCCCAACTCGCCCTTTGGAAAGAAACCTGCACGTTGTGCCTTTCAGCTCTAGGGCAAAGTAGCACACCCAGAGAAGAAGTCCTACTTCAGCCAGATCAGGCCTGCAAAGAAACTGCGTTTCACAGGCCTTTGGAAGAGATGTTCCCGGTAGGCTGTAAGAGCACTGTGCAGAGCGAGTTGATTCTTAGCTTCCCAAAGAGCTGGAAGCAAGATGCTGTGGGACCCAGCTCGCCCTTTGGAAAGAAGCCTGCACGTTGTGCCTTTCAGCTCTAGGGCAAAGTAGCACACCCAGAGCAGAAGTCCTACTTCAGCCAGATCAGGCCTGCAAAGAAACTGCGTTTCACAGGCCTTTGGAAGAGATGTTCCCACTAGGCTGTAAGAGCACTGTGCAGAGCGAGTTGTTTCTTAGCTTCCCAAAGATCTGGAAGCAAGATGCTGTGGGGCCCAACTCGCCCTTTGGAAAGAAGCCTGCACGTTGTGCCTTTAAGCTCTAGGGCAAAGTAGCACACCCAGAGCAGAAGTCCTACTTCAGCCAGATCAGGCCTGCAAAGAAACTGCGTTTCACAGGCCTTTGGAAGACATGTTCCCACTAGGCTGTAAGAGCACTGTGCAGAGCGAGTTGTTTCTTAGCTTCCCAAAGAGCTGGAAGCAAGATGCTGTGGGGTCCAACTCGCCCTTTGGAAAGAAGCCTGCACGTTGTGCCTTTCAGCTCTAGGGCAAAGTAGCACACCCAGAGCAGAAGTCCTACTTCAGCCAGATCAGGCCTGCAAAGAAACTGCGTTTCACAGGCCTTTGGAAGAGATGTTCCCACTAGGCTGTAAGAGCACTGTGCAGAGAGAGTTGTTTCTTAGCTTCCCAAAGAGCTGGAAGCAAGATGCTGTGGGGCCCAACTCGCCCTTTGGAAAGAAGCCTGCACGTTGTGCCTTTCAGCTCTAGGGCAAAGTAGCACACCCAGAGCAGAAGTCCTACTTCAGCCAGATCAGGCCTGCAAAGAAACTGCGTTTCACACGCCTTTGGAAGAGATGTTCCCGGTAGGCTGTAAGAGCACTGTGCAGAGCGAGTTGTTTCTTAGCTTCCCAAAGAGCTGGAAGCAAGATGCTGTGGGGCCCAACTCGCCCTTTGGAAAGAAGCCTGCACGTTGTGCCTTTCAGCTCTAGGGCAAAGTAGCACACCCAGAGCAGAAGTCCTACTTCAGCCAGATCAGGCCTGCAAAGAAACTGCGTTTCACAGGCCTTTGGAAGAGATGTTCCCACTAGGCTGTAAGAGCACTGAGCAGAGCGAGTTGTTTCTTAGCTTCCCAAAGAGCTGGAAGCAAGATGCTGTGGGGCCCAACTCGCCCTTTGGAAAGAAGCCTGCACGTTGTGCCTTTCAGCTCTAGGGCAAAGTAGCACACCCAGAGCAGAAGTCCTACTTCAGCCAGATCAGGTCTGCAAAGAAACTGCGTTTCACAGGCCTTTGGAAGAGATGTTGCCACTAGGCTGTAAGAGCACTGTGCAGAGCGAGTTGTTTCTTAGCTTCCCAAAGAGCTGGAAACAAGATGCTGTGGGGCCCAACTCGCCCTTTGGAAAGAAGCCTGCACGTTGTGCCTTTCAGCTCTAGGGCAAAGTAGCACACCCAGAGCAGAAGTGCTACTTCAGCCAGATCAGGCCAGCAAAGAAACTGCGTTTCACAGGCCTTTGGAAGAGATGTTCCCGGTAGGCTGTAAGAGCACTGTGCAGAGCGAGTTGTTTCTTAGCTTCCCAAAGAGCTGGAAGCAAGATGCTGTGGGGCCCAACTCGCCCTTTGGAAAGAGGCCTGCACGTTGTGCCTTTCAGCTCTAGGGCAAAGTAGCACACCCAGAGCAGAAGTGCTACTTCAGCCAGATCAGGCCTGCAAAGAAACTGCGTTTCACAGGCCTTTGGAAGAGATGTTCCCGGTAGGCTGTAAGAGCACTGTGCAGAGCGAGTTGTTTCTTAGCTTCCCAAAGAGCTGGAAGCAAGATGCTGTGGGGCCCAACTCGCCCTTTGGAAAGAAGCCTGCACGTTGTGCCTTTCAGCTCTAGGGCAAAGTAGCACACCCAGAGCAGAAGTGCTACTTCAGCCAGATCAGGCCTGCAAAGAAACTGCGTTTCACAGGCCTTTGGAAGAGATGTTCCCCGTAGGCTGTAAGAGCACTGTGCAGAGCGAGTTGTTTCTTAGCTTCCCAAAGAGCTGGAAGCAAGATGCTGTGGGGCCCAACTCGCCCTTTGGAAAGAAGCCTGCACGTTGTGCCTTTCAGCTCTAGGGCAAAGTAGCACACCCAGAGCAGAAGTCCTACTTCAGCCAGATCAGGCCTGCAAAGAAACTGCGTTTCACAGGCCTTTGGAAGAGATGTTCCCGGTAGGCTGTAAGAGCACTGTGCACAGCGAGTTGTTTCTTAGCTTCCCAAAGAGCTGGAAGCAAGATGCTGTGGGGCCCAACTCGCCCTTTGGAAAGAAGCCTGCACGTTGTGCCTTTCAGCTCTAGGGCAAAGTAGCACACCCAGAGCAGAAGTCCTACTTCAGCCAGATCAGGCCTGCAAAGAAACTGCGTTTCACAGGCCTTTGGAAGAGATGTTCCCCGTAGGCTGTAAGAGCACTGTGCAGAGCGAGTTGTTTCTTAGCTTCCCAAAGAGCTGGAAGCAAGATGCTGTGGGGCCCAACTCGCCCTTTGGAAAGAAGCCTGCACGTTGTGCCTTTCAGCTCTAGGGCAAAGTAGCACACCCAGAGCAGAAGTCCTACTTCAGCCAGATCAGGCCTGCAAAGAAACTGCGTTTCACAGGCCTTTGGAAGAGATGTTCCCACTAGGCTGTAAGAGCACTGTGCAGAGCGAGTTGTTTCTGAGCTTCCCAAAGAGCTGGAAGCAAGATGCTGTGGGGCCCAACTCGCCCTTTGGAAAGAAGCCTGCACGTTGTGCCTTTCAGCTCTAGGGCAAAGTAGCACACCCAGAGCAGAAGTCCTACTTCAGCCAGATCAGGCCTGCAAAGAAACTGCGTTTCACAGGCCTTTGGAAGAGATGATCCCCGTAGGCTGTAAGAGCACTGAGCAGAGCGAGTTGTTTCTTAGGTTCCCAAAGAGCTGGAAGCAAGATGCTGTGGGGCCCAACTCGCCCTTTGGAAAGAAGCCTGCACGTTGTGCCTTTCAGCTCTAGGGCAAAGTAGCACACCCAGAGCAGAAGTCCTACTTCAGCCAGATCAGGCCTGCAAAGAAACTGCGTTTCACAGGCCTTTGGAAGAGATGTTCCCGGTAGGCTGTAAGAGCACTGTGCAGAGCGAGTTGTTTCTTAGCTTCCCAAAGAGCTGGAAGCAAGATGCTGTGGGGCCCAACTCGCCCTTTGGAAAGAAGCCTGCACGTTGTGCCTTTCAGCTCTAGGGCAAAGTAGCACACCCAGAGCAGAAGTGCTACTTCAGCCAGATCAGGCCTGCAAAGAAACTGCGTTTCACAGGCCTTTGGAAGAGATGTTCCCGGTAGGCTGTAAGAGCACTGTGCAGAGCGAGTTGTTTCTTAGCTTCCCAAAGAGCTGGAAGCAAGATGCTGTGGGGCCCAACTCGCCCTTTGGAAAGAAGAATGCACGTTGTGCCTTTCAGCTCTAGGGCAAAGTAGCACACCCAGAGCAGAAGTCCTACTTCAGCCAGATCAGGCCTGCAAAGAAACTGCGTTTCACAGGCCTTTGGAAGAGATGTTCCCCGTAGGCTGTAAGAGCACTGTGCAGAGCGAGTTGTTTCTTAGCTTCCCAAAGAGCTGGAAGCAAGATGCTGTGGGGCCCAACTCGCCCTTTGGAAAGAAGCCTGCACGTTGTGCCTTTCAGCTCTAGGGCAAAGTAGCACACCCAGAGCAGAAGTCCTACTTCAGCCAGATCAGGCCTGCAAAGAAACTGCGTTTCACAGGCCTTTGGAAGAGATGTTCCCGGTAGGCTGTAAGAGCACTGTGCAGAGCGAGTTGTTTCTTAGCTTCCCAAAGAGCTGGAAGCAAGATGCTGTGGGGCCCAACTCGCCCTTTGGAAAGAAGCCTGCACGTTGTGCCTTTCAGCTCTAGGGCAAAGTAGCACACCCAGAGCAGAAGTCCTACTTCAGCCAGATCAGGCCTGCAAAGAAACTGCGTTTCACAGGCCTTTGGAAGAGATGTTCCCACTAGGCTGTAAGAGCACTGTGCAGAGCGAGTTGTTTCTTAGCTTCCCAAAGAGCGGGAAGCAAGATGCTGTGGGGCCCAACTCGCCCTTTGGAAAGAAGCCTGCACGTTGTGCCTTTCAGCTCTAGGGCAAAGTAGCACACCCAGAGCAGAAGTCCTACTTCAGCCAGATCAGGCCTGCAAAGAAACTGCGTTTCACAGGCCTTTGGAAGAGATGTTCCCGGTAGGCTGTAAGAGCACTGTGCAGAGCGAGTTGTTTCTTAGCTTCCCAAAGAGCTGGAAGCAAGAGCTGTCGGGCCCAACTCGCCCTTTGGAAAGATGCCTGCACGTTGTGCCTTTCAGCTCTAGGGCAAAGTAGCACACCCAGAGCAGAAGTCCTACTTCAGCCAGATCAGGCCTGCAAAGAAACTGCGTTTCACAGGCCTTTGGAAGAGATGTTCCCGGTAGGCTGTAAGAGCACTGTGCAGAGCGAGTTGTTTCTTAGCTTCCCAAAGAGCTGGAAGCAAGATGCTGTGGGGCCCAACTCGCCCTTTGGAAAGAAGCCTGCACGTTGTGCCTTTCAGCTCTAGGGCAAAGTAGCACACCCAGAGCAGAAGTCCTACTTCAGCCAGATCAGGCCTGCAAAGAAACTGCGTTTCACAGGCCTTTGGAAGACATGTTCCCGGTAGGCTGTAAGAGCACTGTGCAGAGCGAGTTGTTTCTTAGCTTCCCAAAGAGCTGGAAGCAAGATGCTGTGGGGCCCAACTCGCCCTTTGGAAAGAAGCCTGCACGTTGTGCCTTTCAGCTCTAGGGCAAAGTAGCACACCCAGAGCAGAAGTCCTACTTCAGCCAGATCAGGCCTGCAAAGACACTGCGTTTCACAGGCCTTTGGAAGACATGTTCCCGGTAGGCTGTAAGAGCACTGTGCAGAGCGAGTTGTTTCTTAGCTTCCCAAACAGCTGGAAGCAAGATGCTATGGGGCCCAACTCGCCCTTTTGAAAGAAGCCTGCACGTTGTGCCTTTCAGCTCTAGGGCAAAGTAGCACACCCAGAGCAGAAGTCCTACTTCAGCCAGATCAGGCCTGCAAAGAAACTGCGTTTCACTGGCCTTTGGAAGAGATGTTCCAACTAGGCTGTAAGAGCACTGTGCAGAGCGAGTTGTTTCTTAGCTTCCCAAAGAGCTGGAAGCAAGATGCTGTGGGGCCCAACTCGCCCTTTGGAAAGAAGCCTGCACGTTGTGCCTTTCAGCTCTAGGGCAAAGTAGCACACCCAGAGCAGAAGTCCTACTTCAGCCAGATCAGGCCTGCAAAGAAACTGCGTTTCACAGGCCTTTGGAAGAGATGTTCCCGGTAGGCTGTAAGAGCACTGTGCAGAGCGAGTTGTTTCTTAGCTTCCCAAAGAGCTGGAAGCAAGATGCTCTGGGGCCCAACTCGCCCTTTGGAAAGAAGCCTGCACGTTGCGCCTTTCAGCTCTAGGGCAAAGTAGCACACCCAGAGCAGAAGTCCTACTTCAGCCAGATCAGGCCTGCAAAGAAACTGCGTTTCACAGGCCTTTGGAAGAGATGTTCCCGGTAGGCTGTAAGAGCACTGTGCAGAGCGAGTTGTTTCTTAGCTTCCCAAAGAGCTGGAAGCAAGAGCTGTCGGGCCCAACTCGCCCTTTGGAAAGAAGCCTGCACGTTGTGCCTTTCAGCTCTAGGGCAAAGTAGCACACCCAGAGCAGAAGTCCTACTTCAGCCAGATCAGGCCTGCAAAGAAACTGCGTTTCACAGGCCTTTGGAAGAGATGTTCCCGGTAGGCTGTAAGAGCACTGTGCAGAGCGAGTTGTTTCTTAGCTTCCCAAAGAGCTGGAAGCAAGATGCTGTGGAGCCCAACTCGCCCTTTGGAAAGAAGCCTGCACGTTGTGCCTTTCAGCTCTAGGGCAAAGTAGCACACCCAGAGCAGAAGTCCTACTTCAGCCAGATCAGGCCTGCAAAGAAACTGCGTTTCACAGGCCTTTGGAAGACATGTTCCCGGTAGGCTGTAAGAGCACTGTGCAGAGCGAGTTGTTTCTTAGCTTCCCAAAGAGCTGGAAGCAAGATGCTGTGGGGCCCAACTCGCCCTTTGGAAAGAAGCCTGCACGTTGTGCCTTTCAGCTCTAGGGCAAAGTAGCACACCCAGAGCAGAAGTCCTACTTCAGCCAGATCAGGCCTGCAAAGAAACTGCGTTTCACAGGCCTTTGGAAGACATGTTCCCGGTAGGCTGTAAGAGCACTGTGCAGAGCGAGTTGTTTCTTAGCTTCCCAAACAGCTGGAAGCAAGATGCTATGGGGCCCAACTCGCCCTTTTGAAAGAAGCCTGCACGTTGTGCCTTTCAGCTCTAGGGCAAAGTAGCACACCCAGAGCAGAAGTCCTACTTCAGCCAGATCAGGCCTGCAAAGAAACTGCGTTTCACTGGCCTTTGGAAGAGATGTTCCAACTAGGCTGTAAGAGCACTGTGCAGAGCGAGTTGTTTCTTAGCTTCCCAAAGAGCTGGAAGCAAGATGCTGTGGGGCCCAACTCGCCCTTTGGAAAGAAGCCTGCACGTTGTGCCTTTCAGCTCTAGGGCAAAGTACCACACCCAGAGCAGAAGTCCTACTTCAGGCAGATCAGGCCTGCAAAGAAACTGCGTTTCACAGGCCTTTGGAAGAGATGTTCCCACTAGGCTGTAAGAGCACTGTGCAGAGCGAGTTGTTTCTTAGCTTCCCAAAGAGCTGGAAGCAAGATGCTGTGGGGGCCCATCTCGCCTTTGGAAAGAAGCCTGCACGTTGTGCCTTTCAGCTCTAGGGCAAAGTAGCACACCCAGAGCAGAAGTCCTACTTCAGCCAGATCAGGCCTGCAAAGAAACTGCGTTTCACAGGCCTTTGGAAGAGATGTTCCCGGTAGGCTGTAAGAGCACTGTGCAGAGCGAGTTGTTTCTTAGCTTCCCAAAGAGCTGGAAGCAAGATGCTGTGGGGCCCAACTCGCCCTTTGGAAAGCAGCCTGCACGTTGTGCCTTTCAGCTCTAGGGCAAAGTAGCACACCCAGAGCAGAAGTCCTACTTCAGCCAGATCAGGCCTGCAAAGAAACTGCGTTTCACAGGCCTTTGGAAGAGATGTTCCCGGTAGGCTGTAGGAGCACTGTGCAGAGCGAGTTGTTTCTTAGCTTCCCAAAGAGCTGGAAGCAAGATGCTGTGGGGCCCAACTCGCCCTTTGGAAAGAAGCCTGCACGTTGTGCCTTTCAGCTCTAGGGCAAAGTAGCACACCCAGAGCAGAAGTCCTACTTCAGCCAGATCAGGCCTGCAAAGAAACTGCGTTTCACAGTCCTTTGGAAGAGATGTTCCCACTAGGCTGTAAGAGAACTGTGCAGAGCGAGTTGTTTCTTAGCTTCCCAAAGAGCTGGAAGCAAGATGCTGTGGGGCCCAACTCGCCCTTTGGAAAGAAGCCTGCACGTTGTGCCTTTCAGCTCTAGGGCAAAGTAGCACACCCAGAGCAGAAGTCCTACTTCAGCCAGATCAGGTCTGCAAAGGAACTGCGTTTCACAGGCCTTTGGAAGAGATGTTCCCACTAGGCTGTAAGAGCACTGTGCAGAGCGAGTTGTTTCTTAGCTTCCCAAAGAGCTGGAAGCAAGATGCTGTGGGGCCCAACTCGCCCTTTGGAAAGAAGCCTGCACGTTGTGCCTTTCAGCTCTAGGGCAAAGTAGCACACCCAGAGCAGAAGTCCTACTTCAGCCAGATCAGGCCTGCAAAGAAACTGCGTTTCACAGGCCTTTGGAAGAGATGTTCCCGGTAGGCTGTAAGAGCACTGTGCAGAGCGAGTTGTTTCTTAGCTTCCCAAAGAGCTGGAAGCAAGATGCTGTGGGGCCCAACTCGCCCTTTGGAAAGAAGCCTGCACGTTGTGCCTTTCAGCTCTAGGGCAAAGTAGCACACCCAGAGCAGAAGTCCTACTTCAGCCAGATCAGGCCTGCAAAGAAACTGCGTTTCACTGGCCTTTGGAAGAGATGTTCCAACTAGGCTGTAAGAGCACTGTGCAGAGCGAGTTGTTTCTTAGCTTCCCAAAGAGCTGGAAGCAAGATGCTGTGGGGCCCAACTCGCCCTTTGGAAAGAAGCCTGCACGTTGTGCCTTTCAGCTCTAGGGCAAAGTAGCACACCCAGAGCAGAAGTCCTACTTCAGCCAGATCAGGCCTGCAAAGAAACTGCGTTTCACAGGCCTTTGGAAGAGATGTTCCCACTAGGCTGTAAGAGCACTGTGCAGAGCGAGTTGTTTCTGAGCTTCCCAAAGAGCTGGAAGCAAGATGCTGTGGGGCCCAACTCGCCCTTTGGAAAGAAGCCTGCACGTTGTGCCTTTCAGCTCTAGGGCAAAGTAGCACACCCAGAGCAGAAGTCCTACTTCAGCCAGATCAGGCCTGCAAAGAAACTGCGTTTCACAGGCCTTTGGAAGAGATGTTCCCCGTAGGCTGTAAGAGCACTGAGCAGAGCGAGTTGTTTCTTAGCTTCCCAAAGAGCTGGAAGCAAGATGCTGTGGGGCCCAACTCGCCCTTTGGAAAGAAGCCTGCACGTTGTGCCTTTCAGCTCTAGGGCAAAGTAGCACACCCAGAGCAGAAGTCCTACTTCAGCCAGATCAGGCCTGCAAAGAAACTGCGTTTCACAGGCCTTTGGAAGAGATGTTCCCGGTAGGCTGTAAGAGCACTGTGCAGAGCGAGTTGTTTCTTAGCTTCCCAAAGAGCTGGAAGCAAGATGCTGTGGGGCCCAACTCGCCCTTTGGAAAGAAGCCTGCACGTTGTGCCTTTCAGCTCTAGGGCAAAGTAGCACACCCAGAGCAGAAGTGCTACTTCAGCCAGATCAGGCCTGCAAAGAAACTGCGTTTCACAGGCCTTTGGAAGAGATGTTCCCGGTAGGCTGTAAGAGCACTGTGCAGAGCGAGTTGTTTCTTAGCTTCCCAAAGAGCTGGAAGCAAGATGCTGTGGGGCCCAACTCGCCCTTTGGAAAGAAGAATGCACGTTGTGCCTTTCAGCTCTAGGGCAAAGTAGCACACCCAGAGCAGAAGTCCTACTTCAGCCAGATCAGGCCTGCAAAGAAACTGCGTTTCACAGGCCTTTGGAAGAGATGTTCCCCGTAGGCTGTAAGAGCACTGTGCAGAGCGAGTTGTTTCTTAGCTTCCCAAAGAGCTGGAAGCAAGATGCTGTGGGGCCCAACTCGCCCTTTGGAAAGAAGAATGCACGTTGTGCCTTTCAGCTCTAGGGCAAAGTAGCACACCCAGAGCAGAAGTCCTACTTCAGCCAGATCAGGCCTGCAAAGAAACTGCGTTTCACAGGCCTTTGGAAGAGATGTTCCCGGTAGGCTGTAAGAGCACTGTGCAGAGCGAGTTGTTTCTTAGCTTCCCAAAGAGCTGGAAGCAAGATGCTGTGGGGCCCAACTCGCCCTTTGGAAAGAAGCCTGCACGTTGTGCCTTTCAGCTCTAGGGCAAAGTAGCACACCCAGAGCAGAAGTCCTACTTCAGCCAGATCAGGCCTGCAAAGAAACTGCGTTTCACAGGCCTTTGGAAGAGATGTTCCCACTAGGCTGTAAGAGCACTGTGCAGAGCGAGTTGTTTCTTAGCTTCCCAAAGAGCTGGAAGCAAGATGCTGTGGGGCCCAACTCGCCCTTTGGAAAGAAGCCTGCACGTTGTGCCTTTCAGCTCTAGGGCAAAGTAGCACACCCAGAGCAGAAGTCCTACTTCAGCCAGATCAGGCCTGCAAAGAAACTGCGTTTCACAGGCCTTTGGAAGAGATGTTCCCGGTAGGCTGTAAGAGCACTGTGCAGAGCGAGTTGTTTCTTAGCTTCCCAAAGAGCTGGAAGCAAGATGCTGTGGGGCCCAACTCGCCCTTTGGAAAGAAGCCTGCACGTTGTGCCTTTCAGCTCTAGGGCAAAGTAGCACACCCAGAGCAGAAGTCCTACTTCGGCCAGATCAGGCCTGCAAAGAAACTGCGTTTCACAGGCCTTTGGAAGAGATGTTCCCGGTAGGCTGTAAGAGCACTGTGCAGAGCGAGTTGTTTCTTAGCTTCCCAAAGAGCTGGAAGCAAGATGCTGTGGGGCCCAACTCGCCCTTTGGAAAGAAGCCTGCACGTTGTGCCTTTCAGCTCTAGGGCAAAGTAGCACACCCAGAGCAGAAGTCCTACTTCAGCCAGATCAGGCCTGCAAAGAAACTGCGTTTCACAGGCCTTTGGAAGAGATGTTCCCGGTAGGCTGTAAGAGCACTGTGCAGAGCGAGTTGTTTCTTAGCTTCCCAAAGAGCTGGAAGCAAGATGCTGTGGGGCCCAACTCGCCCTTTGGAAAGAAGCCTGCACGTTGTGCCTTTCAGCTCTAGGGCAAAGTAGCACACCCAGAGCAGAAGTCCTACTTCAGCCAGATCAGGCCTGCAAAGAAACTGCGTTTCACAGGCCTTTGGAAGAGATGTTCCCGGTAGGCTGTAAGAGCACTGTGCAGAGCGAGTTGTTTCTTAGCTTCCCAAAGAGCTGGAAGCAAGAGCTGTCGGGCCCAACTCGCCCTTTGGAAAGAAGCCTGCACGTTGTGCCTTTCAGCTCTAGGGCAAAGTAGCACACCCAGAGCAGAAGTCCTACTTCAGCCAGATCAGGCCTGCAAAGAAACTGCGTTTCACAGGCCTTTGGAAGACATGTTCCCGGTAGGCTGTAAGAGCACTGTGCAGAGCGAGTTGTTTCTTAGCTTCCCAAAGAGCTGGAAGCAAGATGCTGTGGGGCCCAACTCGCCCTTTGGAAAGAAGCCTGCACGTTGTGCCTTTCAGCTCTAGGGCAAAGTAGCACACCCAGAGCAGAAGTCCTACTTCAGCCAGATCAGGCCTGCAAAGAAACTGCGTTTCACAGGCCTTTGGAAGACATGTTCCCGGTAGGCTGTAAGAGCACTGTGCAGAGCGAGTTGTTTCTTAGCTTCCCAAAGAGCTGGAAGCAAGATGCTGTGGGGCCCAACTCGCCCTTTGGAAAGAAGCCTGCACGTTGTGCCTTTCAGCTCTAGGGCAAAGTAGCACACCCAGAGCAGAAGTCCTACTTCAGCCAGATCAGGCCTGCAAAGAAATTGCGTTTCACAGGCCTTTGGAAGACATGTTCCCGGTAGGCTGTAAGAGCACTGTGCAGAGCGAGTTGTTTCTTAGCTTCCCAAACAGCTGGAAGCAAGATGCTATGGGGTCCAACTCGCCCTTTTGAAAGAAGCCTGCACGTTGTGCCTTTCAGCTCTAGGGCAAAGTAGCACACCCAGAGCAGAAGTCCTACTTCAGCCAGATCAGGCCTGCAAAGAAACTGCGTTTCACTGGCCTTTGGAAGAGATGTTCCAACTAGGCTGTAAGAGCACTGTGCAGAGCGAGTTGTTTCTTAGCTTCCCAAAGAGCTGGAAGCAAGATGCTGTGGGGCCCAACTCGCCCTTTGGAAAGAAGCCTGCACGTTGTGCCTTTCAGCTCTAGGGCAAAGTAGCACACCCAGAGCAGAAGTCCTACTTCAGCCAGATCAGGCCTGCAAAGAAACTGCGTTTCACAGGCCTTTGGAAGAGATGTTCCCACTAGGCTGTAAGAGCACTGTGCAGAGCGAGTTGTTTCTTAGCTTCCCAAAGAGCTGGAAGCAAGATGCTGTGGGGGCCCATCTCGCCCTTTGGAAAGAAGCCTGCACGTTGTGCCTTTCAGCTCTAGGGCAAAGTAGCACACCCAGAGCAGAAGTCCTACTTCAGCCAGATCAGGCCTGCAAAGAAACTGCGTTTCACAGGCCTTTGGAAGAGATGTTCCCGGTAGGCTGTAAGAGCACTGTGCAGAGCGAGTTGTTTCTTAGCTTCCCAAACAGCTGAAAGCAAGATGCTGTGGGGCCCAACTCGCCCTTTGGAAAGCAGCCTGCACGTTGTGCCTTTCAGCTCTAGGGCAAAGTAGCACACCCAGAGCAGAAGTCCTACTTCAGCCAGATCAGGCCTGCAAAGAAACTGCGTTTCACAGGCCTTTGGAAGAGATGTTCCCGGTAGGCTGTAGGAGCACTGTGCAGAGCGAGTTGTTTCTTAGCTTCCCAAAGAGCTGGAAGCAAGATGCTGTGGGGCCCAACTCGACCTTTGGAAAGAAGCCTGCACGTTGTGCCTTTCAGCTCTAGGGCAAAGTAGCACACCCAGAGCAGAAGTCCTACTTCAGCCAGATCAGGCCTGCAAAGAAACTGCGTTTCACAGTCCTTTGGAAGAGATGTTCCCACTAGGCTGTAAGAGCACTGTGCAGAGCGAGTTGTTTCTTAGCTTCCCAAAGAGCTGGAAGCAAGATGCTGTGGGGCCCAACTCGCCCTTTGCAAAGAAGCCTGCACGTTGTGCCTTTCAGCTCTAGGGCAAAGTAGCACACCCAGAGCAGAAGTGCTACTTCAGCCAGATCAGGCCTGCAAATAAACTGCGTTTCACAGGCCTTTGGATGACATGTTCCCGGTAGGCTGTAAGAGCACTGTGCAGAGCGAGTTGTTTCTTAGCTTCCCAAAGAGCTGGAAGCAAGATGCTGTGGGGCCCAACTCGCCCTTTGGAAAGAAGCCTGCACGTTGTGCCTTTCAGCTCTAGGGCAAAGTAGCACACCCAGAGCAGAAGTCCTACTTCAGCCAGATCAGGCCTGCAAAGAAACTGCGTTTCACAGGCCTTTGGAAGAGATGTTCCCGGTAGGCTGTAAGAGCACTGTGCAGAGCGAGTTGTTTCTTAGCTTCCCAAAGAGCTGGAAGCAAGAGCTGTCGGGCCCAACTCGCCCTTTGGAAAGAAGCCTGCACGTTGTGCCTTTCAGCTCTAGGGCAAAGTAGCACACCCAGAGCAGAAGTCCTACTTCAGCCAGATCAGGCCTGCAAAGAAACTGCGTTTCACAGGCCTTTGGAAGAGATGTTCCTGGTAGGCTGTAGGAGCACTGTGCAGAGCGAGTTGTTTCTTAGCTTCCCAAAGAGCTGGAAGCAAGATGCTGTGGGGCCCAACTCGCCCTTTGGAAAGAAGCCTGCACGTTGTGCCTTTCAGCTCTAGGGCAAAGTAGCACACCCAGAGCAGAAGTCCTACTTCAGCCAGATCAGGCCTGCAAAGAAACTGCGTTTCACAGTCCTTTGGAAGAGATGTTCCCACTAGGCTGTAAGAGAACTGTGCAGAGCGAGTTGTTTCTTAGCTTCCCAAAGAGCTGGAAGCAAGATGCTGTGGGGCCCAACTCGCCCTTTGGAAAGAAGCCTGCACGTTGTGCCTTTCAGCTCTAGGGCAAAGTAGCACACCCAGAGCAGAAGTCCTACTTCAGCCAGATCAGGTCTGCAAAGAAACTGCGTTTCACAGGCCTTTGGAAGAGATGTTCCCACTAGGCTGTAAGAGCACTGTGCAGAGCGAGTTGTTTCTTAGCTTCCCAAAGAGCTGGAAGCAAGATGCTGTGGGGCCCAACTCGCCCTTTGGAAAGAAGCCTGCACGTTGTGCCTTTCAGCTCTAGGGCAAAGTAGCACACCCAGAGCAGAAGTCCTACTTCAGCCAGATCAGGCCTGCAAAGAAACTGCGTTTCACAGGCCTTTGGAAGAGATGTTCCCGGTAGGCTGTAAGAGCACTGTGCAGAGCGAGTTGTTTCTTAGCTTCCCAAAGAGCTGGAAGCAAGATGCTGTGGGGCCCAACTCGCCCTTTGGAAAGAAGCCTGCACGTTGTGCCTTTCAGCTCTAGGGCAAAGTAGCACACCCAGAGCAGAAGTCCTACTTCAGCCAGATCAGGCCTGCAAAGAAACTGCGTTTCACAGGCCTTTGGAAGAGATGTTCCCGGTAGGCTGTAAGAGCACTGTGCAGAGCGAGTTGTTTCTTAGCTTCCCAAAGAGCTGGAAGCAAGATGCTGTGGGGCCCAACTCGGCCTTTGGAAAGAAGCCTGCACGTTGTGCCTTTCAGCTCTAGGGCAAAGTAGCACACCCAGAGCAGAAGTCCTACTTCAGCCAGATCAGGCCTGCAAAGAAACTGTGTTTCACAGGCCTTTGGAAGAGATGTTCCCACTAGGCTGTAAGAGCACTGTGCAGAGCGAGTTGTTTCTTAGCTTCCCAAAGAGCTGGAAGCAAGATGCTGTGGGGCCCAACTCGCCCTTTGCAAAGAAGCCTGCACGTTGTGCCTTTCAGCTCTAGGGCAAAGTAGCACACCCAGAGCAGAAGTGCTACTTCAGCCAGATCAGGCATGCAAATAAACTGCGTTTCACAGGCCTTTGGAAGACATGTTCCCGGTAGGCTGTATGAGCACTGTGCAGAGCGAGTTGTTTCTTAGCTTCCCAAAGAGCTGGAAGCAAGATGCTGTGGGGCCCAACTCGCCCTTTGGAAAAAAGCCTGCACGTTGTGCCTTTCAGCTCTAGGGCAAAGTAGCACACCCAGAGCAGAAGTCCTACTTCAGCCAGATCAGGCCTGCAAAGAAACTGCGTTTCACAGGCCTTTGGAAGAGATGTTCCCGGTAGGCTGTAAGAGCACTGTGCAGAGCGAGTTGTTTCTTAGCTTCCCAAAGAGCTGGAAGCAAGAGCTGTCGGGCCCAACTCGCCCTTTGGAAAGAAGCCTGCACGTTGTGCCTTTCAGCTCTAGGGCAAAGTAGCACACCCAGAGCAGAAGTCCTACTTCAGCCAGATCAGGCCTGCAAAGAAACTGCGTTTCACAGGCCTTTGGAAGAGATGTTCCCGGTAGGCTGTAAGAGCACTGTGCAGAGCGAGTTGTTTCTTAGCTTCCCAAAGAGCTGGAAGCAAGATGCTGTGGGGCCCAACTCGCCCTTTGGAAAGAAGCCTGCACGTTGTGCCTTTCAGCTCTAGGGCAAAGTAGCACACCCAGAGCAGAAGTCCTACTTCAGCCAGATCAGGCCTGCAAAGAAACTGCGTTTCACAGGCCTTTGGAAGACATGTTCCCGGTAGGCTGTAAGAGCACTGTGCAGAGCGAGTTGTTTCTTAGCTTCCCAAAGAGCTGGAAGCAAGATGCTGTGGGGCCCAACTCGCCCTTTGGAAAGAAGCCTGCACGTTGTGCCTTTCAGCTCTAGGGCAAAGTAGCACACCCAGAGCAGAAGTCCTACTTCAGCCAGATCAGGCCTGCAAAGAAACTGCGTTTCACAGGCCTTTGGAAGACATGTTCCCGGTAGGCTGTAAGAGCACTGTGCAGAGCGAGTTGTTTCTTAGCTTCCCAAAGAGCTGGAAGCAAGATGCTGTGGGGCCCAACTCGCCCTTTGGAAAGAAGCCTGCACGTTGTGCCTTTCAGCTCTAGGGCAAAGTAGCACACCCAGAGCAGAAGTCCTACTTCAGCCAGATCAGGCCTGCAAAGAAACTGCGTTTCACTGGCCTTTGGAAGGGATGTTCCAACTAGGCTGTAAGAGCACTGTGCAGAGCGAGTTGTTTCTTAGCTTCCCAAAGAGCTGGAAGCAAGATGCTGTGGGGCCCAACTCGCCCTTTGGAAAGCAGCCTGCACGTTGTGCCTTTCAGCTCTAGGGCAAAGTAGCACACCCAGAGCAGAAGTCCTACTTCAGCCAGATCAGGCCTGCAAAGAAACTGCGTTTCACAGGCCTTTGGAAGAGATGTTCCCACTAGGCTGTAAGAGCACTGTGCAGAGCGAGTTGTTTCTTAGCTTCCCAAAGAGCTGGAAGCAAGATGCTGTGGGGGCCCATCTCGCCCTTTGGAAAGAAGCCTGCACGTTGTGCCTTTCAGCTCTAGGGCAAAGTAGCACACCCAGAGCAGAAGTCCTACTTCAGCCAGATCAGGCCTGCAAAGAAACTGCGTTTCACAGGCCTTTGGAAGACATGTTCCCGGTAGGCTGTAAGAGCACTGTGCAGAGCGAGTTGTTTCTTAGCTTCCCAAAGAGCTGGAAGCAAGATGCTGTGGGGCACAACTCGCCCTTTGGAAAGAAGCCTGCACGTTGTGCCTTTCAGCTCTAGGGCAAAGTAGCACACCCAGAGCAGAAGTCCTACTTCAGCCAGATCAGGCCTGCAAAGAAACTGCGTTTCACAGGCCTTTGGAAGACATGTTCCCGGTAGGCTGTAAGAGCACTGTGCAGAGCGAGTTGTTTCTTAGCTTCCCAAACAGCTGGAAGCAAGATGCTATGGGGTCCAACTCGCCCTTTTGAAAGAAGCCTGCACGTTGTGCCTTTCAGCTCTAGGGCAAAGTAGCACACCCAGAGCAGAAGTCCTACTTCAGCCAGATCAGGCCTGCAAAGAAACTGCGTTTCACAGGCCTTTGGAAGAGATGTTCCCACTAGGCTGTAAGAGCACTGTGCAGAGCGAGTTGTTTCTTAGCTTCCCAAAGAGCTGGAAGCAAGATGCTGTGGGGGCCCATCTCGCCCTTTGGAAAGAAGCCTGCACGTTGTGCCTTTCAGCTCTAGGGCAAAGTAGCACACCCAGAGCAGAAGTCCTACTTCAGCCAGATCAGGCCTGCAAAGAAACTGCGTTTCACAGGCCTTTGGAAGAGATGTTCCCGGTAGGCTGTAAGAGCACTGTGCAGAGCGAGTTGTTTCTTAGCTTCCCAAACAGCTGAAAGCAAGATGCTGTGGGGCCCAACTCGCCCTTTGGAAAGCAGCCTGCACGTTGTGCCTTTCAGCTCTAGGGCAAAGTAGCACACCCAGAGCAGAAGTCCTACTTCAGCCAGATCAGGCCTGCAAAGAAACTGCGTTTCACAGGCCTTTGGAAGAGATGTTCCCGGTAGGCTGTAGGAGCACTGTGCAGAGCGAGTTGTTTCTTAGCTTCCCAAAGAGCTGGAAGCAAGATGCTGTGGGGCCCAACTCGACCTTTGGAAAGAAGCCTGCACGTTGTGCCTTTCAGCTCTAGGGCAAAGTAGCACACCCAGAGCAGAAGTCCTACTTCAGCCAGATCAGGCCTGCAAAGAAACTGCGTTTCACAGTCCTTTGGAAGAGATGTTCCCACTAGGCTGTAAGAGCACTGTGCAGAGCGAGTTGTTTCTTAGCTTCCCAAAGAGCTGGAAGCAAGATGCTGTGGGGCCCAACTCGCCCTTTGCAAAGAAGCCTGCACGTTGTGCCTTTCAGCTCTAGGGCAAAGTAGCACACCCAGAGCAGAAGTGCTACTTCAGCCAGATCAGGCCTGCAAATAAACTGCGTTTCACAGGCCTTTGGATGACATGTTCCCGGTAGGCTGTAAGAGCACTGTGCAGAGCGAGTTGTTTCTTAGCTTCCCAAAGAGCTGGAAGCAAGATGCTGTGGGGCCCAACTCGCCCTTTGGAAAGAAGCCTGCACGTTGTGCCTTTCAGCTCTAGGGCAAAGTAGCACACCCAGAGCAGAAGTCCTACTTCAGCCAGATCAGGCCTGCAAAGAAACTGCGTTTCACAGGCCTTTGGAAGAGATGTTCCCGGTAGGCTGTAAGAGCACTGTGCAGAGCGAGTTGTTTCTTAGCTTCCCAAAGAGCTGGAAGCAAGAGCTGTCGGGCCCAACTCGCCCTTTGGAAAGAAGCCTGCACGTTGTGCCTTTCAGCTCTAGGGCAAAGTAGCACACCCAGAGCAGAAGTCCTACTTCAGCCAGATCAGGCCTGCAAAGAAACTGCGTTTCACAGGCCTTTGGAAGAGATGTTCCTGGTAGGCTGTAGGAGCACTGTGCAGAGCGAGTTGTTTCTTAGCTTCCCAAAGAGCTGGAAGCAAGATGCTGTGGGGCCCAACTCGCCCTTTGGAAAGAAGCCTGCACGTTGTGCCTTTCAGCTCTAGGGCAAAGTAGCACACCCAGAGCAGAAGTCCTACTTCAGCCAGATCAGGCCTGCAAAGAAACTGCGTTTCACAGTCCTTTGGAAGAGATGTTCCCACTAGGCTGTAAGAGAACTGTGCAGAGCGAGTTGTTTCTTAGCTTCCCAAAGAGCTGGAAGCAAGATGCTGTGGGGCCCAACTCGCCCTTTGGAAAGAAGCCTGCACGTTGTGCCTTTCAGCTCTAGGGCAAAGTAGCACACCCAGAGCAGAAGTCCTACTTCAGCCAGATCAGGTCTGCAAAGAAACTGCGTTTCACAGGCCTTTGGAAGAGATGTTCCCACTAGGCTGTAAGAGCACTGTGCAGAGCGAGTTGTTTCTTAGCTTCCCAAAGAGCTGGAAGCAAGATGCTGTGGGGCCCAACTCGCCCTTTGGAAAGAAGCCTGCACGTTGTGCCTTTCAGCTCTAGGGCAAAGTAGCACACCCAGAGCAGAAGTCCTACTTCAGCCAGATCAGGCCTGCAAAGAAACTGCGTTTCACAGGCCTTTGGAAGAGATGTTCCCGGTAGGCTGTAAGAGCACTGTGCAGAGCGAGTTGTTTCTTAGCTTCCCAAAGAGCTGGAAGCAAGATGCTGTGGGGCCCAACTCGCCCTTTGGAAAGAAGCCTGCACGTTGTGCCTTTCAGCTCTAGGGCAAAGTAGCACACCCAGAGCAGAAGTCCTACTTCAGCCAGATCAGGCCTGCAAAGAAACTGCGTTTCACAGGCCTTTGGAAGAGATGTTCCCGGTAGGCTGTAAGAGCACTGTGCAGAGCGAGTTGTTTCTTAGCTTCCCAAAGAGCTGGAAGCAAGATGCTGTGGGGCCCAACTCGGCCTTTGGAAAGAAGCCTGCACGTTGTGCCTTTCAGCTCTAGGGCAAAGTAGCACACCCAGAGCAGAAGTCCTACTTCAGCCAGATCAGGCCTGCAAAGAAACTGTGTTTCACAGGCCTTTGGAAGAGATGTTCCCACTAGGCTGTAAGAGCACTGTGCAGAGCGAGTTGTTTCTTAGCTTCCCAAAGAGCTGGAAGCAAGATGCTGTGGGGCCCAACTCGCCCTTTGCAAAGAAGCCTGCACGTTGTGCCTTTCAGCTCTAGGGCAAAGTAGCACACCCAGAGCAGAAGTGCTACTTCAGCCAGATCAGGCATGCAAATAAACTGCGTTTCACAGGCCTTTGGAAGACATGTTCCCGGTAGGCTGTATGAGCACTGTGCAGAGCGAGTTGTTTCTTAGCTTCCCAAAGAGCTGGAAGCAAGATGCTGTGGGGCCCAACTCGCCCTTTGGAAAAAAGCCTGCACGTTGTGCCTTTCAGCTCTAGGGCAAAGTAGCACACCCAGAGCAGAAGTCCTACTTCAGCCAGATCAGGCCTGCAAAGAAACTGCGTTTCACAGGCCTTTGGAAGAGATGTTCCCGGTAGGCTGTAAGAGCACTGTGCAGAGCGAGTTGTTTCTTAGCTTCCCAAAGAGCTGGAAGCAAGAGCTGTCGGGCCCAACTCGCCCTTTGGAAAGAAGCCTGCACGTTGTGCCTTTCAGCTCTAGGGCAAAGTAGCACACCCAGAGCAGAAGTCCTACTTCAGCCAGATCAGGCCTGCAAAGAAACTGCGTTTCACAGGCCTTTGGAAGAGATGTTCCCGGTAGGCTGTAAGAGCACTGTGCAGAGCGAGTTGTTTCTTAGCTTCCCAAAGAGCTGGAAGCAAGATGCTGTGGGGCCCAACTCGCCCTTTGGAAAGAAGCCTGCACGTTGTGCCTTTCAGCTCTAGGGCAAAGTAGCACACCCAGAGCAGAAGTCCTACTTCAGCCAGATCAGGCCTGCAAAGAAACTGCGTTTCACAGGCCTTTGGAAGACATGTTCCCGGTAGGCTGTAAGAGCACTGTGCAGAGCGAGTTGTTTCTTAGCTTCCCAAAGAGCTGGAAGCAAGATGCTGTGGGGCCCAACTCGCCCTTTGGAAAGAAGCCTGCACGTTGTGCCTTTCAGCTCTAGGGCAAAGTAGCACACCCAGAGCAGAAGTCCTACTTCAGCCAGATCAGGCCTGCAAAGAAACTGCGTTTCACAGGCCTTTGGAAGACATGTTCCCGGTAGGCTGTAAGAGCACTGTGCAGAGCGAGTTGTTTCTTAGCTTCCCAAAGAGCTGGAAGCAAGATGCTGTGGGGCCCAACTCGCCCTTTGGAAAGAAGCCTGCACGTTGTGCCTTTCAGCTCTAGGGCAAAGTAGCACACCCAGAGCAGAAGTCCTACTTCAGCCAGATCAGGCCTGCAAAGAAACTGCGTTTCACTGGCCTTTGGAAGGGATGTTCCAACTAGGCTGTAAGAGCACTGTGCAGAGCGAGTTGTTTCTTAGCTTCCCAAAGAGCTGGAAGCAAGATGCTGTGGGGCCCAACTCGCCCTTTGGAAAGAAGCCTGCACGTTGTGCCTTTCAGCTCTAGGGCAAAGTAGCACACCCAGAGCAGAAGTCCTACTTCAGCCAGATCAGGCCTGCAAAGAAACTGCGTTTCACAGGCCTTTGGAAGAGATGTTCCCACTAGGCTGTAAGAGCACTGTGCAGAGCGAGTTGTTTCTTAGCTTCCCAAAGAGCTGGAAGCAAGATGCTGTGGGGGCCCATCTCGCCCTTTGGAAAGAAGCCTGCACGTTGTGCCTTTCAGCTCTAGGGCAAAGTAGCACACCCAGAGCAGAAGTCCTACTTCAGCCAGATCAGGCCTGCAAAGAAACTGCGTTTCACAGGCCTTTGGAAGACATGTTCCCGGTAGGCTGTAAGAGCACTGTGCAGAGCGAGTTGTTTCTTAGCTTCCCAAAGAGCTGGAAGCAAGATGCTGTGGGGCCCAACTCGCCCTTTGGAAAGCAGCCTGCACGTTGTGCCTTTCAGCTCTAGGGCAAAGTAGCACACCCAGAGCAGAAGTCCTACTTCAGCCAGATCAGGCCTGCAAAGAAACTGCGTTTCACAGGCCTTTGGAAGAGATGTTCCCGGTAGGCTGTAGGAGCACTGTGCAGAGCGAGTTGTTTCTTAGCTTCCCAAAGAGCTGGAAGCAAGATGCTGTGGGGCCCAACTCGCCCTTTGGAAAGAAGCCTGCACGTTGTGCCTTTCAGCTCTAGGGCAAAGTAGCACACCCAGAGCAGAAGTCCTACTTCAGCCAGATCAGGCCTGCAAAGAAACTGCGTTTCACAGGCCTTTGGAAGAGATGTTCCCGGTAGGCTGTAGGAGCACTGTGCAGAGCGAGTTGTTTCTTAGCTTCCCAAAGAGCTGGAAGCAAGATGCTGTGGGGCCCAACTCGCCCTTTGGAAAGAAGCCTGCACGTTGTGCCTTTCAGCTCTAGGGCAAAGTAGCACACCCAGAGCAGAAGTCCTACTTCAGCCAGATCAGGCCTGCAAAGAAACTGCGTTTCACAGGCCTTTGGAAGAGATGCTCCCGGTAGGCTGTAAGAGCACTGTGCAGAGCGAGTTGTTTCTTAGCTTCCCAAAGAGCTGGAAGCAAGATGCTGTGGGGCCCAACTCGCCCTTTGGAAAGAAGCCTGCACGTTGTGCCTTTCAGCTCTAGGGCAAAGTAGCACACCCAGAGCAGAAGTGCTACTTCAGCCAGATCAGGCCTGCAAAGAAACTGCGTTTCACAGGCCTTTGGAAGACATGTTCCCGGTAGGCTGTAAGAGCACTGTGCAGAGCGAGTTGTTTCTTAGCTTCCCAAAGAGCTGGAAGCAGGATGCTGTGGGGCCCAACTCGCCCTTTGGAAAGAAGCCTGCACGTTGTGCCTTTCAGCTCTAGGGCAAAGTAGCACACCCAGAGCAGAAGTCCTACTTCAGCCAGATCAGGCCTGCAAAGAAACTGCGTTTCACTGGCCTTTGGAAGAGATGTTCCAACTAGGCTGTAAGAGCACTGTGCAGAGCGAGTTGTTTCTTAGCTTCCTAAAGAGCTGGAAGCAAGATGCTGTGGGGCCCAACTCGCCCTTTGGAAAGAAGCCTGCACGTTGCGCCTTTCAGCTCTAGGGCAAAGTAGCACACCCAGAGCAGAAGTCCTACTTCAGCCAGATCAGGCCTGCAAAGAAACTGCGTTTCACAGGCCTTTGGAAGAGATGTTCCCGGTAGGCTGTAGGAGCACTGCGCAGAGCGAGTTGTTTCTTAGCTTCCCAAAGAGCTGGAAGCAAGATGCTGTGGGGCCCAACTCGCCCTTTGGAAAGAAGCCTGCACGTTGTGCCTTTCAGCTCTAGGGCAAAGTAGCACACCCAGAGCAGAAGTCCTACTTCAGCCAGATCAGGCCTGCAAAGAAACTGCGTTTCACAGGCCTTTGGAAGAGATGTTCCCACTAGGCTGTAAGAGCACTGTGCAGAGCGAGTTGTTTCTTAGCTTCCCAAAGAGCTGGAAGCAAGATAATGTGGGGCCCAACTCGCCCTTTGAAAGAAGCCTGCACGTTGTGCCTTTCATCTCGAGGGCAAAGTAGCACACCCAGAGCAGAAGTCCTACTTCAGCCAGATCAGGCCTGCAAAGAAACTGCGTTTCACAGGCCTTTGGAAGAGATGTTCCCGGTAGGCTTTAAGAGCACTGTGCAGAGCGAGTTGTTTCTTAGCTTCCCAAAGAGCTGGAAGCAAGATGCTGTGGGGCCCAACTCGCCCTTTGGAAAGAAGCCTGCACGTTGTGCCTTTCAGCTCTAGGGCAAAGTAGCACACCCAGAGCAGAAGTCCTACTTCGGCCAGATCAGGCCTGCAAAGAAACTGCGTTTCACAGGCCTTTGGAAGAGATGTTCCCGGTAGGCTGTAAGAGCACTGTGCAGAGCGAGTTGTTTCTTAGCTTCCCAAAGAGCTGGAAGCAAGATGCTGTGGGGCCCAACTCGCCCTTTGGAAAGAAGCCTGCACGTTGTGCCTTTCAGCTCTAGGGCAAAGTAGCACACCCAGAGCAGAAGTCCTACTTCAGCCAGATCAGGCCTGCAAAGAAACTGCGTTTCACAGGCCTTTGGAAGAGATGTTCCCGGTAGGCTGTAAGAGCACTGTGCAGAGCGAGTTGTTTCTTAGCTTCCCAAAGAGCTGGAAGCAAGATGCTGTGGGGCCCAACTCGCCCTTTGGAAAGAAGCCTGCACGTTGTGCCTTTCAGCTCTAGGGCAAAGTAGCACACCCAGAGCAGAAGTCCTACTTCGGCCAGATGAGGCCTGCAAAGAAGCTGCGTTTCACAGGCCTTTGGAAGAGATGTTCCCGGTAGGCTGTAAGAGCACTGTGCAGAGCGAGTTGTTTCTTAGCTTCCCAAAGAGCTGGAAGCAAGATGCTGTGGGGCCCAACTCGCCCTTTGGAAAGAAGCCTGCACGTTGTGCCTTTCAGCTCTAGGGCAAAGTAGCACACCCAGAGCAGAAGTCCTACTTCGGCCAGATCAGGCCTGCAAAGAAACTGCGTTTCACAGGCCTTTGGAAGAGATGTTCCCGGTAGGCTGTAAGAGCACTGTGCAGAGCGAGTTGTTTCTTAGCTTCCCAAAGAGCTGGAAGCAAGATCTGTCGGGCCCAACTCGCCCTTTGGAAAGAAGCCTGCACGTTGTGCCTTTCAGCTCTAGGGCAAAGTAGCACACCCAGAGCAGAAGTCCTACTTCAGCCAGATCAGGCCTGCAAAGAAACTGCGTTTCACAGGCCTTTGGAAGAGATGTTCCCGGTAGGCTGTAAGAGCACTGTGCAGAGCGAGTTGTTTCTTAGCTTCCCAAAGAGCTGGAAGCAAGATGCTGTGGGGCCCAACTCGCCCTTTGGAAAGAAGCCTGCACGTTGTGCCTTTCAGCTCTAGGGCAAAGTAGCACACCCAGAGCAGAAGTCCTACTTCAGCCAGATCAGGCCTGCAAAGAAACTGCGTTTCACAGGCCTTTGGAAGAGATGTTCCCGGTAGGCTGTAAGAGCACTGTGCAGAGCGAGTTGTTTCGTAGCTTCCCAAAGAGCTGGAAGCAAGATGCTGTGGGGCCCAACTCGCCCTTTGGTAAGAAGCCTGCAAGTTGTGCCTTTCAGCTCTAGGGCAAAGTAGCACACCCAGAGCAGAAGTCCTACTTCAGCCAGATCAGGCCTGCAAAGAAACTGCGTTTCACAGGCCTTTGGAAGAGATGTTCCCGGTAGGCTGTAAGAGCACTGTGCAGAGCGAGTTGTTTCTTAGCTTCCCAAAGAGCTGGAAGCAAGATGCTGTGGGGCCCAACTCGCCCTTTGGAAAGAAGCCTGCACGTTGTGCCTTTCAGCTCTAGGGCAAAGTAGCACACCCAGAGCAGAAGTCCTACTTCAGCCAGATCAGGCCTGCAAAGAAACTGCGTTTCACTGGCCTTTGGAAGAGATGTTCCAACTAGGCTGTAAGAGCACTGTGCAGAGCGAGTTGTTTCTTAGCTTCCCAAAGAGCTGGAAGCAAGATGCTGTGGGGCCCAACTCGCCCTTTGGAAAGAAGCCTGCACATTGTGACTTTCAGCTCCAGGGCAAAGTAGCACACCCAGAGCAGAAGTCCTACTTCAGCCAGATCAGGCCTGCAAAGAAACTGCGTTTCACAGGCCTTTGGAAGACATGTTCCCGGTACGCTGTAAGAGCACTGTGCAGAGCGAGTTGTTTCTTAGCTTCCCAAAGAGCTGGAAGCAAGATGCTGTGGGGCCCAACTCGCCCTTTGGAAAGCAGCCTGCACGTTGTGCCTTTCAGCTCTAGGGCAAAGTAGCACACCCAGAGCAGAAGTCCTACTTCAGCCAGATCAGGCCTGCAAAGAAACTGCGTTTCACAGGCCTTTGGAAGAGATGTTCCCGGTAGGCTGTAGGAGCACTTTGCAGAGCGAGTTGTTTCTTAGCTTCCCAAAGAGCTGGAAGCCAGATGCTGTGGGGCCCAACTCGCCATTTGGAAAGAAGCCTGCACGTTGTGCCTTTCAGTTCTAGGGCAAAGTAGCACACCCAGAGCAGAAGTCCTACTTCAGCCAGATCAGGCCTGCAAAGAAACTGCGTTTCACAGGCCTTTGGAAGAGATGTTCCCACTAGGCTGTAAGAGCACTGTGCAGAGCGAGTTGTTTCTTAGCTTCCCAAAGAGCTGGAAGCAAGATGCTGTGGGGCCCAACTCGCCCTTTGGAAAGAAGCCTGCACGTTGTGCCTTTCAGCTCTAGGGCAAAGTAGCACACCCAGAGCAGAAGTCCTACTTCAGCCAGATCAGGCCTGCAAAGAAACTGCGTTTCACAGGCCTTTGGAAGAGATGTTCCCACTAGGCTGTAAGAGCACTGTGCAGAGCGAGTTGTTTCTTAGCTTCCCAAAGAGCTGGAAGCAAGATGCTGTGTGGCCCAACTCGCCCTTAGGAAAGAAGCCTGCACGTTGTGCCTTTCAGCTCTAGGGCAAAGTAGCACACCCAGAGCAGAAGTCCTACTTCAGCCAGATCAGGCCTGCAAAGAAACTGCGTTTCACAGGCCTTTGGAAGAGATGTTCCCGGTAGGCTGTAAGAGCACTGTGCAGAGCGAGTTGTTTCTTAGCTTCCCAAAGAGCTGGAAGCCAGATGCTGTGGGGCCCAACTCGCCCTTTGGAAAGAAGCCTGCACGTTGTGCCTTTCAGCTCTAGGGCAAAGTAGCACACCCAGAGCAGAAGTGCTACTTCAGCCAGATCAGGCCTGCAAAGAAACTGCGTTTCACAGGCCTTTGGAAGAGATGTTCCCGGTAGGCTGTAAGAGCACTGTGCAGAGCGAGTTGTTTCTTAGCTTCCCAAAGAGCTGGAAGCAAGATGCTGTGGGGCCCAACTCGCCCTTTGAAAGAAGCCTGCACGTTGTGCCTTTCAGCTCGAGGGCAAAGTAGCACACCCAGAGCAGAAGTCCTACTTCAGCCAGATCAGGCCTGCAAAGAAACTGCGTTTCACAGGCCTTTGGAAGAGATGTTCCCGGTAGGCTGTAAGAGCACTGTGCAGAGCGAGTTGTTTCTTAGCTTCCCAAAGAGCTGGAAGCAAGATGCTGTGGGGCCCAACTCGCCCTTTGGAAAGAAGCCTGCACGTTGTGCCTTTCAGCTCTAGGGCAAAGTAGCACACCCAGAGCGGAAGTCCTACTTCGGCCAGATCAGGCCTACAAAGAAACTGCGTTTCACAGGCCTTTGGAAGAGATGTTCCCGGTAGGCTGTAAGAGCACTGTGCAGAGCGAGTTGTTTCTTAGCTTCCCAAAGAGCTGGAAGCAAGATGCTGTGGGGCCCAACTCGCCCTTTGGAAAGAAGCCTGCACGTTGTGCCTTTCAGCTCTAGGGCAAAGTAGCACACCCAGAGCAGAAGTCCTATTTCAGCCAGATCAGGCCTGCAAAGAAACTGCGTTTCACAGGCCTTTGGAAGAGATGTTCCCGGTAGGCTGTAAGAGCACTGTGCAGAGCGAGTTGTTTCTTAGCTTCCCAAAGAGCTGGAAGCAAGATGCTGTGGGGCCCAACTCGCCCTTTGGAAAGAAGCCTGCACGTTGTGCCTTTCAGCTCTAGGGCAAAGTAGCACACCCAGAGCAGAAGTCCTACTTCAGCCAGATCAGGCCTGCAAAGAAACTGCGTTTCACAGGCCTTTGGAAGAGATGTTCCCGGTAGGCTGTAGGAGCACTGTGCAGAGCGAGTTGTTTCTTAGCTTCCCAAAGAGCTGGAAGCAAGATGCTGTGGGGCCCAACTCGCCCTTCGGAAAGAAGCCTGCACGTTGTGCCTTTCAGCTCTAGGGCAAAGTAGCACACCCAGAGCAGAAGTCCTACTTCAGCCAGATCAGGCCTGCAAAGAAACTGCGTTTCACAGGCCTTTGGAAGAGATGTTCCCACTAGGCTGTAAGAGCACTGTGCAGAGCGAGTTGTTTCTTAGCTTCCCAAAGTGCTGGAAGCAAGATGCTGTGGGGCCCAACTCGCCCTTTGGAAAGAAGCCTGCACGTTGTGCCTTTCAGCTCTAGGGCAAAGTAGCACACCCAGAGCAGAAGTCCTACTTCAGCCAGATCAGGCCTGCAAAGAAACTGCGTTTCACAGGCCTTTGGAAGACATGTTCCCGGTAGGCTGTAAGAGCACTGTGCAGAGCGAGTTGTTTCTTAGCTTCCCAAAGAGCTGGAAGCAAGATGCTGTGGGGCCCAACTCGCCCTTTGGAAAGAAGCCTGCACGTTGTGCCTTTCAGCTCTAGGGCAAAGTAGCACACCCAGAGCAGAAGTCCTACTTCAGCCAGATCAGGCCTGCAAAGAAACTGCGTTTCACAGGCCTTTGGAAGACATGTTCCCGGTAGGCTGTAAGAGCACTGTGCAGAGCGAGTTGTTTCTTAGCTTCCCAAAGAGCTGGAAGCAAGATGCTGTGGGGCCCAACTCGCCCTTTGGAAAGAAGCCTGCACGTTGTGCCTTTCAGCTCTAGGGCAAAGTAGCACACCCAGAGCAGAAGTCCTACTTCAGCCAGATCAGGCCTGCAAAGAAACTGCGTTTCACAGGCCTTTGGAAGAGATGTTCCCGGTAGGCTGTAAGAGCACTGTGCAGAGCGAGTTGTTTCTTAGCTTCCCAAAGAGCTGGAAGCAAGATGCTGTGGGGCCCAACTCACCCTTTGGAAAGAAGCCTGCACGTTGTGCCTTTCAGCTCTAGGGCAAAGTAGCACACCCAGAGCAGATGTCCTACTTCAGCCAGATCAGGCCTGCAAAGAAACTGCGTTTCACTGGCCTTTGGAAGAGATGTTCCAACTAGGCTGTAAGAGCACTGTGCAGAGCGAGTTGTTTCTTAGCTTCCCAAAGAGCTGGAAGCAAGATGCTGTGGGGCCCAACTCGCCCTTTGGAAAGAAGCCTGCACGTTGTGCCTTTCAGCTCTAGGGCAAAGTAGCACACCCAGAGCAGAAGTGCTACTTCAGCCAGATCAGGCCTGCAAAGAAACTGCGTTTCACAGGCCTTTGGAAGAGATGTTCCCGGTAGGCTGTAAGAGCACTGTGCAGAGCGAGTTGTTTCTTAGCTTCCCAAAGAGCTGGAAGCAAGATGCTGTGGGGGCCCATCTCGCCCTTTGGAAAGAAGCCTCCACGTTGTGCCTTTCAGCTCTAGGGCAAAGTAGCACACCCAGAGCAGAAGTCCTACTTCAGCCAGATCAGGCCTGCAAAGAAACTGCGTTTCACAGGCCTTTGGAAGAGATGTTCCCGGTAGGCTGTAAGAGCACTGTGCAGAGCGAGTTGTTTCTTAGCTTCCCAAAGAGCTGGAAGCAAGATGCTGTGGGGCCCAACTCGCCCTTTGGAAAGAAGCCTGCACGTTGTGCCTTTCAGCTCACGGGCAAAGTAGCACACCCAGAGCAGAAGTCCTACTTCAGCCAGATCAGGCCTGCAAAGAAACTGCGTTTCACAGGCCTTTGGAAGAGATGTTCCCGGTAGGCTGTAGGAGCACTGTGCAGAGCGAGTTGTTTCTTAGCTTCCCAAAGAGCTGGAAGCAAGATGCTGTGGGGCCCAACTCGCCCTTCGGAAAGAAGCCTGCACGTTGTGCCTTTCAGCTCTAGGGCAAAGTAGCACACCCAGAGCAGAAGTCCTACTTCAGCCAGATCAGGCCTGCAAAGAAACTGCGTTTCACAGGCCTTTGGAAGAGATGTTCCCACTAGGCTGTAAGAGCACTGTGCAGAGCGAGTTGTTTCTTAGCTTCCCAAAGTGCTGGAAGCAAGATGCTGTGGGGCCCAACTCGCCCTTTGGAAAGAAGCCTGCACGTTGTGCCTTTCAGCTCTAGGGCAAAGTAGCACACCCAGAGCAGAAGTCCTACTTCAGCCAGATCAGGCCTGCAAAGAAACTGCGTTTCACAGGCCTTTGGAAGAGATGTTCCCGGTAGGCTGTAAGAGCACTGTGCAGAGCGAGTTGTTTCTTAGCTTCCCAAAGAGCTGGAAGCAAGATGCTGTGGGGCCCAACTCGCCCTTAGGAAAGAAGCCTGCACGTTGTGCCTTTCAGCTCTAGGGCAAAGTAGCACACCCAGAGCAGAAGTCCTACTTCAGCCAGATCAGGCCTGCAAAGAAACTGCGTTTCACAGGCCTTTGGAAGAGATGCTCCCGGTAGGCTGTAAGAGCACTGTGCAGAGCGAGCTGTTTCTTAGCTTCCCAAAGAGCTGGAAGCAAGATGCTGTGGGGCCCAACTCGCCCTTTGGAAAGAAGCCTGCACGTTGTGCCTTTCAGCTCTAGGGCAAAGTAGCACACCCAGAGCAGAAGTCCTACTTCAGCCAGATAAGGCCTGCAAAGAAACTGCGTTTCACAGGCCTTTGGAAGAGATGCTCCCACTAGGCTGTAAGTGCACTGTGCAGAGCGAGTTGTTTCTTAGCTTCCCAAAGAGCTGGAAGAAAGATGCTGTGGGGTCCAACTCGCCCTTTGGAAAGAAGCCTGCACGTTGTGCCTTTCAGCTCTAGGGCAAAGTAGCACACCCAGAGCAGAAGTCCTACTTCAGCCAGATCAGGCCTGCAAAGAAACTGCGTTTCACAGGCCTTTGGAAGAGATGTTCCCACTAGGCTGTAAGAGCACTGTGCAGAGCGAGTTGTTTCTTAGCTTCCCAAAGAGCTGGAAGCAAGATGCTGTGGGGCCCAACTCGCCCTTTGGAAAGAAGCCTGCACGTTGTGCCTTTCAGCTCACGGGCAAAGTAGCACACCCAGAGCAGAAGTCCTACTTCAGCCAGATCAGGCCTGCAAAGAAACTGCGTTTCACAGGCCTTTGGAAGAGATGTTCCCGGTAGGCTGTAAGAGCACTGTGCAGAGCGAGTTGTTTCTTAGCTTCCCAAAGAGCTGGAAGCAAGATGCTGTGGGGCCCAACTCGCCATTTGGAAAGAAGCCTGCACGTTGTGCCTTTCAGCTCTAGGGCAAAGTAGCACACCCAGAGCAGAAGTCCTACTTCAGCCAGATCAAGCCTGCAAAGAAACTTCGTTTCACAGGCCTTTGGAAGAGATGTTCCCGGTAGGCTGTAAGAGCACTGTGCAGAGCGAGTTGTTTCTTAGCTTCCCAAAGAGCTGGAAGCAAGATGCTGTGGGGCCCAACTCGCCCTTTGGAAAGAAGCCTGCACGTTGTGCCTTTCAGCTCTAGGGCAAAGTAGCACACCCAGAGCAGAAGTCCTACTTCAGCCAGATCAGGCCTGCAAAGAAACTGCGTTTCACAGGCCTTTGGAAGACATGTTCCCGGTAGGCTGTAAGAGCACTGTGCAGAGCGAGTTGTTTCTTAGCTTCCCAAAGAGCTGGAAGCAAGATGCTGTGGGGCCCAACTCGCCCTTTGGAAAGAAGCCTGCACGTTGTGCCTTTCAGCTCTAGGGCAAAGTAGCACACCCAGAGCAGAAGTCCTACTTCAGCCAGATCAGGCCTGCAAAGAAACTGCGTTTCACAGGCCTTTGGAAGAGATGTTCCCGGTAGGCTGTAAGAGCACTGTGCAGAGCGAGTTGTTTCTTAGCTTCCCAAAGAGCTGGAAGCAAGATGCTGTGGGGCCCAACTCGCCCTTTGAAAGAAGCCTGCACGTTGTGCCTTTCAGCTCTAGGGCAAAGTAGCACACCCAGAGCAGAAGTCCTACTTCAGCCAGATCAGGCCTGCAAAGAAACTGCGTTTCACAGGCCTTTGGAAGAGATGTTCCCGGTAGGCTGTAAGAGCACTGTGCAGAGCGAGTTGTTTCTTAGCTTCCCAAAGAGCTGGAAGCAAGATGCTGTGGGGCCCAACTCGCCCTTTGGAAAGAAGCCTGCACGTTGTGCCTTTCAGCTCTAGGGCAAAGTAGCACACCCAGAGCAGAAGTCCTACTTCGGCCAGATCAGGCCTGCAAAGAAACTGCGTTTCACAGGCCTTTGGAAGAGATGTTCCCGGTAGGCTGTAAGAGCACTGTGCAGAGCGAGTTGTTTCTTAGCTTCCCAAAGAGCTGGAAGCAAGATGCTGTGGGGCCCAACTCGCCCTTTGGAAAGAAGCCTGCACGTTGTGCCTTTCAGCTCTAGGGCAAAGTAGCACACCCAGAGCAGAAGTCCTACTTCAGCCAGATCAGGCCTGCAAAGAAACTGCGTTTCACAGGCCTTTGGAAGACATGTTCCCGGTAGGCTGTAAGAGCACTGTGCAGAGCGAGTTGTTTCTTAGCTTCCCAAAGAGCTGGAAGCAAGATGCTGTGGGGCCCAACTCGCCCTTTGGAAAGAAGCCTGCACGTTGTGCCTTTCAGCTCTAGGGCAAAGTAGCACACCCAGAGCAGAAGTCCTACTTCAGCCAGATCAGGCCTGCAAAGAAACTGCGTTTCACAGGCCTTTGGAAGAGATGTTCCCGGTAGGCTGTAGGAGCACTGTGCAGAGCGAGTTGTTTCTTAGCTTCCCAAAGAGCTGGAAGCAAGATGCTGTGGGGCCCAACTCACCCTTTGGAAAGAAGCCTGCACGTTGTGCCTTTCAGCTCTAGGGCAAAGTAGCACACCCAGAGCAGATGTCCTACTTCAGCCAGATCAGGCCTGCAAAGAAACTGCGTTTCACTGGCCTTTGGAAGAGATGTTCCAACTAGGCTGTAAGAGCACTGTGCAGAGCGAGTTGTTTCTTAGCTTCCCAAAGAGCTGGAAGCAAGATGCTGTGGGGCCCAACTCGCCCTTTGGAAAGAAGCCTGCACGTTGTGCCTTTCAGCTCTAGGGCAAAGTAGCACACCCAGAGCAGAAGTGCTACTTCAGCCAGATCAGGCCTGCAAAGAAACTGCGTTTCACAGGCCTTTGGAAGAGATGTTCCCGGTAGGCTGTAAGAGCACTGTGCAGAGCGAGTTGTTTCTTAGCTTCCCAAAGAGCTGGAAGCAAGATGCTGTGGGGGCCCATCTCGCCCTTTGGAAAGAAGCCTCCACGTTGTGCCTTTCAGCTCTAGGGCAAAGTAGCACACCCAGAGCAGAAGTCCTACTTCAGCCAGATCAGGCCTGCAAAGAAACTGCGTTTCACAGGCCTTTGGAAGAGATGTTCCCGGTAGGCTGTAAGAGCACTGTGCAGAGCGAGTTGTTTCTTAGCTTCCCAAAGAGCTGGAAGCAAGATGCTGTGGGGCCCAACTCGCCCTTTGGAAAGAAGCCTGCACGTTGTGCCTTTCAGCTCACGGGCAAAGTAGCACACCCAGAGCAGAAGTCCTACTTCAGCCAGATCAGGCCTGCAAAGAAACTGCGTTTCACAGGCCTTTGGAAGAGATGTTCCCGGTAGGCTGTAGGAGCACTGTGCAGAGCGAGTTGTTTCTTAGCTTCCCAAAGAGCTGGAAGCAAGATGCTGTGGGGCCCAACTCGCCCTTCGGAAAGAAGCCTGCACGTTGTGCCTTTCAGCTCTAGGGCAAAGTAGCACACCCAGAGCAGAAGTCCTACTTCAGCCAGATCAGGCCTGCAAAGAAACTGCGTTTCACAGGCCTTTGGAAGAGATGTTCCCACTAGGCTGTAAGAGCACTGTGCAGAGCGAGTTGTTTCTTAGCTTCCCAAAGTGCTGGAAGCAAGATGCTGTGGGGCCCAACTCGCCCTTTGGAAAGAAGCCTGCACGTTGTGCCTTTCAGCTCTAGGGCAAAGTAGCACACCCAGAGCAGAAGTCCTACTTCAGCCAGATCAGGCCTGCAAAGAAACTGCGTTTCACAGGCCTTTGGAAGAGATGTTCCCGGTAGGCTGTAAGAGCACTGTGCAGAGCGAGTTGTTTCTTAGCTTCCCAAAGAGCTGGAAGCAAGATGCTGTGGGGCCCTACTCGCCCTTAGGAAAGAAGCCTGCACGTTGTGCCTTTCAGCTCTAGGGCAAAGTAGCACACCCAGAGCAGAAGTCCTACTTCAGCCAGATCAGGCCTGCAAAGAAACTGCGTTTCACAGGCCTTTGGAAGAGATGCTCCCGGTAGGCTGTAAGAGCACTGTGCAGAGCGAGCTGTTTCTTAGCTTCCCAAAGAGCTGGAAGCAAGATGCTGTGGGGCCCAACTCGCCCTTTGGAAAGAAGCCTGCACGTTGTGCCTTTCAGCTCTAGGGCAAAGTAGCACACCCAGAGCAGAAGTCCTACTTCAGCCAGATAAGGCCTGCAAAGAAACTGCGTTTCACAGGCCTTTGGAAGATATGCTCCCACTAGGCTGTAAGTGCACTGTGCAGAGCGAGTTGTTTCTTAGCTTCCCAAAGAGCTGGAAGAAAGATGCTGTGGGGTCCAACTCGCCCTTTGGAAAGAAGCCTGCACGTTGTGCCTTTCAGCTCTAGGGCAAAGTAGCACACCCAGAGCAGAAGTCCTACTTCAGCCAGATCAGGCCTGCAAAGAAACTGCGTTTCACAGGCCTTTGGAAGAGATGTTCCCGGTAGGCTGTAAGAGCACTGTGCAGAGCGAGTTGTTTCTTAGCTTCCCAAAGAGCTGGAAGCAAGATGCTGTGGGGCCCAACTCGCCCTTTGGAAAGAAGCCTGCACGTTGTGCCTTTCAGCTCTAGGGCAAAGTAGCACACCCAGAGCAGAAGTCCTACTTCAGCCAGATCAGGCCTGCAAAGAAACTGCGTTTCACAGGCCTTTGGAAGAGATGTTCCCGGTAGGCTGTAAGAGCACTGTGCAGAGCGAGTTGTTTCTTAGCTTCCCAAAGAGCTGGAAGCAAGATGCTGTGGGGCCCAACTCGCCATTTGGAAAGAAGCCTGCACGTTGTGCCTTTCAGCTCTAGGGCAAAGTAGCACACCCAGAGCAGAAGTCCTACTTCAGCCAGATCAAGCCTGCAAAGAAACTTCGTTTCACAGGCCTTTGGAAGAGATGTTCCCGGTAGGCTGTAAGAGCACTGTGCAGAGCGAGTTGTTTCTTAGCTTCCCAAAGAGCTGGAAGCAAGATGCTGTGGGGCCCAACTCGTCCTTTGGAAAGAAGCCTGCACGTTGTGCCTTTCAGCTCTAGGGCAAAGTAGCACACCCAGAGCAGAAGTCCTACTTCAGCCAGATCAGGCCTGCAAAGAAACTGCGTTTCACAGGCCTTTGGAAGACATGTTCCCGGAAGGCTGTAAGAGCACTGTGCAGAGCGAGTTGTTTCTTAGCTTCCCAAAGAGCTGGAAGCAAGATGCTGTGGGGCCCAACTCGCCCTTTGGAAAGAAGCCTGCACGTTGTGCCTTTCAGCTCTAGGGCAAAGTAGCACACCCAGAGCAGAAGTCCTACTTCAGCCAGATCAGGCCTGCAAAGAAACTGCGTTTCACAGGCCTTTGGAAGAGATGTTCCCGGTAGGCTGTAAGAGCACTGTGCAGAGCGAGTTCTTTCTTAGCTTCCCAAAGAGCTGGAAGCAAGATGCTGTGGGGCCCAACTCGCCCTTTGAAAGAAGCCTGCACGTTGTGCCTTTCAGCTCTAGGGCAAAGTAGCACAACCAGAGCAGAAGTCCTACTTCAGCCAGATCAGGCCTGCAAAGAAACTGCGTTTCACAGGCCTTTGGAAGAGATGTTCCCGGTAGGCTGTAAGAGCACTGTGCAGAGCGAGTTGTTTCTTAGCTTCCCAAAGAGCTGGAAGCAAGATGCTGTGGGGCCCAACTCGCCCTTTGGAAAGAAGCCTGCACGTTGTGCCTTTCAGCTCACGGGCAAAGTAGCACACCCAGAGCAGAAGTCCTACTTCAGCCAGATCAGGCCTGCAAAGAAACTGCGTTTCACAGGCCTTTGGAAGAGATGTTCCCGGTAGGCTGTAGGAGCACTGTGCAGAGCGAGTTGTTTCTTAGCTTCCCAAAGAGCTGGAAGCAAGATGCTGTGGGGCCCAACTCGCCCTTCGGAAAGAAGCCTGCACGTTGTGCCTTTCAGCTCTAGGGCAAAGTAGCACACCCAGAGCAGAAGTCCTACTTCAGCCAGATCAGGCCTGCAAAGAAACTGCGTTTCACAGGCCTTTGGAAGAGATGTTCCCACTAGGCTGTAAGAGCACTGTGCAGAGCGAGTTGTTTCTTAGCTTCCCAAAGTGCTGGAAGCAAGATGCTGTGGGGCCCAACTCGCCCTTTGGAAAGAAGCCTGCACGTTGTGCCTTTCAGCTCTAGGGCAAAGTAGCACACCCAGAGCAGAAGTCCTACTTCAGCCAGATCAGGCCTGCAAAGAAACTGCGTTTCACAGGCCTTTGGAAGAGATGTTCCCGGTAGGCTGTAAGAGCACTGTGCAGAGCGAGTTGTTTCTTAGCTTCCCAAAGAGCTGGAAGCAAGATGCTGTGGGGCCCTACTCGCCCTTAGGAAAGAAGCCTGCACGTTGTGCCTTTCAGCTCTAGGGCAAAGTAGCACACCCAGAGCAGAAGTCCTACTTCAGCCAGATCAGGCCTGCAAAGAAACTGCGTTTCACAGGCCTTTGGAAGAGATGCTCCCGGTAGGCTGTAAGAGCACTGTGCAGAGCGAGCTGTTTCTTAGCTTCCCAAAGAGCTGGAAGCAAGATGCTGTGGGGCCCAACTCGCCCTTTGGAAAGAAGCCTGCACGTTGTGCCTTTCAGCTCTAGGGCAAAGTAGCACACCCAGAGCAGAAGTCCTACTTCAGCCAGATAAGGCCTGCAAAGAAACTGCGTTTCACAGGCCTTTGGAAGATATGCTCCCACTAGGCTGTAAGTGCACTGTGCAGAGCGAGTTGTTTCTTAGCTTCCCAAAGAGCTGGAAGAAAGATGCTGTGGGGTCCAACTCGCCCTTTGGAAAGAAGCCTGCACGTTGTGCCTTTCAGCTCTAGGGCAAAGTAGCACACCCAGAGCAGAAGTCCTACTTCAGCCAGATCAGGCCTGCAAAGAAACTGCGTTTCACAGGCCTTTGGAAGAGATGTTCCCACTAGGCTGTAAGAGCACTGTGCAGAGCGAGCTGTTTCTTAGCTTCCCAAAGAGCTGGAAGCAAGATGCTGTGGGGCCCAACTCGCCCTTTGGAAAGAAGCCTGCACGTTGTGCCTTTCAGCTCTAGGGCAAAGTAGCACACCCAGAGCAGAAGTCCTACTTCAGCCAGATCAGGCCTGCAAAGAAACTGCGTTTCACAGGCCTTTGGAAGAGATGTTCCCGGTAGGCTGTAAGAGCACTGTGCAGAGCGAGTTGTTTCTTAGCTTCCCAAAGAGCTGGAAGCAAGATGCTGTGGGGCCCAACTCGCCATTTGGAAAGAAGCCTGCACGTTGTGCCTTTCAGCTCTAGGGCAAAGTAGCACACCCAGAGCAGAAGTCCTACTTCAGCCAGATCAAGCCTGCAGAGAAACTGCGTTTCACAGGCCTTTGGAAGAGATGTTCCCGGTAGGCTGTAAGAGCACTGTGCAGAGCGAGTTGTTTCTTAGCTTCCCAAAGAGCTGGAAGCAAGATGCTGTGGGGCCCAACTCGCCCTTTGGAAAGAAGCCTGCACGTTGTGCCTTTCAGCTCTAGGGCAAAGTAGCACACCCAGAGCAGAAGTCCTACTTCAGCCAGATCAGGCCTGCAAAGAAACTGCGTTTCACAGGCCTTTGGAAGACATGTTCCCGGTAGGCTGTAAGAGCACTGTGCAGAGCGAGTTGTTTCTTAGCTTCCCAAAGAGCTGGAAGCAAGATGCTGTGGGGCCCAACTCGCCCTTTGGAAAGAAGCCTGCACGTTGTGCCTTTCAGCTCTAGGGCAAAGTAGCACACCCAGAGCAGAAGTCCTACTTCAGCCAGATCAGGCCTGCAAAGAAACTGCGTTTCACAGGCCTTTGGAAGAGATGTTCCCGGTAGGCTGTAAGAGCACTGTGCAGAGCGAGTTGTTTCTTAGCTTCCCAAAGAGCTGGAAGCAAGATGCTGTGGGGCCCAACTCGCCCTTTGGAAAGAAGCCTGCACGTTGTGCCTTTCAGCTCTAGGGCAAAGTAGCACACCCAGAGCAGAAGTCCTACTTCAGCCAGATCAGGCCTGCAAAGAAACTGCGTTTCACAGGCCTTTGGAAGAGATGTTCCCGGTAGGCTGTAAGAGCACTGTGCAGAGCGAGTTGTTTCTTAGCTTCCCAAAGAGCTGGAAGCAAGATGCTGTGGGGCCCAACTCGCCCTTTGGAAAGAAGCCTGCACGTTGTGCCTTTCAGCTCTAGGGCAAAGTAGCACACCCAGAGCAGAAGTCCTACTTCGGCCAGATCAGGCCTGCAAAGAAACTGCGTTTCACAGGCCTTTGGAAGAGATGTTCCCGGTAGGCTGTAAGAGCACTGTGCAGAGCGAGTTGTTTCTTAGCTTCCCAAAGAGCTGGAAGCAAGATGCTGTGGGGCCCAACTCGCCCTTTGGAAAGAAGCCTGCACGTTGTGCCTTTCAGCTCTAGGGCAAAGTAGCACCCCCAGAGCAGAAGTCCTACTTCAGCCAGATCAGGCCTGCAAAGAAACTGCGTTTCACAGGCCTTTGGAAGAGATGTTCCCGGTAGGCTGTAAGAGCACTGTGCAGAGCGAGTTGTTTCTTAGCTTCCCAAAGAGCTGGAAGCAAGATGCTGTGTAGCCCTACTCGCCCTTAGGAAAGAAGCCTGCACGTTGTGCCTTTCAGCTCTAGGGCAAAGTAGCACACCCAGAGCAGAAGTCCTACTTCAGCCAGATCAGGCCTGCAAAGAAACTGCGTTTCACAGGCCTTTGGAAGAGATGTTCCCACTAGGCTGTAAGAGCACTGTGCAGAGCGAGTTGTTTCTTAGCTTCCCAAAGAGCTGGAAGCAAGATGCTGTGGGGCCCAACTCGCCCTTTGGAAAGAAGCCTGCACGTTGTGCCTTTCAGCTCTAGGGCAAAGTAGCACACCCAGAGCAGAAGTCCTACTTCAGCCAGATCAGGCCTGCAAAGAAACTGCGTTTCACAGGCCTTTGGAAGAGATGTTCCCGGTAGGCTGTAAGAGCACTGTGCAGAGCGAGTTGTTTCTTAGCTTCCCAAAGAGCTGGAAGCAAGATGCTGTGGGGCCCAACTCGCCATTTGGAAAGAAGCCTGCACGTTGTGCCTTTCAGCTCTAGGGCAAAGTAGCACACCCAGAGCAGAAGTCCTACTTCAGCCAGATCAAGCCTGCAAAGAAACTTCGTTTCACAGGCCTTTGGAAGAGATGTTCCCGGTAGGCTGTAAGAGCACTGTGCAGAGCGAGTTGTTTCTTAGCTTCCCAAAGAGCTGGAAGCAAGATGCTGTGGGGCCCAACTCGCCCTTTGGAAAGAAGCCTGCACGTTGTGCCTTTCAGCTCTAGGGCAAAGTAGCACACCCAGAGCAGAAGTCCTACTTCAGCCAGATCAGGCCTGCAAAGAAACTGCGTTTCACAGGCCTTTGGAAGACATGTTCCCGGTAGGCTGTAAGAGCACTGTGCAGAGCGAGTTGTTTCTTAGCTTCCCAAAGAGCTGGAAGCAAGATGCTGTGGGGCCCAACTCGCCCTTTGGAAAGAAGCCTGCACGTTGTGCCTTTCAGCTCTAGGGCAAAGTAGCACACCCAGAGCAGAAGTGCTACTTCAGCCAGATCAGGCCTGCAAAGAAACTGCGTTTCACAGGCCTTTGGAAGAGATGTTCCCGGTAGGCTGTAAGAGCACTGTGCAGAGCGAGTTGTTTCTTAGCTTCCCAAAGAGCTGGAAGCAAGATGCTGTGGGGCCCAACTCGCCCTTTGGAAAGAAGCCTGCACGTTGTGCCTTTCAGCTCTAGGGCAAAGTAGCACAACCAGAGCAGAAGTCCTACTTCAGCCAGATCAGGCCTGCAAAGAAACTGCGTTTCACAGGCCTTTGGAAGACATGTTCCCGGAAGGCTGTAAGAGCACTGTGCAGAGCGAGTTGTTTCTTAGCTTCCCAAAGAGCTGGAAGCAAGATGCTGTGGGGCCCATCTCGCCCTTTGGAAAGAAGCCTGCACGTTGTGCCTTTCAGCTCTAGGGCAAAGTAGCACACCCAGAGCAGAAGTCCTACTTCGGCCAGATCAGGCCTGCAAAGAAGCTGCGTTTCACAGGCCTTTGGAAGAGATGTTCCCGGTAGGCTGTAAGAGCAATGTGCAGAGCGAGTTGTTTCTTAGCTTCCCAAAGAGCTGGAAGCAAGATGCTGTGGGGCCCAACTCGCCCTCTGGAAAGAAGCCTGCACGTTGCGCCTTTCAGCTCTAGGGCAAAGTAGCACACCCAGAGCAGAAGTCCTACTTCAGCCAGATCAGGCCTTCAAAGAAACTGCGTTTCACAGGACTTTGGAAGAGATGTTCCCGGTAGGCTGTAAGAGCACTGTGCAGAGCGAGTTGTTTCTTAGCTTCCCAAAGAGATGGAAGCAAGATGCTGTGGGGCCCAACTCGCCCTTTGGAAAGAACCCTGCACGTTGTGCCTTTCAGCTCTAGGGCAAAGTAGCACACCCAGAGCAGAAGTCCTACTTCAGCCAGATCAGGCCTGCAAAGAAACTGCGTTTCACAGGCCTTTGGAAGAGATGTTCCCACTAGGCTGTAAGAGCACTGTGCAGAGCGAGTTGTTTCTTAGCTTCCCAAAGAGCTGGAAGCAAGATGCTGTGGGGCCCAACTCGCCCTTTGGAAAGAAGCCTGCACGTTGTGCCTTCAGCTCTAGGGCAAAGTAGCACACCCAGAGCAGAAGTCCTACTTCAGCCAGATCAGGCCTGCAAAGAAACTGCGTTTCACAGGCCTTTGGAAGAGATGTTCCCACTAGGCTGTAAGAGCACTGTGCAGAGCGAGTTGTTTCTTAGCTTCCCAAAGAGCTGGAAGCAAGATGCTGTGGGGCCCAACTCGCCCTTTGGAAAGAAGCCTGCACGTTGTGCCTTTCAGCTCTAGGGCAAAGTAGCACACCCAGAGCAGAAGTCCTACTTCGGCCAGATCAGGCATGCAAAGAAACTGCGTTTCACAGGCCTTTGGAAGAGATGTTCCCGGTAGGCTGTAAGAGCACTGTGCAGAGCGAGTTGTTTCTTAGCTTCCCAAAGAGCTGGAAGCAAGATGCTGTGGGGCCCAACTCGCCCTTTGGAAAGAAGCCTGCACGTTGTGCCTTTCAGCTCTAGGGCAAAGTAGCACACCCAGAGCAGAAGTCCTACTTCAGCCAGATCAGGCCTGCAAAGAAACTGCGTTTCACAGGCCTTTGGAAGAGATGTTCCCGGTAGGCTGTAAGAGCACTGTGCAGAGCGAGTTGTTTCTTAGCTTCCCAAAGAGCTGGAAGCAAGATGCTGTGGGGCCCAACTCGCCCTTTGGAAAGAAGCCTGCACGTTGTGCCTTTCAGCTCTAGGGCAAAGTAGCACACCCAGAGCAGAAGTCCTACTTCGGCCAGATCAGGCCTGCAAAGAAACTGCGTTTCACAGGCCTTTGGAAGAGATGTTCCCGGTAGGCTGTAAGAGCACTGTGCAGAGCGAGTTGTTTCTTAGCTTCCCAAAGAGCTGGAAGCAAGATGCTGTGGGGCCCAACTCGCCCTTTGGAAAGAAGCCTGCACGTTGTGCCTTTCAGCTCTAGGGCAAAGTAGCACACCCAGAGCAGAAGTCCTACTTCAGCCAGATCAGGCCTGCAAAGAAACTGCGTTTCACAGGCCTTTGGAAGAGATGTTCCCGGTAGGCTGTAAGAGCACTGTGCAGAGCGAGTTGTTTCTTAGCTTCCCAAAGAGCTGGAAGCAAGATGCTGTGGGGCCCAACTCGCCCTTTGGAAAGAAGCCTGCACGTTGTGCCTTTCAGCTCTAGGGCAAAGTAGCACACCCAGAGCAGAAGTCCTACTTCGGCCAGATCAGGCCTGCAAAGAAACTGCGTTTCACAGGCCTTTGGAAGAGATGTTCCCGGTAGGCTGTAAGAGCACTGTGCAGAGCGAGTTGTTTCTTAGCTTCCCAAAGAGCTGGAAGCAAGATGCTGTGGGGCCCAACTCGCCCTTTGGAAAGAAGCCTGCACGTTGTGCCTTTCAGCTCTAGGGCAAAGTAGCACACCCAGAGCAGAAGTCCTACTTCAGCCAGATCAGGCCTGCAAAGAAACTGCGTTTCACAGGCCTTTGGAAGAGATGTTCCCGGTAGGCTGTAAGAGCACTGTGCAGAGCGAGTTGTTTCTTAGCTTCCCAAAGAGCTGGAAGCAAGATGCTGTGGAGCCCTACTCGCCCTTAGGAAAGAAGCCTGCACGTTGTGCCTTTCAGCTCTAGGGCAAAGTAGCACACCCAGAGCAGAAGTCCTACTTCAGCCAGATCAGGCCTGCAAAGAAACTGCGTTTCACAGGCCTTTGGAAGAGATGTTCCCACTAGGCTGTAAGAGCACTGTGCAGAGCGAGTTGTTTCTTAGCTTCCCAAAGAGCTGGAAGCAAGATGCTGTGGGGCCCAACTCGCCCTTTGGAAAGAAGCCTGCACGTTGTGCCTTTCAGCTCTAGGGCAAAGTAGCACACCCAGAGCAGAAGTCCTACTTCAGCCAGATCAGGCCTGCAAAGAAACTGCGTTTCACAGGCCTTTGGAAGAGATGTTCCCGGTAGGCTGTAAGAGCACTGTGCAGAGCGAGTTGTTTCTTAGCTTCCCAAAGAGCTGGAAGCAAGATGCTGTGGGGCCCAACTCGCCATTTGGAAAGAAGCCTGCACGTTGTGCCTTTCAGCTCTAGGGCAAAGTAGCACACCCAGAGCAGAAGTCCTACTTCAGCCAGATCAAGCCTGCAAAGAAACTTCGTTTCACAGGCCTTTGGAAGAGATGTTCCCGGTAGGCTGTAAGAGCACTGTGCAGAGCGAGTTGTTTCTTAGCTTCCCAAAGAGCTGGAAGCAAGATGCTGTGGGGCCCAACTCGCCCTTTGGAAAGAAGCCTGCACGTTGTGCCTTTCAGCTCTAGGGCAAAGTAGCACACCCAGAGCAGAAGTCCTACTTCAGCCAGATCAGGCCTGCAAAGAAACTGCGTTTCACAGGCCTTTGGAAGACATGTTCCCGGTAGGCTGTAAGAGCACTGTGCAGAGCGAGTTGTTTCTTAGCTTCCCAAAGAGCTGGAAGCAAGATGCTGTGGGGCCCAACTCGCCCTTTGGAAAGAAGCCTGCACGTTGTGCCTTTCAGCTCTAGGGCAAAGTAGCACACCCAGAGCAGAAGTGCTACTTCAGCCAGATCAGGCCTGCAAAGAAACTGCGTTTCACAGGCCTTTGGAAGAGATGTTCCCGGTAGGCTGTAAGAGCACTGTGCAGAGCGAGTTGTTTCTTAGCTTCCCAAAGAGCTGGAAGCAAGATGCTGTGGGGCCCAACTCGCCCTTTGGAAAGAAGCCTGCACGTTGCGCCTTTCAGCTCTAGGGCAAAGTAGCACACCCAGAGCAGAAGTCCTACTTCAGCCAGATCAGGCCTTCAAAGAAACTGCGTTTCACAGGACTTTGGAAGAGATGTTCCCGGTAGGCTGTAAGAGCACTGTGCAGAGCGAGTTGTTTCTTAGCTTCCCAAAGAGATGGAAGCAAGATGCTGTGGGGCCCAACTCGCCCTTTGGAAAGAACCCTGCACGTTGTGCCTTTCAGCTCTAGGGCAAAGTAGCACACCCAGAGCAGAAGTCCTACTTCAGCCAGATCAGGCCTGCAAAGAAACTGCGTTTCACAGGCCTTTGGAAGAGATGTTCCCACTAGGCTGTAAGAGCACTGTGCAGAGCGAGTTGTTTCTTAGCTTCCCAAAGAGCTGGAAGCAAGATGCTGTGGGGCCCAACTCGCCCTTTGGAAAGAAGCCTGCACGTTGTGCCTTCAGCTCTAGGGCAAAGTAGCACACCCAGAGCAGAAGTCCTACTTCAGCCAGATCAGGCCTGCAAAGAAACTGCGTTTCACAGGCCTTTGGAAGAGATGTTCCCACTAGGCTGTAAGAGCACTGTGCAGAGCGAGTTGTTTCTTAGCTTCCCAAAGAGCTGGAAGCAAGATGCTGTGGGGCCCAACTCGCCCTTTGGAAAGAAGCCTGCACGTTGTGCCTTTCAGCTCTAGGGCAAAGTAGCACACCCAGAGCAGAAGTCCTACTTCGGCCAGATCAGGCATGCAAAGAAACTGCGTTTCACAGGCCTTTGGAAGAGATGTTCCCGGTAGGCTGTAAGAGCACTGTGCAGAGCGAGTTGTTTCTTAGCTTCCCAAAGAGCTGGAAGCAAGATGCTGTGGGGCCCAACTCGCCCTTTGGAAAGAAGCCTGCACGTTGTGCCTTTCAGCTCTAGGGCAAAGTAGCACACCCAGAGCAGAAGTCCTACTTCAGCCAGATCAGGCCTGCAAAGAAACTGCGTTTCACAGGCCTTTGGAAGAGATGTTCCCGGTAGGCTGTAAGAGCACTGTGCAGAGCGAGTTGTTTCTTAGCTTCCCAAAGAGCTGGAAGCAAGATGCTGTGGGGCCCAACTCGCCCTTTGGAAAGAAGCCTGCACGTTGTGCCTTTCAGCTCTAGGGCAAAGTAGCACACCCAGAGCAGAAGTCCTACTTCGGCCAGATCAGGCCTGCAAAGAAACTGCGTTTCACAGGCCTTTGGAAGAGATGTTCCCGGTAGGCTGTAAGAGCACTGTGCAGAGCGAGTTGTTTCTTAGCTTCCCAAAGAGCTGGAAGCAAGATGCTGTGGGGCCCAACTCGCCCTTTGGAAAGAAGCCTGCACGTTGTGCCTTTCAGCTCTAGGGCAAAGTAGCACACCCAGAGCAGAAGTCCTACTTCAGCCAGATCAGGCCTGCAAAGAAACTGCGTTTCACAGGCCTTTGGAAGAGATGTTCCCGGTAGGCTGTAAGAGCACTGTGCAGAGCGAGTTGTTTCTTAGCTTCCCAAAGAGCTGGAAGCAAGATGCTGTGGAGCCCTACTCGCCCTTAGGAAAGAAGCCTGCACGTTGTGCCTTTCAGCTCTAGGGCAAAGTAGCACACCCAGAGCAGAAGTCCTACTTCAGCCAGATCAGGCCTGCAAAGAAACTGCGTTTCACAGGCCTTTGGAAGAGATGTTCCCACTAGGCTGTAAGAGCACTGTGCAGAGCGAGTTGTTTCTTAGCTTCCCAAAGAGCTGGAAGCAAGATGCTGTGGGGCCCAACTCGCCCTTTGGAAAGAAGCCTGCACGTTGTGCCTTTCAGCTCTAGGGCAAAGTAGCACACCCAGAGCAGAAGTCCTACTTCAGCCAGATCAGGCCTGCAAATAAACTGCGTTTCACAGGCCTTTGGAAGAGATGTTCCCGGTAGGCTGTAAGAGCACTGTGCAGAGCGAGTTGTTTCTTAGCTTCCCAAAGAGCTGGAAGCAAGATGCTGTGGGGCCCAACTCGCCCTTTGGAAAGAAGCCTGCACGTTGTGCCTTTCAGCTCTAGGGCAAAGTAGCACACCCAGAGCAGAAGTCCTACTTCAGCCAGATCAGGCCTGCAAAGAAACTGCGTTTCACAGGCCTTTGGAAGACATGTTCCCGGTAGGCTGTAAGAGCACTGTGCAGAGCGAGTTGTTTCTTAGCTTCCCAAAGAGCTGGAAGCAAGATGCTGTGGGGCCCAACTCGCCCTTTGGAAAGAAGCCTGCACGTTGTGCCTTTCAGCTCTAGGGCAAAGTAGCACACCCAGAGCAGAAGTCCTACTTCGGCCAGATCAGGCCTGCAAAGAAACTGCGTTTCACAGGCCTTTGGAAGAGATGTTCCCGGTAGGCTGTAAGAGCACTGTGCAGAGCGAGTTGTTTCTTAGCTTCCCAAAGAGCTGGAAGCAAGATGCTGTGGGGCCCAACTCGCCCTTTGGAAAGAAGCCTGCACGTTGTGCCTTTCAGCTCTAGGGCAAAGTAGCACACCCAGAGCAGAAGTCCTACTTCAGCCAGATCAGGCCTGCAAAGAAACTGCGTTTCACAGGCCTTTGGAAGAGATGTTCCCGGTAGGCTGTAAGAGCACTGTGCAGAGCGAGTTGTTTCTTAGCTTCCCAAAGAGCTGGAAGCAAGATGCTGTGGAGCCCTACTCGCCCTTAGGAAAGAAGCCTGCACGTTGTGCCTTTCAGCTCTAGGGCAAAGTAGCACACCCAGAGCAGAAGTCCTACTTCAGCCAGATCAGGCCTGCAAAGAAACTGCGTTTCACAGGCCTTTGGAAGAGATGTTCCCACTAGGCTGTAAGAGCACTGTGCAGAGCGAGTTGTTTCTTAGCTTCCCAAAGAGCTGGAAGCAAGATGCTGTGGGGCCCAACTCGCCCTTTGGAAAGAAGCCTGCACGTTGTGCCTTTCAGCTCTAGGGCAAAGTAGCACACCCAGAGCAGAAGTCCTACTTCAGCCAGATCAGGCCTGCAAAGAAACTGCGTTTCACAGGCCTTTGGAAGAGATGTTCCCGGTAGGCTGTAAGAGCACTGTGCAGAGCGAGTTGTTTCTTAGCTTCCCAAAGAGCTGGAAGCAAGATGCTGTGGGGCCCAACTCGCCATTTGGAAAGAAGCCTGCACGTTGTGCCTTTCAGCTCTAGGGCAAAGTAGCACACCCAGAGCAGAAGTCCTACTTCAGCCAGATCAAGCCTGCAAAGAAACTTCGTTTCACAGGCCTTTGGAAGAGATGTTCCCGGTAGGCTGTAAGAGCACTGTGCAGAGCGAGTTGTTTCTTAGCTTCCCAAAGAGCTGGAAGCAAGATGCTGTGGGGCCCAACTCGCCCTTTGGAAAGAAGCCTGCACGTTGTGCCTTTCAGCTCTAGGGCAAAGTAGCACACCCAGAGCAGAAGTCCTACTTCAGCCAGATCAGGCCTGCAAAGAAACTGCGTTTCACAGGCCTTTGGAAGACATGTTCCCGGTAGGCTGTAAGAGCACTGTGCAGAGCGAGTTGTTTCTTAGCTTCCCAAAGAGCTGGAAGCAAGATGCTGTGGGGCCCAACTCGCCCTTTGGAAAGAAGCCTGCACGTTGTGCCTTTCAGCTCTAGGGCAAAGTAGCACACCCAGAGCAGAAGTGCTACTTCAGCCAGATCAGGCCTGCAAAGAAACTGCGTTTCACAGGCCTTTGGAAGAGATGTTCCCGGTAGGCTGTAAGAGCACTGTGCAGAGCGAGTTGTTTCTTAGCTTCCCAAAGAGCTGGAAGCAAGATGCTGTGGGGCCCAACTCGCCCTTTGGAAAGAAGCCTGCACGTTGTGCCTTTCAGCTCTAGGGCAAAGTAGCACAACCAGAGCAGAAGTCCTACTTCAGCCAGATCAGGCCTGCAAAGAAACTGCGTTTCACAGGCCTTTGGAAGACATGTTCCCGGAAGGCTGTAAGAGCACTGTGCAGAGCGAGTTGTTTCTTAGCTTCCCAAAGAGCTGGAAGCAAGATGCTGTGGGGCCCATCTCGCCCTTTGGAAAGAAGCCTGCACGTTGTGCCTTTCAGCTCTAGGGCAAAGTAGCACACCCAGAGCAGAAGTCCTACTTCGGCCAGATCAGGCCTGCAAAGAAGCTGCGTTTCACAGGCCTTTGGAAGAGATGTTCCCGGTAGGCTGTAAGAGCACTGTGCAGAGCGAGTTGTTTCTTAGCTTCCCAAAGAGCTGGAAGCAAGATGCTGTGGGGCCCAACTCGCCCTCTGGAAAGAAGCCTGCACGTTGCGCCTTTCAGCTCTAGGGCAAAGTAGCACACCCAGAGCAGAAGTCCTACTTCAGCCAGATCAGGCCTTCAAAGAAACTGCGTTTCACAGGACTTTGGAAGAGATGTTCCCGGTAGGCTGTAAGAGCACTGTGCAGAGCGAGTTGTTTCTTAGCTTCCCAAAGAGATGGAAGCAAGATGCTGTGGGGCCCAACTCGCCCTTTGGAAAGAAGCCTGCACGTTGTGCCTTTCAGCTCTAGGGCAAAGTAGCACACCCAGAGCAGAAGTCCTACTTCAGCCAGATCAGGCCTGCAAAGAAACTGCGTTTCACAGGCCTTTGGAAGAGATGTTCCCACTAGGCTGTAAGAGCACTGTGCAGAGCGAGTTGTTTCTTAGCTTCCCAAAGAGCTGGAAGCAAGATGCTGTGGGGCCCAACTCGCCCTTTGGAAAGAAGCCTGCACGTTGTGCCTTCAGCTCTAGGGCAAAGTAGCACACCCAGAGCAGAAGTCCTACTTCAGCCAGATCAGGCCTGCAAAGAAACTGCGTTTCACAGGCCTTTGGAAGAGATGTTCCCACTAGGCTGTAAGAGCACTGTGCAGAGCGAGTTGTTTCTTAGCTTCCCAAAGAGCTGGAAGCAAGATGCTGTGGGGCCCAACTCGCCCTTTGGAAAGAAGCCTGCACGTTGTGCCTTTCAGCTCTAGGGCAAAGTAGCACACCCAGAGCAGAAGTCCTACTTCGGCCAGATCAGGCATGCAAAGAAACTGCGTTTCACAGGCCTTTGGAAGAGATGTTCCCGGTAGGCTGTAAGAGCACTGTGCAGAGCGAGTTGTTTCTTAGCTTCCCAAAGAGCTGGAAGCAAGATGCTGTGGGGCCCAACTCGCCCTTTGGAAAGAAGCCTGCACGTTGTGCCTTTCAGCTCTAGGGCAAAGTAGCACACCCAGAGCAGAAGTCCTACTTCAGCCAGATCAGGCCTGCAAAGAAACTGCGTTTCACAGGCCTTTGGAAGAGATGTTCCCGGTAGGCTGTAAGAGCACTGTGCAGAGCGAGTTGTTTCTTAGCTTCCCAAAGAGCTGGAAGCAAGATGCTGTGGGGCCCAACTCGCCATTTGGAAAGAAGCCTGCACGTTGTGCCTTTCAGCTCTAGGGCAAAGTAGCACACCCAGAGCAGAAGTCCTACTTCAGCCAGATCAAGCCTGCAAAGAAACTTCGTTTCACAGGCCTTTGGAAGAGATGTTCCCGGTAGGCTGTAAGAGCACTGTGCAGAGCGAGTTGTTTCTTAGCTTCCCAAAGAGCTGGAAGCAAGATGCTGTGGGGCCCAACTCGCCCTTTGGAAAGAAGCCTGCACGTTGTGCCTTTCAGCTCTAGGGCAAAGTAGCACACCCAGAGCAGAAGTCCTACTTCAGCCAGATCAGGCCTGCAAAGAAACTGCGTTTCACAGGCCTTTGGAAGACATGTTCCCGGTAGGCTGTAAGAGCACTGTGCAGAGCGAGTTGTTTCTTAGCTTCCCAAAGAGCTGGAAGCAAGATGCTGTGGGGCCCAACTCGCCCTTTGGAAAGAAGCCTGCACGTTGTGCCTTTCAGCTCTAGGGCAAAGTAGCACACCCAGAGCAGAAGTGCTACTTCAGCCAGATCAGGCCTGCAAAGAAACTGCGTTTCACAGGCCTTTGGAAGAGATGTTCCCGGTAGGCTGTAAGAGCACTGTGCAGAGCGAGTTGTTTCTTAGCTTCCCAAAGAGCTGGAAGCAAGATGCTGTGGGGCCCAACTCGCCCTCTGGAAAGAAGCCTGCACGTTGCGCCTTTCAGCTCTAGGGCAAAGTAGCACACCCAGAGCAGAAGTCCTACTTCAGCCAGATCAGGCCTTCAAAGAAACTGCGTTTCACAGGACTTTGGAAGAGATGTTCCCGGTAGGCTGTAAGAGCACTGTGCAGAGCGAGTTGTTTCTTAGCTTCCCAAAGAGATGGAAGCAAGATGCTGTGGGGCCCAACTCGCCCTTTGGAAAGAACCCTGCACGTTGTGCCTTTCAGCTCTAGGGCAAAGTAGCACACCCAGAGCAGAAGTCCTACTTCAGCCAGATCAGGCCTGCAAAGAAACTGCGTTTCACAGGCCTTTGGAAGAGATGTTCCCACTAGGCTGTAAGAGCACTGTGCAGAGCGAGTTGTTTCTTAGCTTCCCAAAGAGCTGGAAGCAAGATGCTGTGGGGCCCAACTCGCCCTTTGGAAAGAAGCCTGCACGTTGTGCCTTCAGCTCTAGGGCAAAGTAGCACACCCAGAGCAGAAGTCCTACTTCAGCCAGATCAGGCCTGCAAAGAAACTGCGTTTCACAGGCCTTTGGAAGAGATGTTCCCACTAGGCTGTAAGAGCACTGTGCAGAGCGAGTTGTTTCTTAGCTTCCCAAAGAGCTGGAAGCAAGATGCTGTGGGGCCCAACTCGCCCTTTGGAAACAAGCCTGCACGTTGTGCCTTTCAGCTCTAGGGCAAAGTAGCACACCCAGAGCAGAAGTCCTACTTCGGCCAGATCAGGCATGCAAAGAAACTGCGTTTCACAGGCCTTTGGAAGAGATGTTCCCGGTAGGCTGTAAGAGCACTGTGCAGAGCGAGTTGTTTCTTAGCTTCCCAAAGAGCTGGAAGCAAGATGCTGTGGGGCCCAACTCGCCCTTTGGAAAGAAGCCTGCACGTTGTGCCTTTCAGCTCTAGGGCAAAGTAGCACACCCAGAGCAGAAGTCCTACTTCAGCCAGATCAGGCCTGCAAAGAAACTGCGTTTCACAGGCCTTTGGAAGAGATGTTCCCGGTAGGCTGTAAGAGCACTGTGCAGAGCGAGTTGTTTCTTAGCTTCCCAAAGAGCTGGAAGCAAGATGCTGTGGGGCCCAACTCGCCCTTTGGAAAGAAGCCTGCACGTTGTGCCTTTCAGCTCTAGGGCAAAGTAGCACACCCAGAGCAGAAGTCCTACTTCGGCCAGATCAGGCCTGCAAAGAAACTGCGTTTCACAGGCCTTTGGAAGAGATGTTCCCGGTAGGCTGTAAGAGCACTGTGCAGAGCGAGTTGTTTCTTAGCTTCCCAAAGAGCTGGAAGCAAGATGCTGTGGGGCCCAACTCGCCCTTTGGAAAGAAGCCTGCACGTTGTGCCTTTCAGCTCTAGGGCAAAGTAGCACACCCAGAGCAGAAGTCCTACTTCAGCCAGATCAGGCCTGCAAAGAAACTGCGTTTCACAGGCCTTTGGAAGAGATGTTCCCGGTAGGCTGTAAGAGCACTGTGCAGAGCGAGTTGTTTCTTAGCTTCCCAAAGAGCTGGAAGCAAGATGCTGTGGAGCCCTACTCGCCCTTAGGAAAGAAGCCTGCACGTTGTGCCTTTCAGCTCTAGGGCAAAGTAGCACACCCAGAGCAGAAGTCCTACTTCAGCCAGATCAGGCCTGCAAAGAAACTGCGTTTCACAGGCCTTTGGAAGAGATGTTCCCACTAGGCTGTAAGAGCACTGTGCAGAGCGAGTTGTTTCTTAGCTTCCCAAAGAGCTGGAAGCAAGATGCTGTGGGGCCCAACTCGCCCTTTGGAAAGAAGCCTGCACGTTGTGCCTTTCAGCTCTAGGGCAAAGTAGCACACCCAGAGCAGAAGTCCTACTTCAGCCAGATCAGGCCTGCAAATAAACTGCGTTTCACAGGCCTTTGGAAGAGATGTTCCCGGTAGGCTGTAAGAGCACTGTGCAGAGCGAGTTGTTTCTTAGCTTCCCAAAGAGCTGGAAGCAAGATGCTGTGGGGCCCAACTCGCCCTTTGGAAAGAAGCCTGCACGTTGTGCCTTTCAGCTCTAGGGCAAAGTAGCACACCCAGAGCAGAAGTCCTACTTCAGCCAGATCAGGCCTGCAAAGAAACTGCGTTTCACAGGCCTTTGGAAGACATGTTCCCGGTAGGCTGTAAGAGCACTGTGCAGAGCGAGTTGTTTCTTAGCTTCCCAAAGAGCTGGAAGCAAGATGCTGTGGGGCCCAACTCGCCCTTTGGAAAGAAGCCTGCACGTTGTGCCTTTCAGCTCTAGGGCAAAGTAGCACACCCAGAGCAGAAGTCCTACTTCGGCCAGATCAGGCCTGCAAAGAAACTGCGTTTCACAGGCCTTTGGAAGAGATGTTCCCGGTAGGCTGTAAGAGCACTGTGCAGAGCGAGTTGTTTCTTAGCTTCCCAAAGAGCTGGAAGCAAGATGCTGTGGGGCCCAACTCGCCCTTTGGAAAGAAGCCTGCACGTTGTGCCTTTCAGCTCTAGGGCAAAGTAGCACACCCAGAGCAGAAGTCCTACTTCAGCCAGATCAGGCCTGCAAAGAAACTGCGTTTCACAGGCCTTTGGAAGAGATGTTCCCGGTAGGCTGTAAGAGCACTGTGCAGAGCGAGTTGTTTCTTAGCTTCCCAAAGAGCTGGAAGCAAGATGCTGTGGAGCCCTACTCGCCCTTAGGAAAGAAGCCTGCACGTTGTGCCTTTCAGCTCTAGGGCAAAGTAGCACACCCAGAGCAGAAGTCCTACTTCAGCCAGATCAGGCCTGCAAAGAAACTGCGTTTCACAGGCCTTTGGAAGAGATGTTCCCACTAGGCTGTAAGAGCACTGTGCAGAGCGAGTTGTTTCTTAGCTTCCCAAAGAGCTGGAAGCAAGATGCTGTGGGGCCCAACTCGCCCTTTGGAAAGAAGCCTGCACGTTGTGCCTTTCAGCTCTAGGGCAAAGTAGCACACCCAGAGCAGAAGTCCTACTTCAGCCAGATCAGGCCTGCAAAGAAACTGCGTTTCACAGGCCTTTGGAAGAGATGTTCCCGGTAGGCTGTAAGAGCACTGTGCAGAGCGAGTTGTTTCTTAGCTTCCCAAAGAGCTGGAAGCAAGATGCTGTGGGGCCCAACTCGCCATTTGGAAAGAAGCCTGCACGTTGTGCCTTTCAGCTCTAGGGCAAAGTAGCACACCCAGAGCAGAAGTCCTACTTCAGCCAGATCAAGCCTGCAAAGAAACTTCGTTTCACAGGCCTTTGGAAGAGATGTTCCCGGTAGGCTGTAAGAGCACTGTGCAGAGCGAGTTGTTTCTTAGCTTCCCAAAGAGCTGGAAGCAAGATGCTGTGGGGCCCAACTCGCCCTTTGGAAAGAAGCCTGCACGTTGTGCCTTTCAGCTCTAGGGCAAAGTAGCACACCCAGAGCAGAAGTCCTACTTCAGCCAGATCAGGCCTGCAAAGAAACTGCGTTTCACAGGCCTTTGGAAGACATGTTCCCGGTAGGCTGTAAGAGCACTGTGCAGAGCGAGTTGTTTCTTAGCTTCCCAAAGAGCTGGAAGCAAGATGCTGTGGGGCCCAACTCGCCCTTTGGAAAGAAGCCTGCACGTTGTGCCTTTCAGCTCTAGGGCAAAGTAGCACACCCAGAGCAGAAGTGCTACTTCAGCCAGATCAGGCCTGCAAAGAAACTGCGTTTCACAGGCCTTTGGAAGAGATGTTCCCGGTAGGCTGTAAGAGCACTGTGCAGAGCGAGTTGTTTCTTAGCTTCCCAAAGAGCTGGAAGCAAGATGCTGTGGGGCCCAACTCGCCCTTTGGAAAGAAGCCTGCACGTTGTGCCTTTCAGCTCTAGGGCAAAGTAGCACAACCAGAGCAGAAGTCCTACTTCAGCCAGATCAGGCCTGCAAAGAAACTGCGTTTCACAGGCCTTTGGAAGACATGTTCCCGGAAGGCTGTAAGAGCACTGTGCAGAGCGAGTTGTTTCTTAGCTTCCCAAAGAGCTGGAAGCAAGATGCTGTGGGGCCCATCTCGCCCTTTGGAAAGAAGCCTGCACGTTGTGCCTTTCAGCTCTAGGGCAAAGTAGCACACCCAGAGCAGAAGTCCTACTTCGGCCAGATCAGGCCTGCAAAGAAGCTGCGTTTCACAGGCCTTTGGAAGAGATGTTCCCGGTAGGCTGTAAGAGCACTGTGCAGAGCGAGTTGTTTCTTAGCTTCCCAAAGAGCTGGAAGCAAGATGCTGTGGGGCCCAACTCGCCCTCTGGAAAGAAGCCTGCACGTTGCGCCTTTCAGCTCTAGGGCAAAGTAGCACACCCAGAGCAGAAGTCCTACTTCAGCCAGATCAGGCCTTCAAAGAAACTGCGTTTCACAGGACTTTGGAAGAGATGTTCCCGGTAGGCTGTAAGAGCACTGTGCAGAGCGAGTTGTTTCTTAGATTCCCAAAGAGATGGAAGCAAGATGCTGTGGGGCCCAACTCGCCCTTTGGAAAGAACCCTGCACGTTGTGCCTTTCAGCTCTAGGGCAAAGTAGCACACCCAGAGCAGAAGTCCTACTTCAGCCAGATCAGGCCTGCAAAGAAACTGCGTTTCACAGGCCTTTGGAAGAGATGTTCCCACTAGGCTGTAAGAGCACTGTGCAGAGCGAGTTGTTTCTTAGCTTCCCAAAGAGCTGGAAGCAAGATGCTGTGGGGCCCAACTCGCCCTTTGGAAAGAAGCCTGCACGTTGTGCCTTCAGCTCTAGGGCAAAGTAGCACACCCAGAGCAGAAGTCCTACTTCAGCCAGATCAGGCCTGCAAAGAAACTGCGTTTCACAGGCCTTTGGAAGAGATGTTCCCACTAGGCTGTAAGAGCACTGTGCAGAGCGAGTTGTTTCTTAGCTTCCCAAAGAGCTGGAAGCAAGATGCTGTGGGGCCCAACTCGCCCTTTGGAAAGAAGCCTGCACGTTGTGCCTTTCAGCTCTAGGGCAAAGTAGCACACCCAGAGCAGAAGTCCTACTTCGGCCAGATCAGGCATGCAAAGAAACTGCGTTTCACAGGCCTTTGGAAGAGATGTTCCCGGTAGGCTGTAAGAGCACTGTGCAGAGCGAGTTGTTTCTTAGCTTCCCAAAGAGCTGGAAGCAAGATGCTGTGGGGCCCAACTCGCCCTTTGGAAAGAAGCCTGCACGTTGTGCCTTTCAGCTCTAGGGCAAAGTAGCACACCCAGAGCAGAAGTCCTACTTCAGCCAGATCAGGCCTGCAAAGAAACTGCGTTTCACAGGCCTTTGGAAGAGATGTTCCCGGTAGGCTGTAAGAGCACTGTGCAGAGCGAGTTGTTTCTTAGCTTCCCAAAGAGCTGGAAGCAAGATGCTGTGGGGCCCAACTCGCCCTTTGGAAAGAAGCCTGCACGTTGTGCCTTTCAGCTCTAGGGCAAAGTAGCACACCCAGAGCAGAAGTCCTACTTCGGCCAGATCAGGCCTGCAAAGAAACTGCGTTTCACAGGCCTTTGGAAGAGATGTTCCCGGTAGGCTGTAAGAGCACTGTGCAGAGCGAGTTGTTTCTTAGCTTCCCAAAGAGCTGGAAGCAAGATGCTGTGGGGCCCAACTCGCCCTTTGGAAAGAAGCCTGCACGTTGTGCCTTTCAGCTCTAGGGCAAAGTAGCACACCCAGAGCAGAAGTCCTACTTCAGCCAGATCAGGCCTGCAAAGAAACTGCGTTTCACAGGCCTTTGGAAGAGATGTTCCCGGTAGGCTGTAAGAGCACTGTGCAGAGCGAGTTGTTTCTTAGCTTCCCAAAGAGCTGGAAGCAAGATGCTGTGGAGCCCTACTCGCCCTTAGGAAAGAAGCCTGCACGTTGTGCCTTTCAGCTCTAGGGCAAAGTAGCACACCCAGAGCAGAAGTCCTACTTCAGCCAGATCAGGCCTGCAAAGAAACTGCGTTTCACAGGCCTTTGGAAGAGATGTTCCCACTAGGCTGTAAGAGCACTGTGCAGAGCGAGTTGTTTCTTAGCTTCCCAAAGAGCTGGAAGCAAGATGCTGTGGGGCCCAACTCGCCCTTTGGAAAGAAGCCTGCACGTTGTGCCTTTCAGCTCTAGGGCAAAGTAGCACACCCAGAGCAGAAGTCCTACTTCAGCCAGATCAGGCCTGCAAAGAAACTGCGTTTCACAGGCCTTTGGAAGACATGTTCCCGGTAGGCTGTAAGAGCACTGTGCAGAGCGAGTTGTTTCTTAGCTTCCCAAAGAGCTGGAAGCAAGATGCTGTGGGGCCCAACTCGCCCTTTGGAAAGAAGCCTGCACGTTGTGCCTTTCAGCTCTAGGGCAATGTAGCACACCCAGAGCAGAAGTCCTACTTCAGCCAGATCAGGCCTGCAAAGAAACTGCGTTTCACAGGCCTTTGGAAGAGATGTTCCCGGTAGGCTGTAAGAGCACTGTGCAGAGCGAGTTGTTTCTTAGCTTCCCAAAGAGCTGGAAGCAAGATGCTGTGGGGCCCAACTCGCCCTTTGAAAGAAGCCTGCACGTTGTGCCTTTCAGCTCTAGGGCAAAGTAGCACACCCAGAGCAGAAGTCCTACTTCAGCCAGATCAGGCCTGCAAAGAAACTGCGTTTCACAGGCCTTTGGAAGACATGTTCCCGGTAGGCTGTAAGAGCACTGTGCAGAGCGAGTTGTTTCTTAGCTTCCCAAAGAGCTGGAAGCAAGATGCTGTGGGGCCCAACTCGCCCTTTGGAAAGAAGCCTGCACGTTGTGCCTTTCAGCTCTAGGGCAAAGTAGCACACCCAGAGCAGAAGTCCTACTTCGGGCAGATCAGGCCTGCAAAGAAACTGCGTTTCACAGGCCTTTGGAAGAGATGTTCCCGGTAGGCTGTAAGAGCACTGTGCAGAGCGAGTTGTTTCTTAGCTTCCCAAAGAGCTGGAAGCAAGATGCTGTGGGGCCCAACTCGCCCTTTGGAAAGAAGCCTGCACGTTGTGCCTTTCAGCTCTAGGGCAAAGTAGCACACCCAGAGCAGAAGTCCTACTTCAGCCAGATCAGGCCTGCAAAGAAACTGCGTTTCACAGGCCTTTGGAAGAGATGTTCCCGGTAGGCTGTAAGAGCACTGTGCAGAGCGAGTTGTTTCTTAGCTTCCCAAAGAGCTGGAAGCAAGATGCTGTGGAGCCCTACTCGCCCTTAGGAAAGAAGCCTGCACGTTGTGCCTTTCAGCTCTAGGGCAAAGTAGCACACCCAGAGCAGAAGTCCTACTTCAGCCAGATCAGGCCTGCAAAGAAACTGCGTTTCACAGGCCTTTGGAAGAGATGTTCCCACTAGGCTGTAAGAGCACTGTGCAGAGCGAGTTGTTTCTTAGCTTCCCAAAGAGCTGGAAGCAAGATGCTGTGGGGCCCAACTCGCCCTTTGGAAAGAAGCCTGCACGTTGTGCCTTTCAGCTCTAGGGCAAAGTAGCACACCCAGAGCAGAAGTCCTACTTCAGCCAGATCAGGCCTGCAACGAAACTGCGTTTCACAGGCCTTTGGAAGACATGTTCCTGGTAGGCTGTAAGAGCACTGTGCAGAGCGAGTTGTTTCTTAGCTTCCCAAAGAGCTGGAAGCAAGATGCTGTGGGGCCCAACTCGCCCTTTGGAAAGAAGCCTGCACGTTGTGCCTTTCAGCTCTAGGGCAAAGTAGCACACCCAGAGCAGAAGTCCTACTTCAGCCAGATCAGGCCTGCAAAGAAACTGCGTTTCACAGGCCTTTGGAAGAGATGTTCCCGGTAGGCTGTAAGAGCACTGTGCAGAGCGAGTTGTTTCTTAGCTTCCCAAAGAGCTGGAAGCAAGATGCTGTGGGGCCCAACTCGCCCTTTGGAAAGAAGCCTGCACGTTGTGCCTTTCATCTCTAGGGCAAAGTAGCACAACCAGAGCAGAAGTCGTACTTCAGCCAGATCAGGCCTGCAAAGAAACTGCGTTTCACAGGCCTTTGGAAGACATGTTCCCGGAAGGCTGTAAGAGCACTGTGCAGAGCGAGTTGTTTCTTAGCTTCCCAAAGAGCTGGAAGCAAGATGCTGTGGGGCCCAACTCGCCCTTTGGAAAGAAGCCTGCACGTTGTGCCTTTCAGCTCTAGGGCAAAGTAGCACACCCAGAGCAGAAGTCCTACTTCAGCCAGATCAGGCCTGCAAAGAAACTGCGTTTCACAGGCCTTTGGAAGAGATGTTCCCGGTAGGCTGTAAGAGCACTGTGCAGAGCGAGTTGTTTCTTAGCTTCCCAAAGAGCTGGAACCAAGATGCTGTGGGGCCCAACTCGCCCTTTGGAAAGAAGCCTGCACGTTGTGCCTTTCAGCTCTAGGGCAAAGTAGCACACCCAGAGCAGAAGTCCTACTTCAGCCAGATCAGGCCTTCAAAGAAACTGCGTTTCACAGGCCTTTGGAAGAGATGTTCCCGGTAGGCTGTAAGAGCACTGTGCAGAGCGAGTTGTTTCTTAGCTTCCCAAAGAGCTGGAAGCAAGATGCTGTGGGTCCCAACTCGCCCTTTGGAAAGAAGCCTGCACGTTGTGCCTTTCAGCTCTAGGGCAAAGTAGCACACCCAGAGCAGAAGTCCTACTTCAGCCAGATCAGGCCTGCAAAGAAACTGCGTTTCACAGGGCTTTGGAGGAGATGTTCCCACTAGGCTGTAAGAGCACTGTGCAGAGCGAGTTGTTTCTTAGCTTCCCAAAGAGCTGGAAGCAAGATGCTGTGGGGCCCATCTCGCCCTTTGGAAAGAAGCCTGCACGTTGTTCCTTTCAGCTCTAGGGCAAAGTAGCACACCCAGAGCAGAAGTCCTACTTCGGCCAGATCAGGCCTGCAAAGAAGCTGCGTTTCACAGGCCTTTGGAAGAGATGTTCCCGGTAGGCTGTAAGAGCACTGTGCAGAGCGAGTTGTTTCTTAGCTTCCCAAAGAGCTGGAAGCAAGATGCTGTGGGGCCCAACTCGCCCTCTGGAAAGAAGCCTGCACGTTGCGCCTTTCAGCTCTAGGGCAAAGTAGCACACCCAGAGCAGAAGTCCTACTTCAGCCAGATCAGGCCTTCAAAGAAACTGCGTTTCACAGGCCTTTGGAAGAGATGTTCCCGGTAGGCTGTAAGAGCACTGTGCAGAGCGAGTTGTTTCTTAGCTTCCCAAAGAGCTGGAAGCAAGATGCTGTGGGGCCCAACTCGCCCTTTGGAAAGAAGCCTGCACGTTGTGCCTTTCAGCTCTAGGGCAAAGTAGCACACCCAGAGCAGAAGTCCTACTTCAGCCAGATCAGGCCTGCAAAGAAACTGCGTTTCACAGGCCTTTGGAAGAGATGTTCCCGGTAGGCTGTAAGAGCACTGTGCAGAGCGAGTTGTTTCTTAGCTTCCCAAAGAGCTGGAAGCAAGATGCTGTGGGGCCCAACTCGCCCTTTGAAAGAAGCCTGCACGTTGTGCCTTTCAGCTCTAGGGCAAAGTAGCACACCCAGAGCAGAAGTCCTACTTCAGCCAGATCAGGCCTGCAAAGAAACTGCGTTTCACAGGCCTTTGGAAGAGATGTTCCCGGTAGGCTGTAAGAGCACTGTGCAGAGCGAGTTGTTTCTTAGCTTCCCAAAGAGCTGGAAGCAAGATGCTGTGGGGCCCAACTCGCCCTTTGGAAAGAAGCCTGCACGTTGTGCCTTTCAGCTCTAGGGCAAAGTAGCACACCCAGAGCAGAAGTCCTACTTCGGCCAGATCAGGCCTGCAAAGAAACTGCGTTTCACAGGCCTTTGGAAGAGATGTTCCCGGTAGGCTGTAAGAGCACTGTGCAGAGCGAGTTGTTTCTTAGCTTCCCAAAGAGCTGGAAGCAAGATGCTGTGGGGCCCAACTCGCCCTTTGGAAAGAAGCCTGCACGTTGTGCCTTTCAGCTCTAGGGCAAAGTAGCACACCCAGAGCAGAAGTCCTACTTCAGCCAGATCAGGCCTGCAAAGAAACTGCGTTTCACAGGCCTTTGGAAGAGATGTTCCCGGTAGGCTGGAAGAGCACTGTGCAGAGCGAGTTGTTTCTTAGCTTCCCAAAGAGCTGGAAGCAAGATGCTGTGGAGCCCTACTCGCCCTTAGGAAAGAAGCCTTCACGTTGTGCCTTTCAGCTCTAGGGCAAAGTAGCACACCCAGAGCAGAAGTCCTACTTCAGCCAGATCAGGCCTGCAAAGAAACTGCGTTTCACAGGCCTTTGGAAGAGATGTTCCCACTAGGCTGTAAGAGCACTGTGCAGAGCGAGTTGTTTCTTAGCTTCCCAAAGAGCTGGAAGCAAGATGCTGTGGGGCCCAACTCGCCCTTTGGAAAGAAGCCTGCACGTTGTGCCTTTCAGCTCTAGGGCAAAGTAGCACACCCAGAGCAGAAGTCCTACTTCAGCCAGATCAGGCCTGCAAAGAAACTGCGTTTCACAGGCCTTTGGAAGAGATGTTCCCGGTAGGCTGTAAGAGCACTGTGCAGAGCGAGTTGTTTCTTAGCTTCCCAAAGAGCTGGAAGCAAGATGCTGTGGGGCCCAACTCGCCCTTTGGAAACAAGCCTGCACGTTGTGCCTTTCAGCTCTAGGGCAAAGTAGCACACCCAGAGCAGAAGTCCTACTTCAGCCAGATCAAGCCTGCAAAGAAACTGCGTTTCACAGGCCTTTGGAAGAGATGTTCCCGGTAGGCTGTAAGAGCACTGTGCAGAGCGAGTTGTTTCTTAGCTTCCCAAAGAGCTGGAAGCAAGATGCTGTGGGGCCCAACTCGCCCTTTGGAAAGAAGCCTGCACGTTGTGCCTTTCAGCTCTAGGGCAAAGTAGCACACCCAGAGCAGAAGTCCTACTTCAGCCAGATCAGGCCTGCAAAGAAACTGCGTTTCACAGGCCTTTGGAAGACATGTTCCCGGTAGGCTGTAAGAGCACTGTGCAGAGCGAGTTGTTTCTTAGCTTCCCAAAGAGCTGGAAGCAAGATGTTGTGGGGCCCAACTCGCCCTTTGGAAAGAAGCCTGCACGTTGTGCCTTTCAGCTCTAGGGCAAAGTAGCACACCCAGAGCAGAAGTCCTACTTCAGCCAGATCAGGCCTGCAAAGAAACTGCGTTTCACAGGCCTTTGGAAGAGATGTTCCCGGTAGGCTGTAAGAGCACTGTGCAGAGCGAGTTGTTTCTTAGCTTCCCAAAGAGCTGGAAGCAAGATGCTGTGGGGCCCAACTCGCCCTTTGGAAAGAAGCCTGCACGTTGTGCCTTTCAGCTCTAGGGCAAAGTAGCACACCCAGAGCAGAAGTCCTACTTCAGCCAGATCAGGCCTGCAAAGAAACTGCGTTTCACAGGCCTTTGGAAGACATGTTCCCGGAAGGCTGTAAGAGCACTGTGCAGAGCGAGTTGTTTCTTAGCTTCCCAAAGAGCTGGAAGCAAGATGCTGTGGGGCCCAACTCGCCCTTTGGAAAGAAGCCTGCACGTTGTGCCTTTCAGCTCTAGGGCAAAGTAGCACACCCAGAGCAGAAGTCCTACTTCAGCCAGATCAGGCCTGCAAAGAAACTGCGTTTCACAGGCCTTTGGAAGAGATGTTCCCGGTAGGCTGTAAGAGCACTGTGCAGAGCGAGTTGTTTCTTAGCTTCCCAAAGAGCTGGAACCAAGATGCTGTGGGGCCCAACTCGCCCTTTGGAAAGAAGCCTGCACGTTGTGCCTTTCAGCTCTAGGGCAAAGTAGCACACCCAGAGCAGAAGTCCTACTTCAGCCAGATCAGGCCTGCAAAGAAACTGCGTTTCACAGGCCTTTGGAAGAGATGTTCCCGGTAGGCTGTAAGAGCACTGTGCAGAGCGAGTTGTTTCTTAGCTTGCCAAAGAGCTGGAAGCAAGATGCTGTGGGGCCCAACTCGCCCTTTGGAAAGAAGCCTGCACGTTGTGCCTTTCAGCTCTAGGGCAAAATAGCACACCCAGAGCAGAAGTCCTACTTCAGCCAGATCAGGCCTGCAAAGAAACTGCGTTTCACAGGGCTTTGGAGGAGATGTTCCCACTAGGCTGTAAGAGCACTGTGCAGAGCGAGTTGTTTCTTAGCTTCCCAAAGAGCTGGAAGCAAGATGCTGTGGGGCCCATCTCGCCCTTTGGAAAGAAGCCTGCACGTTGTGCCTTTCAGCTCTAGGGCAAAGTAGCACACCCAGAGCAGAAGTCCTACTTCGGCCAGATCAGGCCTGCAAAGAAGCTGCGTTTCACAGGCCTTTGGAAGAGATGTTCCCGGTTGTCTGTAAGAGCACTGTGCAGAGCGAGTTGTTTCTTAGCTTCCCAAAGAGCTGGAAGCAAGATGCTGTGGGGCCCAACTCGCCCTCTGGAAAGAAGCCTGCACGTTGCGCCTTTCAGCTCTAGGGCAAAGTAGCACACCCAGAGCAGAAGTCCTACTTCAGCCAGATCAGGCCTTCAAAGAAACTGCGTTTCACAGGCCTTTGGAAGAGATGTTCCCGGTAGGCTGTAAGAGCACTGTGCAGAGCGAGTTGTTTCTTAGCTTCCCAAAGAGCTGGAAGCAAGATGCTGTGGGGCCCAACTCGCCCTTTGGAAAGAAGCCTGCACGTTGTGCCTTTCAGCTCTAGGGCAAAGTAGCACACCCAGAGCAGAAGTCCTACTTCAGCCAGATCAGGCCTGCAAAGAAACTGCGTTTCACAGGCCTTTGGAAGAGATGTTCCCGGTAGGCTGTAAGAGCACTGTGCAGAGCGAGTTGTTTCTTAGCTTCCCAAAGAGCTGGAAGCAAGATGCTGTGGGGCCCAACTCGCCCTTTGAAAGAAGCCTGCACGTTGTGCCTTTCAGCTCTAGGGCAAAGTAGCACACCCAGAGCAGAAGTCCTACTTCAGCCAGATCAGGCCTGCAAAGAAACTGCGTTTCACAGGCCTTTGGAAGAGATGTTCCCGGTAGGCTGTAAGAGCACTGTGCAGAGCGAGTTGTTTCTTAGCTTCCCAAAGAGCTGGAAGCAAGATGCTGTGGGGCCCAACTCGCCCTTTGGAAAGAAGCCTGCACGTTGTGCCTTTCAGCTCTAGGGCAAAGTAGCACACCCAGAGCAGAAGTCCTACTTCGGCCAGATCAGGCCTGCAAAGAAACTGCGTTTCACAGGCCTTTGGAAGAGATGTTCCCGGTAGGCTGTAAGAGCACTGTGCAGAGCGAGTTGTTTCTTAGCTTCCCAAAGAGCTGGAAGCAAGATGCTGTGGGGCCCAACTCGCCCTTTGGAAAGAAGCCTGCACGTTGTGCCTTTCAGCTCTAGGGCAAAGTAGCACACCCAGAGCAGAAGTCCTACTTCAGCCAGATCAGGCCTGCAAAGAAACTGCGTTTCACAGGCCTTTGGAAGAGATGTTCCCGGTAGGCTGTAAGAGCACTGTGCAGAGCGAGTTGTTTCTTAGCTTCCCAAAGAGCTGGAAGCAAGATGCTGTGGGGCCCAACTCGCCCTTTGGAAAGAAGCCTGCACGTTGTGCCTTTCAGCTCTAGGGCAAAGTAGCACACCCAGAGCAGAAGTCCTACTTCAGCCAGATCAGGCCTGCAAAGACACTGCGTTTCACTTTCTTTTGGAGGAGATGTTCCCACTAGGCTGTAAGAGCACTGTGCAGAGCGAGTTGTTTCTTAGCTTCCCAAAGAGCTGGAAGCAAGATGCTGTGGGGCCCAACTCGCCCTTTGGAAAGAAGCCTGCACGTTGTGCCTTTCAGCTCTAGGGCAAAGTAGCACACCCAGAGCAGAAGTGCTACTTCAGCCAGATCAGGCCTGCAAAGAAACTGCGTTTCACAGGCCTTTGGAAGAGATGTTCCCGGTAGGCTGTAAGAGCACTGTGCAGAGCGAGTTGTTTCTTAGCTTCCCAAAGAGCTGGAAGCAAGATGCTGTGGGGCCCAACTCGCCCTTTGGAAAGAAGCCTGCACGTTGTGCCTTTCAGCTCTAGGGCAAAGTAGCACACCCAGAGCAGAAGTGCTACTTCAGCCAGATCAGGCCTGCAAAGAAACTGCGTTTCACAGGCCTTTGGAAGAGATTTTCCCGGTAGGCTGTAAGAGCACTGTGCAGAGCGAGTTGATTCTTAGCTTCCCAAAGAGCTGGAAGCAAGATGCTGTGGGGCCCAACTCGCCCTTTGGAAAGAAGCCTGCACGTTGTGCCTTTCAGCTCTAGGGCAAAGTAGCACACCCAGAGCAGAAGTCCTACTTCAGCCAGATCAGCCCTGCAAAGAAACTGCGTTTCACAGGCCTTTGGAAGAGATGTTCCCGGTAGGCTGTAAGAGCACTGTGCAGAGCGAGTTGTTTCTTAGCTTCCCAAAGAGCTGGAAGCCAGATGCTGAGGGGCCCAACTCGCCCTTTGGAAAGAAGCCTGCACGTTGTGCCTTTCAGCTCTAGGGCAAAGTAGCACACCCAGAGCAGAAGTCCTACTTCAGCCAGATCAGCCCTGCAAAGAAACTGCGTTTCACAGGCCTTTGGAAGAGATGTTCCCGGTAGGCTGTAAGAGCACTGTGCAGAGCGAGTTGTTTCTTAGCTTCCCAAAGAGCTGGAAGCAAGATGCTGTGGGGCCCAACTCGCCCTTTGGAAAGAAGCCTGCACGTTGTGCCTTTCAGCTCTAGGGCAAAGTAGCACACCCAGAGCAGAAGTGCTACTTCAGCCAGATCAGGCCTGCAAAGAAACTGCGTTTCACAGGCCTTTGGAAGAGATGTTCCCGGTAGGCTGTAAGAGCACTGTGCAGAGCGAGTTGTTTCTTAGCTTCCCAAAGAGCTGGAAGCAAGATGCTGTGGGGCCCAACTCGCCCTTTCGAAAGAAGCCTGCACCTTGTGCCTTTCAGCTCTAGGGCAAAGTAGCACACCCAATGCAGAAGTCCTACTTCAGCCAGATCAGGCCTGCAAAGAAACTGCGTTTCACAGGCCTTTGGGAGAGATGTTCCCGGTAGGCTGTAAGAGCACTGTGCAGAGCGAGTTGTTTCTTAGCTTCCCAAAGAGCTGGAAGCAAGATGCTTTGGGGCCCAACTCGCCCTTTGGAAAGAAGCCTGCACGTTGTGCCTTTTCAGCTCTAGGGCAAAGCAGCACACCCAGAGCAGAAGTCCTACTTCAGCCAGATCAGGCCTGCAAAGAAACTGCGTTTCACAGGCCTTTGGGAGAGATGTTCCCGGTAGGCTGTAAGAGCACTGTGCAGAGCGAGTTGTTTCTTAGCTTCCCAAAGAGCTGGAAGCAAGATGCTGTGGGGCCCAACTCGCCCTTGGAAAGAAGCCTGCACGTTGTGCCTTTCAGCTCTAGGGCAAAGTAGCACACCCAGAGCAGAAGTCCTACTTCAGCCAGATCAGGCCTGCAAAGAAACTGCGTTTCTCAGGCCTTTGGAAGAGATGTTCCCGGTAGGCTGTAAGAGCACTGTGCAGAGCGAGTTGTTTCTTAGCTTCCCAAAGAGCTGGAAGCAAGATGCTGTGGGGCCCAACTCGCCCTTTGGAAAGAAGCCTGCACGTTGTGCCTTTCAGCTCTAGGGCAAAGTAGCACACCCAGAGCAGAAGTCCTACTTCAGCCAGATCAGGCCTGCAAAGAAACTGCGTTTCACAGGCCTTTGGAAGAGATGTTCCCGGTAGGCTGTAAGAGCACTGTGCAGAGCGAGTTGTTTCTTAGCTTCCCAAAGAGCTGGAAGCAAGATGCTGTGGGGCCCAACTCGCCCTTTGGAAAGAAGCCTGCACGTTGTGCCTTTCAGCTCTAGGGCAAAGTAGCACACCCAGAGCAGAAGTCCTACTTCAGCCAGATCAGGCCTGCAAAGAAACTGCGTTTCACAGGCCTTTGGAAGAGATGTTCCCGGTAGGCTGTAAGAGCACTGTGCAGAGCGAGTTGTTTCTTAGCTTCCCAAAGAGCTGGAAGCAAGATGCTGTGGGGCCCAACTCGCCCTTTGGAAAGAAGCCTGCACGTTGTGCCTTTCAGCTCTAGGGCAAAGTAGCACACCCAGAGCAGAAGTCCTACTTCAGCCAGATCAGGCCTGCAAAGAAACTGCGTTTCACAGGCCTTTGGAAGAGATGTTCCCGGTAGGCTGTAAGAGCACTGTGCAGAGCGAGTTGTTTCTTAGCTTCCCAAAGAGCTGGAAGCAAGATGCTGTGGGGCCCAACTCGCCCTTTGGAAAGAAGCCTGCACGTTGTGCCTTTCAGCTCTAGGGCAAAGTAGCACACCCAGAGCAGAAGTCCTACTTCAGCCAGATCAGGCCTGCAAAGAAACTGCGTTTCACAGGCCTTTGGAAGAGATGTTCCCGGTAGGCTGTAAGAGCACTGTGCAGAGCGAGTTGTTTCTTAGCTTCCCAAAGAGCTGGAAGCAAGATGCTGTGGGGCCCAACTCGCCCTTTGGAAAGAAGCCTGCACGTTGTGCCTTTCAGCTCTAGGGCAAAGTAGCACACCCAGAGCAGAAGTCCTACTTCAGCCAGATCAGGCCTGCAAAGAAACTGCGTTTCACAGGCCTTTGGAAGAGATGTTCCCGGTAGGCTGTAAGAGCACTGTGCAGAGCGAGTTGTTTCTTAGCTTCCCAAAGAGCTGGAAGCAAGATGCTGTGGGGCCCAACTCGCCCTTTGGAAAGAAGCCTGCACGTTGTGCCTTTCAGCTCTAGGGCAAAGTAGCACACCCAGAGCAGAAGTCCTACTTCAGCCAGATCATGCCTGCAAAGAAACTGCGTTTCACAGGCCTTTGGAAGAGATGTTCCCACTAGGCTGTAAGAGCACTGTGCAGAGCGAGTTGTTTCTTAGCTTCCCAAAGAGCTGGAAGCAAGATGCTGTGGGGCCCAACTCGCCCTTTGGAAAGAAGCCTGCACGTTGTGCCTTTCAGCTCTAGGGCAAAGTAGCACACCCAGAGCAGAAGTCCTACTTCAGCCAGATCAGGCCTGCAAAGAAACTGCGTTTCACAGGCCTTTGGAAGAGATGTTCCCACTAGGCTGTAAGAGCACTGTGCAGAGCGAGTTGTTTCTTAGCTTCCCAAAGAGCTGGAAGCAGGATTCTGTGGGGCCCAACTCGCCCTCTGGAAAGAAGCCTGCACGTTGTGCCTTTCAGCTCTAGAGCAAAGTAGCACACCCAGAGCAGAAGTCCTACTTCAGCCAGATCAGGCCTGCAAAGAAACTGCGTTTCGCAGGCCTTCGGAGGAGATGTTCCCGGTAGGCTGTAAGAGCACTGTGCAGAGCGAGTTGTTTCTTAGCTTCCCAAAGAGCTGGAAGCAAGATGCTGTGGGGCCCAACTCGCCCTTTGGAAAGAAGCCTGCACGTTGTGCCTTTCAGCTCTACGGCAAAGTAGCACACCCAGAGCAGAAGTCCTACTTCAGCCAGATCAGGCCTGCAAAGAAACTGCGTTTCACAGGCCGTTGGAAGAGATGTTCCCGGTAGGCTGTAAGAGCACTGTGCAGAGCGAGTTGTTTCTTAGCTTCCCAAAGAGCTGGAAGCAAGATGCTGTGGGGCCCAACTCGCCCTTTGGAAAGAAGCCTGCACGTTGTGCCTTTCAGCTCTAGGGCAAAGTAGCACACCCAGAGCAGAAGTCCTACTTCAGCCAGATCAGGCCTGCAAAGAAACTGCGTTTCACAGGCCTTTGGAAGAGATGTTCCCGGTAGGCTGTAAGAGCACTGTGCAGAGCGAGTTGTTTCTTAGCTTCCCAAAGAGCTGGAAGCAAGATGCTGTGGGGCCCAACTCGCCCTTTGGAAAGAAGCCTGCACGTTGTGCCTTTCAGCTCTAGGGCAAAGTAGCACACCCAGAGCAGAAGTCCTACTTCAGCCAGATCAGGCCTGCAAAGAAACTGCGTTTCACAGGCCTTTGGGAGAGATGTTCCCGGTAGGCTGTAAGAGCACTGTGCAGAGCGAGATGTTTCTTAGCTTCCCAAAGAGCTGGAAGCAAGATTCTGTGGGGCACAACTCGCCCTCTGGAAAGAAGCATGCACGTTGTGCCTTTCAGCTCTAGAGCAAAGTAGCACACCCAGAGCAGAAGTCCTACTTCAGCCAGATCAGGCCTGCAAAGAAACTGCGTTTCACAGGCCTTTGGAGGAGATGTTCCCGGTAGGCTGTAAGAGCACTGTGCAGAGCGAGTTGTTACTTAGCTTCCCAAAGAGCTGGAAGCAAGATGCTGTGGGGCCCAACTCGCCCTTTGGAAAGAAGCCTGCACGTTGTGCCTTTCAGCTCTAGGGCAAAGTAGCACACCCAGAGCAGAAGTGCTACTTCAGCCAGATCAGGCCTGCAAAGAAACTGCGTTTCACAGGCCGTTGGAAGAGATGTTCCCGGTAGGCTGTAAGAGCACTGTGCAGAGCGAGTTGTTTCTTAGCTTCCCAAAGAGCTGGAAGCAAGATGCTGTGGGGCCCAACTCGCCCTTTGGAAAGAAGCCTGCACGTTGTGCCTTTCAGCTCTAGGGCAAAGTAGCACACCCAGAGCAGAAGTCCTACTTCAGCCAGATCAGGCCTGCAAAGAAACTGCGTTTCACAGGCCTTTGGAAGAGATTTTCCCGGTAGGCTGTAAGAGCACTGTGCAGAGCGAGTTGATTCTTAGCTTCCCAAAGAGCTGGAAGCAAGATTCTGTGGGGCCCAACTCGCCCTCTGGAAAGAAGCCTGCACGTTGTGCCTTTCAGCTCTAGGGCAAAGTAGCACACCCAGAGCAGAAGTCCTACTTCAGCCAGATCAGGCCTGCAAAGAAACTGCGTTTCACAGGCCTTTGGAAGAGATGTTCCCGGTAGGCTGTAAGAGCACTGTGCAGAGCGAGTTGTTTCTTAGCTTCCCAAAGAGCTGGAAGCAAGATGCTGTGGGGCCCAACTCGCCCTTTGGAAAGAAGCCTGCACGTTGTGCCTTTCAGCTCTAGGGCAAAGTAGCACTCCCTGAGCAGAAGTGCTACTTCAGCCAGATCAGGCCTGCAAAGAAACTGCGTTTCACAGGCCTTTGGAAGAGATGTTCCCGGTAGGCTGTAAGAGCACTGTGCAGAGCGAGTTGTTTCTTAGCTTCCCAAAGAGCTGGAAGCAAGATGCTGTGGGGCCCAACTCGCCCTTTGGAAAGAAGCCTGCACGTGGTGCCTTTCAGCTCTAGGGCAAAGTAGCACACCCAGAGCAGAAGTCCTACTTCAGCCAGATCAGGCCTGCAAAGAAACTGCGTTTCACAGGCCTTTGGAAGACATGTTCCCACTAGGCTGTAAGAGCACTGTGCAGAGCGAGTTGTTTATTAGCTTCCCAAAGAGCTGGAAGCAAGATGCTGTGGGGCCCAACTCGCCCTTTGGAAAGAAGCCTGCACGTTGTGCCTTTCAGCTCTAGGGCAAAGTAGCACACCCAGAGCAGAAGTGCTACTTCATCCAGATCAGGCCTGCAAAGAAACTGCGTTTCACAGGCCTTTGGAAGAGATGTTCCCGGTAGGCTGTAAGAGCACTGTGCAGAGCGAGTTGTTTCTTAGCTTCCCAAAGAGCTGGAAGCAAGATGCTGTGGGGCCCAACTCGCCCTTTGGAAAGAAGCCTGCACGTTGTGCCTTTCAGCTCTAGGGCAAAGTAGCACACCCAGAGCAGAAGTCCTACTTCAGCCAGATCAGGACTGCAAAGAAACTGCGTTTCACAGGCCTTTGGGAGAGATGTTCCCGGTAGGCTGTAAGAGCACTGTGCAGAGCGAGTTGTTTCTTAGCTTCCCAAAGAGCTGGAAGCAAGATGCTGTGGGGCCCAACTCGCCCTTTGGAAAGAAGCCTGCACGTTGTGCCTTTCAGCTCTAGGGCAAAGTAGCACACCCAGAGCAGAAGTCCTACTTCAGCCAGATCAGGCCTGCAAAGAAACTGCGTTTCACAGGCCTTTGGAAGAGATGTTCCCGGTAGGCTGTAAGAGCACTGTGCAGAGCGAGTTGTTTCTTAGCTTCCCAAAGAGCTGGAAGCAAGATGCTGTGGGGCCCAACTCGCCCTTTGGAAAAAAGACTGCACGTTGTGCCTTTCAGCTCTAGGGCAAAGTAGCACACCCAGAGCAGAAGTCCTACTTCAGCCAGATCAGGCCTGCAAAGAAACTGCGTTTCACAGGCCTTTGGAAGAGATGTTCCCACTAGGCTGTAAGAGCACTGTGCAGAGCGAGTTGTTTCTTAGCTTCCCAAAGAGCTGGAAGCAAGAGCTGTCGGGCCCAACTCGCCCTTTGGAAAGAAGCCTGCACGTTGTGCCTTTCAGCTCTAGGGCAAAGTAGCACACCCAGAGCAGAAGTCCTACTTCAGCCAGATCAGGCCTGCAAAGAAACTGCGTTTCACAGGCCTTTGGAAGAGATGTTCCCGGTAGGCTGTAAGAGCACTGTGCAGAGCGAGTTGTTTCTTAGCTTCCCAAAGAGCTGGAAGCAAGATGCTGTGGGGCCCAACTCGCCCTTTGGAAAGAAGCCTGCACGTTGTGCCTTTCAGCTCTAGGGCAAAGTAGCACACCCAGAGCAGAAGTCCTACTTCAGCCAGATCAGGCCTGCAAAGAAACTGCGTTTCACAGGCCTTTGGAAGAGATGTTCCCACTAGGCTGTAAGAGCACTGTGCAGAGCGAGTTGTTTCTTAGCTTCCCAAAGAGCTGGAAGCAAGATGCTGTGGGGCCCAACTCGCCCTTTGGAAAGAAGCCTGCACGTTGTGCCTTTCAGCTCTAGGGCAAAGTAGCACACCCAGAGCAGAAGTCCTACTTCAGCCAGATCAGGCCTGCAAAGAAACTGCGTTTCACAGGCCATTGGAAGAGATGTTCCCACTAGGCTCTAAGAGCACTGTGCAGAGCGAGTTGTTTCTTAGCTTCCCAAAGAGCTGGAAGCAAGATGCTGTGGGGCCCAACTCACCCTTTGGAAAGAAGCCTGCACGTTGTGCCTTTCAGCTCTAGGGCAAAGTAGCACACCCAGAGCAGAAGTCCTACTTCAGCCAGATCAGGCCTGCAAAGAAACTGCGTTTCACAGGCCTTTGGAAGAGATGTTCCCACTAGGCTGTAAGAGCACTGTGCAGAGCGAGTTGTTTCTTAGCTTCCCAAAGAGCTGGAAGAAAGATTCTGTGGGGCCCAACTCGCCCTCTGGAAAGAAGCCTGCACGTTGTGCCTTTCAGCTTTAGAGCAAAGTAGCACACCCAGAGCAGAAGTCCTACTTCAGCCAGATCAGGCCTGCAAAGAAACTGCGTTTCACAGGCCTTTGGAGGAGATGTTCCCGGTAGGCTGTAAGAGCACTGTGCAGAGCGAGTTGTTTCTTAGCTTCCCAAAGAGCTGGAAGCAAGATGCTGTGGGGCCCAACTCGCCCTTTGGAAAGAAGCCTGCACGTTGTGCCTTTCAGCTCTAGGGCAAAGTAGCACACCCAGAGCAGAAGTGCTACTTCAGCCAGATCAGGCCTGCAAAGAAACTGCGTTTCACAGGCCGTTGGAAGAGATGTTCCCGGTAGGCTGTAAGAGCACTGTGCAGAGCGAGTTGTTTCTTAGCTTCCCAAAGAGCTGGAAGCAAGATGCTGTGGGGCCCAACTCGCCCTTTGGAAAGAAGCCTGCACGTTGTGCCTTTCAGCTCTAGGGCAAAGTAGCACACCCAGAGCAGAAGTCCTACTTCAGCCAGATCAGGCCTGCAAAGAAACTGCGTTTCACAGGCCTTTGGAAGAGATTTTCCCGGTAGGCTGTAAGAGCACTGTGCAGAGCGAGTTGATTCTTAGCTTCCCAAAGAGCTGGAAGCAAGATGCTGTGGGGCCCAACTCGCCCTTTGGAAAGAAGCCTGCACGTTGTGCCTTTCAGCTCTAGGGCAAAGTAGCACACCCAGAGCAGAAGTCCTACTTCAGCCAGATCAGGCCTGCAAAGAAACTGCGTTTCACAGGCCTTTGGAAGAGATGTTCCCGGTAGGCTGTAAGAGCACTGTGCAGAGCGAGTTGTTTCTTAGCTTCCCAAAGAGCTGGAAGCAAGATGCTGTGGGGCCCAACTCGCCCTTTGGAAAGAAGCCTGCACGTTGTGCCTTTCAGCTCTAGGGCAAAGTAGCACACCCAGAGCAGAAGTCCTACTTCAGCCATATCAGGCCTGCAAAGAAACTGCGTTTCACAGGCCTTTGGAAGAGATGTTCCCGGTAGGCTGTAAGAGCACTGTGCAGAGCGAGTTGTTTCTTAGCTTCCCAAAGAGCTGGAAGCAAGATGCTGTGGGGCCCAACTCGCCCTTTGGAAAGAAGCCTGCACGTTGTGCCTTTCAGCTCTAGGGCAAAGTAGCACACCCAGAGCAGAAGTCCTACTTCAGCCAGATCAGGCCTGCAAAGAAACTGCGTTTCACAGGCCTTTGGAAGAGATGTTCCCACTAGGCTGTAAGAGCACTGTGCAGAGCGAGTTGTTTCTTAGCTTCCCAAAGAGCTGGAAGCAAGATGCTGTGGGGCCCAACTCGCCCTTTGGAAAGAAGCCTGCACGTTGTGCCTTTCAGCTCTAGGGCAAAGTAGCACACCCAGAGCAGAAGTCCTACTTCAGCCAGATCAGGCCTGCAAAGAAACTGCGTTTCACAGGCCTTTGGAAGAGATGTTCCCACTAGGCTGTAAGAGCACTGTGCAGAGCGAGTTGTTTCTTAGCTTCCCAAAGAGCTGGAAGCAGGATTCTGTGGGGCCCAACTCGCCCTCTGGAAAGAAGCCTGCACGTTGTGCCTTTCAGCTCTAGAGCAAAGTAGCACACCCAGAGCAGAAGTCCTACTTCAGCCAGATCAGGCCTGCAAAGAAACTGCGTTTCACAGGCCTTTGGAGGAGATGTTCCCGGTAGGCTGTAAGAGCACTGTGCAGAGCGAGTTGTTTCTTAGCTTCCCAAAGAGCTGGAAGCAAGATGCTGTGGGGCCCAACTCGCCCTTTGGAAAGAAGCCTGCACGTTGTGCCTTTCAGCTCTAGGGCAAAGTAGCACACCCAGAGCAGAAGTCCTACTTCGGCCAGATCAGGCCTGCAAAGAAACTGCGTTTCACAGGCCTTTGGAAGAGATGTTCCCGGTAGGCTGTAAGAGCACTGTGCAGAGCGAGTTGTTTCTTAGCTTCCCAAAGAGCTGGAAGCAAGATGCTGTGGGGCCCAACTCGCCCTTTGGAAAGAAGCCTGCACGTTGTGCCTTTCAGCTCTAGGGCAAAGTAGCACACCCAGAGCAGAAGTCCTACTTCAGCCAGATCAGGCCTGCAAAGAAACTGCGTTTCACAGGCCTTTGGAAGAGATGTTCCCGGTAGGCTGTAAGAGCACTGTGCAGAGCGAGTTGTTTCTTAGCTTCCCAAAGAGCTGGAAGCAAGATGCTGTGGGGCCCAACTCGCCCTTTGGAAAGAAGCCTGCACGTTGTGCCTTTCAGCTCTAGGGCAAAGTAGCACACCCAGAGCAGAAGTCCTACTTCGGCCAGATCAGGCCTGCAAAGAAACTGCGTTTCACAGGCCTTTGGAAGAGATGTTCCCGGTAGGCTGTAAGAGCACTGTGCAGAGCGAGTTGTTTCTTAGCTTCCCAAAGAGCTGGAAGCAAGATGCTGTGGGGCCCAACTCGCCCTTTGGAAAGAAGCCTGCACGTTGTGCCTTTCAGCTCTAGGGCAAAGTAGCACACCCAGAGCAGAAGTCCTACTTCAGCCAGATCAGGCCTGCAAAGAAACTGCGTTTCACAGGCCTTTGGAAGAGATGTTCCCGGTAGGCTGTAAGAGCACTGTGCAGAGCGAGTTGTTTCTTAGCTTCCCAAAGAGCTGGAAGCAAGATGCTGTGGAGCCCTACTCGCCCTTAGGAAAGAAGCCTGCACGTTGTGCCTTTCAGCTCTAGGGCAAAGTAGCACACCCAGAGCAGAAGTCCTACTTCAGCCAGATCAGGCCTGCAAAGAAACTGCGTTTCACAGGCCTTTGGAAGAGATGTTCCCACTAGGCTGTAAGAGCACTGTGCAGAGCGAGTTGTTTCTTAGCTTCCCAAAGAGCTGGAAGCAAGATGCTGTGGGGCCCAACTCGCCCTTTGGAAAGAAGCCTGCACGTTGTGCCTTTCAGCTCTAGGGCAAAGTAGCACACCCAGAGCAGAAGTCCTACTTCAGCCAGATCAGGCCTGCAAATAAACTGCGTTTCACAGGCCTTTGGAAGAGATGTTCCCGGTAGGCTGTAAGAGCACTGTGCAGAGCGAGTTGTTTCTTAGCTTCCCAAAGAGCTGGAAGCAAGATGCTGTGGGGCCCAACTCGCCCTTTGGAAAGAAGCCTGCACGTTGTGCCTTTCAGCTCTAGGGCAAAGTAGCACACCCAGAGCAGAAGTCCTACTTCAGCCAGATCAGGCCTGCAAAGAAACTGCGTTTCACAGGCCTTTGGAAGACATGTTCCCGGTAGGCTGTAAGAGCACTGTGCAGAGCGAGTTGTTTCTTAGCTTCCCAAAGAGCTGGAAGCAAGATGCTGTGGGGCCCAACTCGCCCTTTGGAAAGAAGCCTGCACGTTGTGCCTTTCAGCTCTAGGGCAAAGTAGCACACCCAGAGCAGAAGTCCTACTTCAGCCAGATCAGGCCTGCAAAGAAACTGCGTTTCACAGGCCTTTGGAAGAGATGTTCCCGGTAGGCTGTAAGAGCACTGTGCAGAGCGAGTTGTTTCTTAGCTTCCCAAAGAGCTGGAAGCAAGATGCTGTGGGGCCCAACTCGCCCTTTGGAAAGAAGCCTGCACGTTGTGCCTTTCAGCTCTAGGGCAAAGTAGCACACCCAGAGCAGAAGTCCTACTTCGGCCAGATCAGGCATGCAAAGAAACTGCGTTTCACAGGCCTTTGGAAGACATGTTCCCGGTAGGCTGTAAGAGCACTGTGCAGAGCGAGTTGTTTCTTAGCTTCCCAAAGAGCTGGAAGCAAGATGCTGTGGGGCCCAACTCGCCCTTTGGAAAGAAGCCTGCACGTTGTGCCTTTCAGCTCTAGGGCAATGTAGCACACCCAGAGCAGAAGTCCTACTTCAGCCAGATCAGGCCTGCAAAGAAACTGCGTTTCACAGGCCTTTGGAAGAGATGTTCCCGGTAGGCTGTAAGAGCACTGTGCAGAGCGAGTTGTTTCTTAGATTCCCAAAGAGCTGGAAGCAAGATGCTGTGGGGCCCAACTCGCCCTTTGAAAGAAGCCTGCACGTTGTGCCTTTCAGCTCTAGGGCAAAGTAGCACACCCAGAGCAGAAGTCCTACTTCAGCCAGATCAGGCCTGCAAAGAAACTGCGTTTCACAGGCCTTTGGAAGAGATGTTCCCACTAGGCTGTAAGAGCACTGTGCAGAGCGAGTTGTTTCTTAGCTTCCCAAAGAGCTGGAAGAAAGATTCTGTGGGGCCCAACTCGCCCTTTGGAAAGAAGCCTGCACGTTGTGCCTTTCAGCTCTAGGGCAAAGTAGCACACCCAGAGCAGAAGTGCTACTTCAGCCAGATCAGGCCTGCAAAGAAACTGCGTTTCACAGGCCGTTGGAAGAGATGTTCCCGGTAGGCTGTAAGAGCACTGTGCAGAGCGAGTTGTTTCTTAGCTTCCCAAAGAGCTGGAAGCAAGATGCTGTGGGGCCCAACTCGCCCTTTGGAAAGAAGCCTGCACGTTGTGCCTTTCAGCTCTAGGGCAAAGTAGCACACCCAGAGCAGAAGTCCTACTTCAGCCAGATCAGGCCTGCAAAGAAACTGCGTTTCACAGGCCTTTGGAAGAGATTTTCCCGGTAGGCTGTAAGAGCACTGTGCAGAGCGAGTTGATTCTTAGCTTCCCAAAGAGCTGGAAGCAAGATGCTGTGGGGCCCAACTCGCCCTTTGGAAAGAAGCCTGCACGTTGTGCCTTTCAGCTCTAGGGCAAAGTAGCACACCCAGAGCAGAAGTCCTACTTCAGCCAGATCAGGCCTGCAAAGAAACTGCGTTTCACAGGCCTTTGGAAGAGATGTTCCCGGTAGGCTGTAAGAGCACTGTGCAGAGCGAGTTGTTTCTTAGCTTCCCAAAGAGCTGGAAGCAAGATGCTGTGGGGCCCAACTCGCCCTTTGGAAAGAAGCCTGCACGTTGTGCCTTTCAGCTCTAGGGCAAAGTAGCACACCCAGAGCAGAAGTCCTACTTCAGCCATATCAGGCCTGCAAAGAAACTGCGTTTCACAGGCCTTTGGAAGAGATGTTCCCGGTAGGCTGTAAGAGCACTGTGCAGAGCGAGTTGTTTCTTAGCTTCCCAAAGAGCTGGAAGCAAGATGCTGTGGGGCCCAACTCGCCCTTTGGAAAGAAGCCTGCACGTTGTGCCTTTCAGCTCTAGGGCAAAGTAGCACACCCAGAGCAGAAGTCCTACTTCAGCCAGATCAGGCCTGCAAAGAAACTGCGTTTCACAGGCCTTTGGAAGAGATGTTCCCACTAGGCTGTAAGAGCACTGTGCAGAGCGAGTTGTTTCTTAGCTTCCCAAAGAGCTGGAAGCAAGATGCTGTGGGGCCCAACTCGCCCTTTGGAAAGAAGCCTGCACGTTGTGCCTTTCAGCTCTAGGGCAAAGTAGCACACCCAGAGCAGAAGTCCTACTTCAGCCAGATCAGGCCTGCAAAGAAACTGCGTTTCACAGGCCTTTGGAAGAGATGTTCCCACTAGGCTGTAAGAGCACTGTGCAGAGCGAGTTGTTTCTTAGCTTCCCAAAGAGCTGGAAGCAGGATTCTGTGGGGCCCAACTAGCCCTCTGGAAAGAAGCCTGCACGTTGTGCCTTTCAGCTCTAGAGCAAAGTAGCACACCCAGAGCAGAAGTCCTACTTCAGCCAGATCAGGCCTGCAAAGAAACTGCGTTTCACAGGCCTTTGGAGGAGATGTTCCCGGTAGGCTGTAAGAGCACTGTGCAGAGCGAGTTGTTTCTTAGCTTCCCAAAGAGCTGGAAGCAAGATGCTGTGGGGCCCAACTCGCCCTTTGGAAAGAAGCCTGCACGTTGTGCCTTTCAGCTCTAGGGCAAAGTAGCACACCCAGAGCAGAAGTCCTACTTCGGCCAGATCAGGCCTGCAAAGAAACTGCGTTTCACAGGCCTTTGGAAGAGATGTTCCCGGTAGGCTGTAAGAGCACTGTGCAGAGCGAGGTGTTTCTTAGCTTCCCAAAGAGCTGGAAGCAAGATGCTGTGGGGCCCAACTCGCCCTTTGGAAAGAAGCCTGCACGTTGTGCCTTTCAGCTCTAGGGCAAAGTAGCACACCCAGAGCAGAAGTCCTACTTCAGCCAGATCAGGCCTGCAAAGAAACTGCGTTTCACAGGCCTTTGGAAGAGATGTTCCCGGTAGGCTGTAAGAGCACTGTGCAGAGCGAGTTGTTTCTTAGCTTCCCAAAGAGCTGGAAGCAAGATGCTGTGGGGCCCAACTCGCCCTCTGGAAAGAAGCCTGCACGTTGCGCCTTTCAGCTCTAGGGCAAAGTAGCACACCCAGAGCAGAAGTCCTACTTCAGCCAGATCAGGCCTTCAAAGAAACTGCGTTTCACAGGACTTTGGAAGAGATGTTCCCGGTAGGCTGTAAGAGCACTGTGCAGAGCGAGTTGTTTCTTAGCTTCCCAAAGAGATGGAAGCAAGATGCTGTGGGGCCCAACTCGCCCTTTGGAAAGAACCCTGCACGTTGTGCCTTTCAGCTCTAGGGCAAAGTAGCACACCCAGAGCAGAAGTCCTACTTCAGCCAGATCAGGCCTGCAAAGAAACTGCGTTTCACAGGCCTTTGGAAGAGATGTTCCCACTAGGCTGTAAGAGCACTGTGCAGAGCGAGTTGTTTCTTAGCTTCCCAAAGAGCTGGAAGCAAGATGCTGTGGGGCCCAACTCGCCCTTTGGAAAGAAGCCTGCACGTTGTGCCTTCAGCTCTAGGGCAAAGTAGCACACCCAGAGCAGAAGTCCTACTTCAGCCAGATCAGGCCTGCAAAGAAACTGCGTTTCACAGGCCTTTGGAAGAGATGTTCCCACTAGGCTGTAAGAGCACTGTGCAGAGCGAGTTGTTTCTTAGCTTCCCAAAGAGCTGGAAGCAAGATGCTGTGGGGCCCAACTCGCCCTTTGGAAAGAAGCCTGCACGTTGTGCCTTTCAGCTCTAGGGCAAAGTAGCACACCCAGAGCAGAAGTCCTACTTCGGCCAGATCAGGCATGCAAAGAAACTGCGTTTCACAGGCCTTTGGAAGAGATGTTCCCGGTAGGCTGTAAGAGCACTGTGCAGAGCGAGTTGTTTCTTAGCTTCCCAAAGAGCTGGAAGCAAGATGCTGTGGGGCCCAACTCGCCCTTTGGAAAGAAGCCTGCACGTTGTGCCTTTCAGCTCTAGGGCAAAGTAGCACACCCAGAGCAGAAGTCCTACTTCAGCCAGATCAGGCCTGCAAAGAAACTGCGTTTCACAGGCCTTTGGAAGAGATGTTCCCGGTAGGCTGTAAGAGCACTGTGCAGAGCGAGTTGTTTCTTAGCTTCCCAAAGAGCTGGAAGCAAGATGCTGTGGGGCCCAACTCGCCCTTTGGAAAGAAGCCTGCACGTTGTGCCTTTCAGCTCTAGGGCAAAGTAGCACACCCAGAGCAGAAGTCCTACTTCGGCCAGATCAGGCCTGCAAAGAAACTGCGTTTCACAGGCCTTTGGAAGAGATGTTCCCGGTAGGCTGTAAGAGCACTGTGCAGAGCGAGTTGTTTCTTAGCTTCCCAAAGAGCTGGAAGCAAGATGCTGTGGGGCCCAACTCGCCCTTTGGAAAGAAGCCTGCACGTTGTGCCTTTCAGCTCTAGGGCAAAGTAGCACACCCAGAGCAGAAGTCCTACTTCAGCCAGATCAGGCCTGCAAAGAAACTGCGTTTCACAGGCCTTTGGAAGAGATGTTCCCGGTAGGCTGTAAGAGCACTGTGCAGAGCGAGTTGTTTCTTAGCTTCCCAAAGAGCTGGAAGCAAGATGCTGTGGAGCCCTACTCGCCCTTAGGAAAGAAGCCTGCACGTTGTGCCTTTCAGCTCTAGGGCAAAGTAGCACACCCAGAGCAGAAGTCCTACTTCAGCCAGATCAGGCCTGCAAAGAAACTGCGTTTCACAGGCCTTTGGAAGAGATGTTCCCACTAGGCTGTAAGAGCACTGTGCAGAGCGAGTTGTTTCTTAGCTTCCCAAAGAGCTGGAAGCAAGATGCTGTGGGGCCCAACTCGCCCTTTGGAAAGAAGCCTGCACGTTGTGCCTTTCAGCTCTAGGGCAAAGTAGCACACCCAGAGCAGAAGTCCTACTTCAGCCAGATCAGGCCTGCAAATAAACTGCGTTTCACAGGCCTTTGGAAGAGATGTTCCCGGTAGGCTGTAAGAGCACTGTGCAGAGCGAGTTGTTTCTTAGCTTCCCAAAGAGCTGGAAGCAAGATGCTGTGGGGCCCAACTCGCCCTTTGGAAAGAAGCCTGCACGTTGTGCCTTTCAGCTCTAGGGCAAAGTAGCACACCCAGAGCAGAAGTCCTACTTCAGCCAGATCAGGCCTGCAAAGAAACTGCGTTTCACAGGCCTTTGGAAGACATGTTCCCGGTAGGCTGTAAGAGCACTGTGCAGAGCGAGTTGTTTCTTAGCTTCCCAAAGAGCTGGAAGCAAGATGCTGTGGGGCCCAACTCGCCCTTTGGAAAGAAGCCTGCACGTTGTGCCTTTCAGCTCTAGGGCAAAGTAGCACACCCAGAGCAGAAGTCCTACTTCAGCCAGATCAGGCCTGCAAAGAAACTGCGTTTCACAGGCCTTTGGAAGAGATGTTCCCGGTAGGCTGTAAGAGCACTGTGCAGAGCGAGTTGTTTCTTAGCTTCCCAAAGAGCTGGAAGCAAGATGCTGTGGGGCCCAACTCGCCCTTTGGAAAGAAGCCTGCACGTTGTGCCTTTCAGCTCTAGGGCAAAGTAGCACACCCAGAGCAGAAGTCCTACTTCGGCCAGATCAGGCATGCAAAGAAACTGCGTTTCACAGGCCTTTGGAAGACATGTTCCCGGTAGGCTGTAAGAGCACTGTGCAGAGCGAGTTGTTTCTTAGCTTCCCAAAGAGCTGGAAGCAAGATGCTGTGGGGCCCAACTCGCCCTTTGGAAAGAAGCCTGCACGTTGTGCCTTTCAGCTCTAGGGCAATGTAGCACACCCAGAGCAGAAGTCCTACTTCAGCCAGATCAGGCCTGCAAAGAAACTGCGTTTCACAGGCCTTTGGAAGAGATGTTCCCGGTAGGCTGTAAGAGCACTGTGCAGAGCGAGTTGTTTCTTAGCTTCCCAAAGAGCTGGAAGCAAGATGCTGTGGGGCCCAACTCGCCCTTTGAAAGAAGCCTGCACGTTGTGCCTTTCAGCTCTAGGGCAAAGTAGCACACCCAGAGCAGAAGTCCTACTTCAGCCAGATCAGGCCTGCAAAGAAACTGCGTTTCACAGGCCTTTGGAAGACATGTTCCCGGTAGGCTGTAAGAGCACTGTGCAGAGCGAGTTGTTTCTTAGCTTCCCAAAGAGCTGGAAGCAAGATGCTGTGGGGCCCAACTCGCCCTTTGGAAAGAAGCCTGCACGTTGTGCCTTTCAGCTCTAGGGCAAAGTAGCACACCCAGAGCAGAAGTCCTACTTCGGGCAGATCAGGCCTGCAAAGAAACTGCGTTTCACAGGCCTTTGGAAGAGATGTTCCCGGTAGGCTGTAAGAGCACTGTGCAGAGCGAGTTGTTTCTTAGCTTCCCAAAGAGCTGGAAGCAAGATGCTGTGGGGCCCAACTCGCCCTTTGGAAAGAAGCCTGCACGTTGTGCCTTTCAGCTCTAGGGCAAAGTAGCACACCCAGAGCAGAAGTCCTACTTCGGCCAGATCAGGCCTGCAAAGAAACTGCGTTTCACAGGCCTTTGGAAGAGATGTTCCCGGTAGGCTGTAAGAGCACTGTGCAGAGCGAGTTGTTTCTTAGCTTCCCAAAGAGCTGGAAGCAAGATGCTGTGGAGCCCTACTCGCCCTTAGGAAAGAAGCCTGCACGTTGTGCCTTTCAGCTCTAGGGCAAAGTAGCACACCCAGAGCAGAAGTCCTACTTCAGCCAGATCAGGCCTGCAAAGAAACTGCGTTTCACAGGCCTTTGGAAGAGATGTTCCCACTAGGCTGTAAGAGCACTGTGCAGAGCGAGTTGTTTCTTAGCTTCCCAAAGAGCTGGAAGCAAGATGCTGTGGGGCCCAACTCGCCCTTTGGAAAGAAGCCTGCACGTTGTGCCTTTCAGCTCTAGGGCAAAGTAGCACACCCAGAGCAGAAGTCCTACTTCAGCCAGATCAGGCCTGCAACGAAACTGCGTTTCACAGGCCTTTGGAAGACATGTTCCTGGTAGGCTGTAAGAGCACTGTGCAGAGCGAGTTGTTTCTTAGCTTCCCAAAGAGCTGGAAGCAAGATGCTGTGGGGCCCAACTCGCCCTTTGGAAAGAAGCCTGCACGTTGTGCCTTTCAGCTCTAGGGCAAAGTAGCACACCCAGAGCAGAAGTCCTACTTCAGCCAGATCAGGCCTGCAAAGAAACTGCGTTTCACAGGCCTTTGGAAGAGATGTTCCCGGTAGGCTGTAAGAGCACTGTGCAGAGCGAGTTGTTTCTTAGCTTCCCAAAGAGCTGGAAGCAAGATGCTGTGGGGCCCAACTCGCCCTTTGGAAAGAAGCCTGCACGTTGTGCCTTTCATCTCTAGGGCAAAGTAGCACAACCAGAGCAGAAGTCGTACTTCAGCCAGATCAGGCCTGCAAAGAAACTGCGTTTCACAGGCCTTTGGAAGACATGTTCCCGGAAGGCTGTAAGAGCACTGTGCAGAGCGAGTTGTTTCTTAGCTTCCCAAAGAGCTGGAAGCAAGATGCTGTGGGGCCCAACTCGCCCTTTGGAAAGAAGCCTGCACGTTGTGCCTTTCAGCTCTAGGGCAAAGTAGCACACCCAGAGCAGAAGTCCTACTTCAGCCAGATCAGGCCTGCAAAGAAACTGCGTTTCACAGGCCTTTGGAAGAGATGTTCCCGGTAGGCTGTAAGAGCACTGTGCAGAGCGAGTTGTTTCTTAGCTTCCCAAAGAGCTGGAACCAAGATGCTGTGGGGCCCAACTCGCCCTTTGGAAAGAAGCCTGCACGTTGTGCCTTTCAGCTCTAGGGCAAAGTAGCACACCCAGAGCAGAAGTCCTACTTCAGCCAGATCAGGCCTTCAAAGAAACTGCGTTTCACAGGCCTTTGGAAGAGATGTTCCCGGTAGGCTGTAAGAGCACTGTGCAGAGCGAGTTGTTTCTTAGCTTCCCAAAGAGCTGGAAGCAAGATGCTGTGGGTCCCAACTCGCCCTTTGGAAAGAAGCCTGCACGTTGTGCCTTTCAGCTCTAGGGCAAAGTAGCACACCCAGAGCAGAAGTCCTACTTCAGCCAGATCAGGCCTGCAAAGAAACTGCGTTTCACAGGGCTTTGGAGGAGATGTTCCCACTAGGCTGTAAGAGCACTGTGCAGAGCGAGTTGTTTCTTAGCTTCCCAAAGAGCTGGAAGCAAGATGCTGTGGGGCCCATCTCGCCCTTTGGAAAGAAGCCTGCACGTTGTGCCTTTCAGCTCTAGGGCAAAGTAGCACACCCAGAGCAGAAGTCCTACTTCGGCCAGATCAGGCCTGCAAAGAAGCTGCGTTTCACAGGCCTTTGGAAGAGATGTTCCCGGTAGGCTGTAAGAGCACTGTGCAGAGCGAGTTGTTTCTTAGCTTCCCAAAGAGCTGGAAGCAAGATGCTGTGGGGCCCAACTCGCCCTCTGGAAAGAAGCCTGCACGTTGCGCCTTTCAGCTCTAGGGCAAAGTAGCACACCCAGAGCAGAAGTCCTACTTCAGCCAGATCAGGCCTTCAAAGAAACTGCGTTTCACAGGCCTTTGGAAGAGATGTTCCCGGTAGGCTGTAAGAGCACTGTGCAGAGCGAGTTGTTTCTTAGCTTCCCAAAGAGCTGGAAGCAAGATGCTGTGGGGCCCAACTCGCCCTTTGGAAAGAAGCCTGCACGTTGTGCCTTTCAGCTCTAGGGCAAAGTAGCACACCCAGAGCAGAAGTCCTACTTCAGCCAGATCAGGCCTGCAAAGAAACTGCGTTTCACAGGCCTTTGGAAGAGATGTTCCCGGTAGGCTGTAAGAGCACTGTGCAGAGCGAGTTGTTTCTTAGCTTCCCAAAGAGCTGGAAGCAAGATGCTGTGGGGCCCAACTCGCCCTTTGAAAGAAGCCTGCACGTTGTGCCTTTCAGCTCTAGGGCAAAGTAGCACACCCAGAGCAGAAGTCCTACTTCAGCCAGATCAGGCCTGCAAAGAAACTGCGTTTCACAGGCCTTTGGAAGAGATGTTCCCGGTAGGCTGTAAGAGCACTGTGCAGAGCGAGTTGTTTCTTAGCTTCCCAAAGAGCTGGAAGCAAGATGCTGTGGGGCCCAACTCGCCCTTTGGAAAGAAGCCTGCACGTTGTGCCTTTCAGCTCTAGGGCAAAGTAGCACACCCAGAGCAGAAGTCCTACTTCGGCCAGATCAGGCCTGCAAAGAAACTGCGTTTCACAGGCCTTTGGAAGAGATGTTCCCGGTAGGCTGTAAGAGCACTGTGCAGAGCGAGTTGTTTCTTAGCTTCCCAAAGAGCTGGAAGCAAGATGCTGTGGGGCCCAACTCGCCCTTTGGAAAGAAGCCTGCACGTTGTGCCTTTCAGCTCTAGGGCAAAGTAGCACACCCAGAGCAGAAGTCCTACTTCAGCCAGATCAGGCCTGCAAAGAAACTGCGTTTCACAGGCCTTTGGAAGAGATGTTCCCGGTAGGCTGGAAGAGCACTGTGCAGAGCGAGTTGTTTCTTAGCTTCCCAAAGAGCTGGAAGCAAGATGCTGTGGAGCCCTACTCGCCCTTAGGAAAGAAGCCTTCACGTTGTGCCTTTCAGCTCTAGGGCAAAGTAGCACACCCAGAGCAGAAGTCCTACTTCAGCCAGATCAGGCCTGCAAAGAAACTGCGTTTCACAGGCCTTTGGAAGAGATGTTCCCACTAGGCTGTAAGAGCACTGTGCAGAGCGAGTTGTTTCTTAGCTTCCCAAAGAGCTGGAAGCAAGATGCTGTGGGGCCCAACTCGCCCTTTGGAAAGAAGCCTGCACGTTGTGCCTTTCAGCTCTAGGGCAAAGTAGCACACCCAGAGCAGAAGTCCTACTTCAGCCAGATCAGGCCTGCAAAGAAACTGCGTTTCACAGGCCTTTGGAAGAGATGTTCCCGGTAGGCTGTAAGAGCACTGTGCAGAGCGAGTTGTTTCTTAGCTTCCCAAAGAGCTGGAAGCAAGATGCTGTGGGGCCCAACTCGCCCTTTGGAAACAAGCCTGCACGTTGTGCCTTTCAGCTCTAGGGCAAAGTAGCACACCCAGAGCAGAAGTCCTACTTCAGCCAGATCAAGCCTGCAAAGAAACTGCGTTTCACAGGCCTTTGGAAGAGATGTTCCCGGTAGGCTGTAAGAGCACTGTGCAGAGCGAGTTGTTTCTTAGCTTCCCAAAGAGCTGGAACCAAGATGCTGTGGGGCCCAACTCGCCCTTTGGAAAGAAGCCTGCACGTTGTGCCTTTCAGCTCTAGGGCAAAGTAGCACACCCAGAGCAGAAGTCCTACTTCAGCCAGATCAGGCCTGCAAAGAAACTGCGTTTCACAGGCCTTTGGAAGACATGTTCCCGGTAGGCTGTAAGAGCACTGTGCAGAGCGAGTTGTTTCTTAGCTTCCCAAAGAGCTGGAAGCAAGATGCTGTGGGGCCCAACTCGCCCTTTGGAAAGAAGCCTGCACGTTGTGCCTTTCAGCTCTAGGGCAAAGTAGCACACCCAGAGCAGAAGTCCTACTTCAGCCAGATCAGGCCTGCAAAGAAACTGCGTTTCACAGGCCTTTGGAAGAGATGTTCCCGGTAGGCTGTAAGAGCACTGTGCAGAGCGAGTTGTTTCTTAGCTTCCCAAAGAGCTGGAAGCAAGATGCTGTGGGGCCCAACTCGCCCTTTGGAAAGAAGCCTGCACGTTGTGCCTTTCAGCTCTAGGGCAAAGTAGCACAACCAGAGCAGAAGTCCTACTTCAGCCAGATCAGGCCTGCAAAGAAACTGCGTTTCACAGGCCTTTGGAAGACATGTTCCCGGAAGGCTGTAAGAGCACTGTGCAGAGCGAGTTGTTTCTTAGCTTCCCAAAGAGCTGGAAGCAAGATGCTGTGGGGCCCAACTCGCCCTTTGGAAAGAAGCCTGCACGTTGTGCCTTTCAGCTCTAGGGCAAAGTAGCACACCCAGAGCAGAAGTCCTACTTCAGCCAGATCAGGCCTGCAAAGAAACTGCGTTTCACAGGCCTTTGGAAGAGATGTTCCCGGTAGGCTGTAAGAGCACTGTGCAGAGCGAGTTGTTTCTTAGCTTCCCAAAGAGCTGGAACCAAGATGCTGTGGGGCCCAACTCGCCCTTTGGAAAGAAGCCTGCACGTTGTGCCTTTCAGCTCTAGGGCAAAGTAGCACACCCAGAGCAGAAGTCCTACTTCAGCCAGATCAGGCCTGCAAAGAAACTGCGTTTCACAGGCCTTTGGAAGAGATGTTCCCGGTAGGCTGTAAGAGCACTGTGCAGAGCGAGTTGTTTCTTAGCTTGCCAAAGAGCTGGAAGCAAGATGCTGTGGGGCCCAACTCGCCCTTTGGAAAGAAGCCTGCACGTTGTGCCTTTCAGCTCTAGGGCAAAATAGCACACCCAGAGCAGAAGTCCTACTTCAGCCAGATCAGGCCTGCAAAGAAACTGCGTTTCACAGGGCTTTGGAGGAGATGTTCCCACTAGGCTGTAAGAGCACTGTGCAGAGCGAGTTGTTTCTTAGCTTCCCAAAGAGCTGGAAGCAAGATGCTGTGGGGCCCATCTCGCCCTTTGGAAAAAGCCTGCACGTTGTGCCTTTCAGCTCTAGGGCAAAGTAGCACACCCAGAGCAGAAGTCCTACTTCGGCCAGATCAGGCCTGCAAAGAAGCTGCGTTTCACAGGCCATTGGAAGAGATGTTCCCGGTTGTCTGTAAGAGCACTGTGCAGAGCGAGTTGTTTCTTAGATTCCCAAAGAGCTGGAAGCAAGATGCTGTGGGGCCCAACTCGCCCTCTGGAAAGAAGCCTGCACGTTGCGCCTTTCAGCTCTAGGGCAAAGTAGCACACCCAGAGCAGAAGTCCTACTTCAGCCAGATCAGGCCTGCAAAGAAACTGCGTTTCACAGGCCTTTGGAAGAGATGTTCCCGGTAGGCTGTAAGAGCACTGTGCAGAGCGAGTTGTTTCTTAGCTTCCCAAAGAGCTGGAAGCAAGATGCTGTGGGGCCCAACTCGCCCTTTGGAAAGAAGCCTGCACGTTGTGCCTTTCAGCTCTAGGGCAAAGTAGCACACCCAGAGCAGAAGTCCTACTTCAGCCAGATCAGGCCTGCAAAGAAACTGCGTTTCACAGGCCTTTGGAAGAGATGTTCCCGGTAGGCTGTAAGAGCACTGTGCAGAGCGAGTTGTTTCTTAGCTTCCCAAAGAGCTGGAAGCAAGATGCTGTGGGGCCCAACTCGCCCTTTGAAAGAAGCCTGCACGTTGTGCCTTTCAGCTCTAGGGCAAAGTAGCACACCCAGAGCAGAAGTCCTACTTCAGCCAGATCAGGCCTGCAAAGAAACTGCGTTTCACAGGGCTTTGGAGGAGATGTTCCCACTAGGCTGTAAGAGCACTGTGCAGAGCGAGTTGTTTCTTAGCTTCCCAAAGAGCTGGAAGCAAGATGCTGTGGGGCCCATCTCGCCCTTTGGAAAGAAGCCTGCACGTTGTGCCTTTCAGCTCTAGGGCAAAGTAGCACACCCAGAGCAGAAGTCCTACTTCGGCCAGATCAGGCCTGCAAAGAAGCTGCGTTTCACAGGCCTTTGGAAGAGATGTTCCCGGTAGGCTGTAAGAGCACTGTGCAGAGCGAGTTGTTTCTTAGCTTCCCAAAGAGCTGGAAGCAAGATGCTGTGGGGCCCAACTCGCCCTCTGGAAAGAAGCCTGCACGTTGCGCCTTTCAGCTCTAGGGCAAAGTAGCACACCCAGAGCAGAAGTCCTACTTCAGCCAGATCAGGCCTTCAAAGAAACTGCGTTTCACAGGCCTTTGGTAGAGATGTTCCCGGTAGGCTGTAAGAGCACTGTGCAGAGCGAGTTGTTTCTTAGCTTCCCAAAGAGCTGGAAGCAAGATGCTGTGGGGCCCAACTCGCCCTTTGGAAAGAAGCCTGCACGTTGTGCCTTTCAGCTCTAGGGCAAAGTAGCACACCCAGAGCAGAAGTCCTACTTCAGCCAGATCAGGCCTGCAAAGAAACTGCGTTTCACAGGCCTTTGGAAGAGATGTTCCCGGTAGGCTGTAAGAGCACTGTGCAGAGCGAGTTGTTTCTTAGCTTCCCAAAGAGCTGGAAGCAAGATGCTGTGGGGCCCAACTCGCCCTTTGAAAGAAGCCTGCACGTTGTGCCTTTCAGCTCTAGGGCAAAGTAGCACACCCAGAGCAGAAGTCCTACTTCAGCCAGATCAGGCCTGCAAAGAAACTGCGTTTCACAGGCCTTTGGAAGAGATGTTCCCGGTAGGCTGTAAGAGCACTGTGCAGAGCGAGTTGTTTCTTAGCTTCCCAAAGAGCTGGAAGCAAGATGCTGTGGGGCCCAACTCGCCCTTTGGAAAGAAGCCTGCACGTTGTGCCTTTCAGCTCTAGGGCAAAGTAGCACACCCAGAGCAGAAGTCCTACTTCGGCCAGATCAGGCCTGCAAAGAAACTGCGTTTCACAGGCCTTTGGAAGAGATGTTCCCGGTAGGCTGTAAGAGCACTGTGCAGAGCGAGTTGTTTCTTAGCTTCCCAAAGAGCTGGAAGCAAGATGCTGTGGGGCCCAACTCGCCCTTTGGAAAGAAGCCTGCACGTTGTGCCTTTCAGCTCTAGGGCAAAGTAGCACACCCAGAGCAGAAGTCCTACTTCAGCCAGATCAGGCCTGCAAAGAAACTGCGTTTCACAGGCCTTTGGAAGAGATGTTCCCGGTAGGCTGGAAGAGCACTGTGCAGAGCGAGTTGTTTCTTAGCTTCCCAAAGAGCTGGAAGCAAGATGCTGTGGAGCCCTACTCGCCCTTAGGAAAGAAGCCTTCACGTTGTGCCTTTCAGCTCTAGGGCAAAGTAGCACACCCAGAGCAGAAGTCCTACTTCAGCCAGATCAGGCCTGCAAAGAAACTGCGTTTCACAGGCCTTTGGAAGAGATGTTCCCACTAGGCTGTAAGAGCACTGTGCAGAGCGAGTTGTTTCTTAGCTTCCCAAAGAGCTGGAAGCAAGATGCTGTGGGGCCCAACTCGCCCTTTGGAAAGAAGCCTGCACGTTGTGCCTTTCAGCTCTAGGGCAAAGTAGCACACCCAGAGCAGAAGTCCTACTTCAGCCAGATCAGGCCTGCAAAGAAACTGCGTTTCACAGGCCTTTGGAAGAGATGTTCCCGGTAGGCTGTAAGAGCACTGTGCAGAGCGAGTTGTTTCTTAGCTTCCCAAAGAGCTGGAAGCAAGATGCTGTGGGGCCCAACTCGCCCTTTGGAAACAAGCCTGCACGTTGTGCCTTTCAGCTCTAGGGCAAAGTAGCACACCCAGAGCAGAAGTCCTACTTCAGCCAGATCAAGCCTGCAAAGAAACTGCGTTTCACAGGCCTTTGGAAGAGATGTTCCCGGTAGGCTGTAAGAGCACTGTGCAGAGCGAGTTGTTTCTTAGCTTCCCAAAGAGCTGGAAGCAAGATGCTGTGGGGCCCAACTCGCCCTTTGGAAAGAAGCCTGCACGTTGTGCCTTTCAGCTCTAGGGCAAAGTAGCACACCCAGAGCAGAAGTCCTACTTCAGCCAGATCAGGCCTGCAAAGAAACTGCGTTTCACAGGCCTTTGGAAGACATGTTCCCGGTAGGCTGTAAGAGCACTGTGCAGAGCGAGTTGTTTCTTAGCTTCCCAAAGAGCTGGAAGCAAGATGCTGTGGGGCCCAACTCGCCCTTTGGAAAGAAGCCTGCACGTTGTGCCTTTCAGCTCTAGGGCAAAGTAGCACACCCAGAGCAGAAGTCCTACTTCAGCCAGATCAGGCCTGCAAAGAAACTGCGTTTCACAGGCCTTTGGAAGAGATGTTCCCGGTAGGCTGTAAGAGCACTGTGCAGAGCGAGTTGTTTCTTAGCTTCCCAAAGAGCTGGAAGCAAGATGCTGTGGGGCCCAACTCGCCCTTTGGAAAGAAGCCTGCACGTTGTGCCTTTCAGCTCTAGGGCAAAGTAGCACAACCAGAGCAGAAGTCCTACTTCAGCCAGATCAGGCCTGCAAAGAAACTGCGTTTCACAGGCCTTTGGAAGACATGTTCCCGGAAGGCTGTAAGAGCACTGTGCAGAGCGAGTTGTTTCTTAGCTTCCCAAAGAGCTGGAAGCAAGATGCTGTGGGGCCCAACTCGCCCTTTGGAAAGAAGCCTGCACGTTGTGCCTTTCAGCTCTAGGGCAAAGTAGCACACCCAGAGCAGAAGTCCTACTTCAGCCAGATCAGGCCTGCAAAGAAACTGCGTTTCACAGGCCTTTGGAAGAGATGTTCCCGGTAGGCTGTAAGAGCACTGTGCAGAGCGAGTTGTTTCTTAGCTTCCCAAAGAGCTGGAACCAAGATGCTGTGGGGCCCAACTCGCCCTTTGGAAAGAAGCCTGCACGTTGTGCCTTTCAGCTCTAGGGCAAAGTAGCACACCCAGAGCAGAAGTCCTACTTCAGCCAGATCAGGCCTGCAAAGAAACTGCGTTTCACAGGCCTTTGGAAGAGATGTTCCCGGTAGGCTGTAAGAGCACTGTGCAGAGCGAGTTGTTTCTTAGCTTGCCAAAGAGCTGGAAGCAAGATGCTGTGGGGCCCAACTCGCCCTTTGGAAAGAAGCCTGCACGTTGTGCCTTTCAGCTCTAGGGCAAAATAGCACACCCAGAGCAGAAGTCCTACTTCAGCCAGATCAGGCCTGCAAAGAAACTGCGTTTCACAGGGCTTTGGAGGAGATGTTCCCACTAGGCTGTAAGAGCACTGTGCAGAGCGAGTTGTTTCTTAGCTTCCCAAAGAGCTGGAAGCAAGATGCTGTGGGGCCCATCTCGCCCTTTGGAAAGAAGCCTGCACGTTGTGCCTTTCAGCTCTAGGGCAAAGTAGCACACCCAGAGCAGAAGTCCTACTTCGGCCAGATCAGGCCTGCAAAGAAGCTGCGTTTCACAGGCCTTTGGAAGAGATGTTCCCGGTTGTCTGTAAGAGCACTGTGCAGAGCGAGTTGTTTCTTAGCTTCCCAAAGAGCTGGAAGCAAGATGCTGTGGGGCCCAACTCGCCCTCTGGAAAGAAGCCTGCACGTTGCGCCTTTCAGCTCTAGGGCAAAGTAGCACACCCAGAGCAGAAGTCCTACTTCAGCCAGATCAGGCCTGCAAAGAAACTGCGTTTCACAGGCCTTTGGAAGAGATGTTCCCGGTAGGCTGTAAGAGCACTGTGCAGAGCGAGTTGTTTCTTAGCTTCCCAAAGAGCTGGAAGCAAGATGCTGTGGGGCCCAACTCGCCCTTTGGAAAGAAGCCTGCACGTTGTGCCTTTCAGCTCTAGGGCAAAGTAGCACACCCAGAGCAGAAGTCCTACTTCAGCCAGATCAGGCCTGCAAAGAAACTGCGTTTCACAGGCCTTTGGAAGAGATGTTCCCGGTAGGCTGTAAGAGCACTGTGCAGAGCGAGTTGTTTCTTAGCTTCCCAAAGAGCTGGAAGCAAGATGCTGTGGGGCCCAACTCGCCCTTTGAAAGAAGCCTGCACGTTGTGCCTTTCAGCTCTAGGGCAAAGTAGCACACCCAGAGCAGAAGTCCTACTTCAGCCAGATCAGGCCTGCAAAGAAACTGCGTTTCACAGGCCTTTGGAAGAGATGTTCCCGGTAGGCTGTAAGAGCACTGTGCAGAGCGAGTTGTTTCTTAGCTTCCCAAAGAGCTGGAAGCAAGATGCTGTGGGGCCCAACTCGCCCTTTGGAAAGAAGCCTGCACGTTGTGCCTTTCAGCTCTAGGGCAAAGTAGCACACCCAGAGCAGAAGTCCTACTTCGGCCAGATCAGGCCTGCAAAGAAACTGCGTTTCACAGGCCTTTGGAAGAGATGTTCCCGGTAGGCTGTAAGAGCACTGTGCAGAGCGAGTTGTTTCTTAGCTTCCCAAAGAGCTGGAAGCAAGATGCTGTGGGGCCCAACTCGCCCTTTGGAAAGAAGCCTGCACGTTGTGCCTTTCAGCTCTAGGGCAAAGTAGCACACCCAGAGCAGAAGTCCTACTTCAGCCAGATCAGGCCTGCAAAGAAACTGCGTTTCACAGGCCTTTGGAAGAGATGTTCCCGGTAGGCTGTAAGAGCACTGTGCAGAACGAGTTGTTTCTTAGCTTCCCAAAGAGCTGGAAGCAAGATGCTGTGGGGCCCAACTCGCCCTTTGGAAAGAAGCCTGCACGTTGTGCCTTTCAGCTCTAGGGCAAAGTAGCACACCCAGAGCAGAAGTCCTACTTCAGCCAGATCAGGCCTGCAAAGACACTGCGTTTCACTTTCTTTTGGAGGAGATGTTCCCACTAGGCTGTAAGAGCACTGTGCAGAGCGAGTTGTTTCTTAGCTTCCCAAAGAGCTGGAAGCAAGATGCTGTGGGGCCCAACTCGCCCTTTGGAAAGAAGCCTGCACGTTGTGCCTTTCAGCTCTAGGGCAAAGTAGCACACCCAGAGCAGAAGTGCTACTTCAGCCAGATCAGGCCTGCAAAGAAACTGCGTTTCACAGGCCTTTGGAAGAGATGTTCCCGGTAGGCTGTAAGAGCACTGTGCAGAGCGAGTTGTTTCTTAGCTTCCCAAAGAGCTGGAAGCAAGATGCTGTGGGGCCCAACTCGCCCTTTGGAAAGAAGCCTGCACGTTGTGCCTTTCAGCTCTAGGGCAAAGTAGCACACCCAGAGCAGAAGTGCTACTTCAGCCAGATCAGGCCTGCAAAGAAACTGCGTTTCACAGGCCTTTGGAAGAGATTTTCCCGGTAGGCTGTAAGAGCACTGTGCAGAGCGAGTTGATTCTTAGCTTCCCAAAGAGCTGGAAGCAAGATGCTGTGGGGCCCAACTCGCCCTTTGGAAAGAAGCCTGCACGTTGTGCCTTTCAGCTCTAGGGCAAAGTAGCACACCCAGAGCAGAAGTCCTACTTCAGCCAGATCAGCCCTGCAAAGAAACTGCGTTTCACAGGCCTTTGGAAGAGATGTTCCCGGTAGGCTGTAAGAGCACTGTGCAGAGCGAGTTGTTTCTTAGCTTCCCAAAGAGCTGGAAGCCAGATGCTGTGGGGCCCAACTCGCCCTTTGGAAAGAAGCCTGCACGTTGTGCCTTTCAGCTCTAGGGCAAAGTAGCACACCCAGAGCAGAAGTCCTACTTCAGCCAGATCAGGCCTGCAAAGAAACTGCGTTTCACAGGCCTTTGGAAGAGATGTTCCCGGTAGGCTGTAAGAGCACTGTGCAGAGCGAGTTGATTCTTAGCTTCCCAAAGAGCTGGAAGCAAGATGCTGTGGGGCCCAACTCGCCCTTTGGAAAGAAGCCTGCACGTTGTGCCTTTCAGCTCTAGGGCAAAGTAGCACACCCAGAGCAGAAGTCCTACTTCAGCCAGATCAGCCCTGCAAAGAAACTGCGTTTCACAGGCCTTTGGAAGAGATGTTCCCGGTAGGCTGTAAGAGCACTGTGCAGAGCGAGTTGTTTCTTAGCTTCCCAAAGAGCTGGAAGCCAGATGCTGTGGGGCCCAACTCGCCCTTTGGAAAGAAGCCTGCACGTTGTGCCTTTCAGCTCTAGGGCAAAGTAGCACACCCAGAGCAGAAGTCCTACTTCAGCCAGATCAGGCCTGCAAAGAAACTGCGTTTCACAGGCCTTTGGAAGAGATGTTCCCGGTAGGCTGTAAGAGCACTGTGCAGAGCGAGTTGTTTCTTAGCTTGCCAAAGAGCTGGAAGCAAGATGCTGTGGGGCCCAACTCGCCCTTTGGAAAGAAGCCTGCACGTTGTGCCTTTCAGCTCTAGGGCAAAATAGCACACCCAGAGCAGAAGTCCTACTTCAGCCAGATCAGGCCTGCAAAGAAACTGCGTTTCACAGGGCTTTGGAGGAGATGTTCCCACTAGGCTGTAAGAGCACTGTGCAGAGCGAGTTGTTTCTTAGCTTCCCAAAGAGCTGGAAGCAAGATGCTGTGGGGCCCATCTCGCCCTTTGGAAAGAAGCCTGCACGTTGTGCCTTTCAGCTCTAGGGCAAAGTAGCACACCCAGAGCAGAAGTCCTACTTCGGCCAGATCAGGCCTGCAAAGAAGCTGCGTTTCACAGGCCTTTGGAAGAGATGTTCCCGGTTGTCTGTAAGAGCACTGTGCAGAGCGAGTTGTTTCTTAGCTTCCCAAAGAGCTGGAAGCAAGATGCTGTGGGGCCCAACTCGCCCTCTGGAAAGAAGCCTGCACGTTGCGCCTTTCAGCTCTAGGGCAAAGTAGCACACCCAGAGCAGAAGTCCTACTTCAGCCAGATCAGGCCTGCAAAGAAACTGCGTTTCACAGGCCTTTGGAAGAGATGTTCCCGGTAGGCTGTAAGAGCACTGTGCAGAGCGAGTTGTTTCTTAGCTTCCCAAAGAGCTGGAAGCAAGATGCTGTGGGGCCCAACTCGCCCTTTGGAAAGAAGCCTGCACGTTGTGCCTTTCAGCTCTAGGGCAAAGTAGCACACCCAGAGCAGAAGTCCTACTTCAGCCAGATCAGGCCTGCAAAGAAACTGCGTTTCACAGGCCTTTGGAAGAGATGTTCCCGGTAGGCTGTAAGAGCACTGTGCAGAGCGAGTTGTTTCTTAGCTTGCCAAAGAGCTGGAAGCAAGATGCTGTGGGGCCCAACTCGCCCTTTGAAAGAAGCCTGCACGTTGTGCCTTTCAGCTCTAGGGCAAAGTAGCACACCCAGAGCAGAAGTCCTACTTCAGCCAGATCAGGCCTGCAAAGAAACTGCGTTTCACAGGCCTTTGGAAGAGATATTCCCGGTAGGCTGTAAGAGCACTGTGCAGAGCGAGTTGTTTCTTAGCTTCCCAAAGAGCTGGAAGCAAGATGCTGTGGGGCCCAACTCGCCCTTTGGAAAGAAGCCTGCACGTTGTGCCTTTCAGCTCTAGGGCAAAGTAGCACACCCAGAGCAGAAGTCCTACTTCGGCCAGATCAGGCCTGCAAAGAAACTGCGTTTCACAGGCCTTTGGAAGAGATGTTCCCGGTAGGCTGTAAGAGCACTGTGCAGAGCGAGTTGTTTCTTAGCTTCCCAAAGAGCTGGAAGCAAGATGCTGTGGGGCCCAACTCGCCCTTTGGAAAGAAGCCTGCACGTTGTGCCTTTCAGCTCTAGGGCAAAGTAGCACACCCAGAGCAGAAGTCCTACTTCAGCCAGATCAGGCCTGCAAAGAAACTGCGTTTCACAGGCCTTTGGAAGAGATGTTCCCGGTAGGCTGTAAGAGCACTGTGCAGAGCGAGTTGTTTCTTAGCTTCCCAAAGAGCTGGAAGCAAGATGCTGTGGGGCCCAACTCGCCCTTTGGAAAGAAGCCTGCACGTTGTGCCTTTCAGCTCTAGGGCAAAGTAGCACACCCAGAGCAGAAGTCCTACTTCAGCCAGATCAGGCCTGCAAAGACACTGCGTTTCACTTTCTTTTGGAGGAGATGTTCCCACTAGGCTGTAAGAGCACTGTGCAGAGCGAGTTGTTTCTTAGCTTCCCAAAGAGCTGGAAGCAAGATGCTGTGGGGCCCAACTCGCCCTTTGGAAAGAAGCCTGCACGTTGTGCCTTTCAGCTCTAGGGCAAAGTAGCACACCCAGAGCAGAAGTGCTACTTCAGCCAGATCAGGCCTGCAAAGAAACTGCGTTTCACAGGCCTTTGGAAGAGATGTTCCCGGTAGGCTGTAAGAGCACTGTGCAGAGCGAGTTGTTTCTTAGCTTCCCAAAGAGCTGGAAGCAACATGCTGTGGGGCCCAACTCGCCCTTTGGAAAGAAGCCTGCACGTTGTGCCTTTCAGCTCTAGGGCAAAGTAGCACACCCAGAGCAGAAGTGCTACTTCAGCCAGATCAGGCCTGCAAAGAAACTGCGTTTCACAGGCCTTTGGAAGAGATTTTCCCGGTAGGCTGTAAGAGCACTGTGCAGAGCGAGTTGATTCTTAGCTTCCCAAAGAGCTGGAAGCAAGATGCTGTGGGGCCCAACTCGCCCTTTGGAAAGAAGCCTGCACGTTGTGCCTTTCAGCTCTAGGGCAAAGTAGCACACCCAGAGCAGAAGTCCTACTTCAGCCAGATCAGCCCTGCAAAGAAACTGCGTTTCACAGGCCTTTGGAAGAGATGTTCCCGGTAGGCTGTAAGAGCACTGTGCAGAGCGAGTTGTTTCTTAGCTTCCCAAAGAGCTGGAAGCCAGATGCTGTGGGGCCCAACTCGCCCTTTGGAAAGAAGCCTGCACGTTGTGCCTTTCAGCTCTAGGGCAAAGTAGCACACCCAGAGCAGAAGTCCTACTTCAGCCAGATCAGGCCTGCAAAGAAACTGCGTTTCACAGGCCTTTGGAAGAGATGTTCCCGGTAGGCTGTAAGAGCACTGTGCAGAGCGAGTTGTTTCTTAGCTTCCCAAAGAGCTGGAAGCAAGATGCTGTGGGGCCCAACTCGCCCTTTGGAAAGAAGCCTGCACGTTGTGCCTTTCAGCTCTAGGGCAAAGTAGCACACCCAGAGCAGAAGTGCTACTTCAGCCAGATCAGGCCTGAAAAGAAACTGCGTTTCACAGGCCTTTGGAAGAGATGTTCCCGGTAGGCTGTAAGAGCACTGTGCAGAGCGAGTTGTTTCTTAGCTTCCCAAAGAGCTGGAAGCAAGATGCTGTGGGGCCCAACTCGCCCTTTCGAAAGAAGCCTGCACGTTGTGCCTTTCAGCTCTAGGGCAAAGTAGCACACCCAATGCAGAAGTCCTACTTCAGCCAGATCAGGCCTGCAAAGAAACTGCGTTTCACAGGCCTTTGGGAGAGATGTTCCCGGTAGGCTGTAAGAGCACTGTGCAGAGCGAGTTGTTTCTTAGCTTCCCAAAGAGCTGGAAGCAAGATGCTTTGGGGCCCAACTCGCCCTTTGGAAAGAAGCCTGCACGTTGTGCCTTTTCAGCTCTAGGGCAAAGCAGCACACCCAGAGCAGAAGTCCTACTTCAGCCAGATCAGGCCTGCAAAGAAACTGCGTTTCACAGGCCTTTGGGAGAGATGTTCCCGGTAGGCTGTAAGAGCACTGTGCAGAGCGAGTTGTTTCTTAGCTTCCCAAAGAGCTGGAAGCAAGATGCTGTGGGGCCCAACTCGCCCTTGGAAAGAAGCCTGCACGTTGTGCCTTTCAGCTCTAGGGCAAAGTAGCACACCCAGAGCAGAAGTCCTACTTCAGCCAGATCAGGCCTGCAAAGAAACTGCGTTTCTCAGGCCTTTGGAAGAGATGTTCCCGGTAGGCTGTAAGAGCACTGTGCAGAGCGAGTTGTTTCTTAGCTTCCCAAAGAGCTGGAAGCAAGATGCTGTGGGGCCCAACTCGCCCTTTGGAAAGAAGCCTGCACGTTGTGCCTTTCAGCTCTAGGGCAAAGTAGCACACCCAGAGCAGAAGTCCTACTTCAGCCAGATCAGGCCTGCAAAGAAACTGCGTTTCACAGGCCTTTGGAAGAGATGTTCCCGGTAGGCTTTAAGAGCACTGTGCAGAGCGAGTTGTTTCTTAGCTTCCCAAAGAGCTGGAAGCAAGATGCTGTGGGGCCCAACTCGCCCTTTGGAAAGAAGCCTGCACGTTGTGCCTTTCAGCTCTAGGGCAAAGTAGCACACCCAGAGCAGAAGTCCTACTTCAGCCAGATCAGGCCTGCAAAGAAACTGCGTTTCACAGGCCTTTGGAAGAGATGTTCCCGGTAGGCTGTAAGAGCACTGTGCAGAGCGAGTTGTTTCTTAGCTTCCCAAAGAGCTGGAAGCAAGATGCTGTGGGGCCCAACTCGCCCTTTGGAAAGAAGCCTGCACGTTGTGCCTTTCAGCTCTAGGGCAAAGTAGCACACCCAGAGCAGAAGTCCTACTTCAGCCAGATCAGGCCTGCAAAGAAACTGCGTTTCACAGGCCTTTGGAAGAGATGTTCCCGGTAGGCTGTAAGAGCACTGTGCAGAGCGAGTTGTTTCTTAGCTTCCCAAAGAGCTGGAAGCAAGATGCTGTGGGGCCCAACTCGCCCTTTGGAAAGAAGCCTGCACGTTGTGCCTTTCAGCTCTAGGGCAAAGTAGCACACCCAGAGCAGAAGTCCTACTTCAGCCAGATCAGGCCTGCAAAGAAACTGCGTTTCACAGGCCTTTGGAAGAGATGTTCCCGGTAGGCTGTAAGAGCACTGTGCAGAGCGAGTTGTTTCTTAGCTTCCCAAAGAGCTGGAAGCAAGATGCTGTGGGGCCCAACTCGCCCTTTGGAAAGAAGCCTGCACGTTGTGCCTTTCAGCTCTAGGGCAAAGTAGCACACCCAGAGCAGAAGTCCTACTTCAGCCAGATCAGGCCTGCAAAGACACTGCGTTTCACAGGCCTTTGGAGGAGATGTTCCCACTAGGCTGTAAGAGCACTGTGCAGAGCGAGTTGTTTCTTAGCTTCCCAAAGAGCTGGAAGCAAGATGCTGTGGGGCCCAACTCGCCCTTTGGAAAGAAGCCTGCACGTTGTGCCTTTCAGCTCTAGGGCAAAGTAGCACACCCAGAGCAGAAGTCCTACTTCAGCCAGATCAGGCCTGCAAAGAAACTGCGTTTCACAGGCCTTTGGAAGAGATGTTCCCGGTAGGCTGTAAGAGCACTGTGCAGAGCGAGTTGTTTCTTAGCTTCCCAAAGAGCTGGAAGCAAGATGCTGTGGGGCCCAACTCGCCCTTTGGAAAGAAGCCTGCACGTTGTGCCTTTCAGCTCTAGGGCAAAGTAGCACACCCAGAGCAGAAGTCCTACTTCAGCCAGATCATGCCTGCAAAGAAACTGCGTTTCACAGGCCTTTGGAAGAGATGTTCCCACTAGGCTGTAAGAGCACTGTGCAGAGCGAGTTGTTTCTTAGCTTCCCAAAGAGCTGGAAGCAAGATGCTGTGGGGCCCAACTCGCCCTTTGGAAAGAAGCCTGCACGTTGTGCCTTTCAGCTCTAGGGCAAAGTAGCACACCCAGAGCAGAAGTCCTACTTCAGCCAGATCAGGCCTGCAAAGAAACTGCGTTTCACAGGCCTTTGGAAGAGATGTTCCCACTAGGCTGTAAGAGCACTGTGCAGAGCGAGTTGTTTCTTAGCTTCCCAAAGAGCTGGAAGCAGGATTCTGTGGGGCCCAACTCGCCCTCTGGAAAGAAGCCTGCACGTTGTGCCTTTCAGCTCTAGAGCAAAGTAGCACAACCAGAGCAGAAGTCCTACTTCAGCCAGATCAGGCCTGCAAAGAAACTGCGTTTCGCAGGCCTTCGGAGGAGATGTTCCCGGTAGGCTGTAAGAGCACTGTGCAGAGCGAGTTGTTTCTTAGCTTCCCAAAGAGCTGGAAGCAAGATGCTGTGGGGCCCAACTCGCCCTTTGGAAAGAAGCCTGCACGTTGTGCCTTTCAGCTCTACGGCAAAGTAGCACACCCAGAGCAGAAGTGCTACTTCAGCCAGATCAGGCCTGCAAAGAAACTGCGTTTCACAGGCCGTTGGAAGAGATGTTCCCGGTAGGCTGTAAGAGCACTGTGCAGAGCGAGTTGTTTCTTAGCTTCCCAAAGAGCTGGAAGCAAGATGCTGTGGGGCCCAACTCGCCCTTTGGAAAGAAGCCTGCACGTTGTGCCTTTCAGCTCTAGGGCAAAGTAGCACACCCAGAGCAGAAGTCCTACTTCAGCCAGATCAGGCCTGCAAAGAAACTGCGTTTCACAGGCCTTTGGAAGAGATGTTCCCGGTAGGCTGTAAGAGCACTGTGCAGAGCGAGTTGTTTCTTAGCTTCCCAAAGAGCTGGAAGCAAGATGCTGTGGGGCCCAACTCGCCCTTTGGAAAGAAGCCTGCACGTTGTGCCTTTCAGCTCTAGGGCAAAGTAGCACACCCAGAGCAGAAGTCCTACTTCAGCCAGATCAGGCCTGCAAAGAAACTGCGTTTCACAGGCCTTTGGGAGAGATGTTCCCGGTAGGCTGTAAGAGCACTGTGCAGAGCGAGATGTTTCTTAGCTTCCCAAAGAGCTGGAAGCAAGATTCTGTGGGGCACAACTCGCCCTCTGGAAAGAAGCATGCACGTTGTGCCTTTCAGCTCTAGAGCAAAGTAGCACACCCAGAGCAGAAGTCCTACTTCAGCCAGATCAGGCCTGCAAAGAAACTGCGTTTCACAGGCCTTTGGAGGAGATGTTCCCGGTAGGCTGTAAGAGCACTGTGCAGAGCGAGTTGTTACTTAGCTTCCCAAAGAGCTGGAAGCAAGATGCTGTGGGGCCCAACTCGCCCTTTGGAAAGAAGCCTGCACGTTGTGCCTTTCAGCTCTAGGGCAAAGTAGCACACCCAGAGCAGAAGTGCTACTTCAGCCAGATCAGGCCTGCAAAGAAACTGCGTTTCACAGGCCGTTGGAAGAGATGTTCCCGGTAGGCTGTAAGAGCACTGTGCAGAGCGAGTTGTTTCTTAGCTTCCCAAAGAGCTGGAAGCAAGATGCTGTGGGGCCCAACTCGCCCTTTGGAAAGAAGCCTGCACGTTGTGCCTTTCAGCTCTAGGGCAAAGTAGCACACCCAGAGCAGAAGTCCTACTTCAGCCAGATCAGGCCTGCAAAGAAACTGCGTTTCACAGGCCTTTGGAAGAGATTTTCCCGGTAGGCTGTAAGAGCACTGTGCAGAGCGAGTTGATTCTTAGCTTCCCAAAGAGCTGGAAGCAAGATTCTGTGGGGCCCAACTCGCCCTCTGGAAAGAAGCCTGCACGTTGTGCCTTTCAGCTCTAGGGCAAAGTAGCACACCCAGAGCAGAAGTCCTACTTCAGCCAGATCAGGCCTGCAAAGAAACTGCGTTTCACAGGCCTTTGGAAGAGATGTTCCCGGTAGGCTGTAAGAGCACTGTGCAGAGCGAGTTGTTTCTTAGCTTCCCAAAGAGCTGGAAGCAAGATGCTGTGGGGCCCAACTCGCCCTTTGGAAAGAAGCCTGCACGTTGTGCCTTTCAGCTCTAGGGCAAAGTAGCACTCCCTGAGCAGAAGTGCTACTTCAGCCAGATCACGCCTGCAAAGAAACTGCGTTTCACAGGCCTTTGGAAGAGATGTTCCCGGTAGGCTGTAAGAGCACTGTGCAGAGCGAGTTGTTTCTTAGCTTCCCAAAGAGCTGGAAGCAAGATGCTGTGGGGCCCAACTCGCCCTTTGGAAAGAAGCCTGCACGTGGTGCCTTTCAGCTCTAGGGCAAAGTAGCACACCCAGAGCAGAAGTCCTACTTCAGCCAGATCAGGCCTGCAAAGAAACTGCGTTTCACAGGCCTTTGGAAGAGATGTTCCCGGTAGGCTGTAAGAGCACTGTGCAGAGCGAGTTGTTTCTTAGCTTCCCAAAGAGCTGGAAGCAAGATGCTGTGGGGCCCAACTCGCCCTTTGGAAAGAAGCCTGCACGTTGTGCCTTTCAGCTCTAGGGCAAAGTAGCACACCCAGAGCAGAAGTCCTACTTCAGCCAGATCAGGCCTGCAAAGAAACTGCGTTTCACAGGCCTTTGGAAGAGATGTTCCCGGTAGGCTGTAAGAGCACTGTGCAGAGCGAGTTGTTTCTTAGCTTCCCAAAGAGCTGGAAGCAAGATGCTGTGGGGCCCAACTCGCCCTTTGGAAAGAAGCCTGCACGTTGTGCCTTTCAGCTCTAGGGCAAAGTAGCACACCCAGAGCAGAAGTCCTACTTCAGCCAGATCAGGACTGCAAAGAAACTGCGTTTCACAGGCCTTTGGGAGAGATGTTCCCGGTAGGCTGTAAGAGCACTGTGCAGAGCGAGTTGTTTCTTAGCTTCCCAAAGAGCTGGAAGCAAGATGCTGTGGGGCCCAACTCGCCCTTTGGAAAGAAGCCTGCACGTTGTGCCTTTCAGCTCTAGGGCAAAGTAGCACACCCAGAGCAGAAGTCCTACTTCAGCCAGATCAGGCCTGCAAAGAAACTGCGTTTCACAGGCCTTTGGAAGAGATGTTCCCGGTAGGCTGTAAGAGCACTGTGCAGAGCGAGTTGTTTCTTAGCTTCCCAAAGAGCTGGAAGCAAGATGCTGTGGGGCCCAACTCGCCCTTTGGAAAAAAGACTGCACGTTGTGCCTTTCAGCTCTAGGGCAAAGTAGCACACCCAGAGCAGAAGTCCTACTTCAGCCAGATCAGGCCTGCAAAGAAACTGCGTTTCACAGGCCTTTGGAAGAGATGTTCCCACTAGGCTGTAAGAGCACTGTGCAGAGCGAGTTGTTTCTTAGCTTCCCAAAGAGCTGGAAGCAAGATGCTGTGGGGCCCAACTCGCCCTTTGGAAAGAAGCCTGCACGTTGTGCCTTTCAGCTCTAGGGCAAAGTAGCACACCCAGAGCAGAAGTCCTACTTCAGCCAGATCAGGCCTGCAAAGAAACTGCGTTTCACAGGCCTTTGGAAGAGATGTTCCCGGTAGGCTGTAAGAGCACTGTGCAGAGCGAGTTGTTTCTTAGCTTCCCAAAGAGCTGGAAGCAAGATGCTGTGGGGCCCAACTCGCCCTTTGGAAAGAAGCCTGCACGTTGTGCCTTTCAGCTCTAGGGCAAAGTAGCACACCCAGAGCAGAAGTCCTACTTCAGCCAGATCAGGCCTGCAAAGAAACTGCGTTTCACAGGCCTTTGGAAGAGATGTTCCCACTAGGCTGTAAGAGCACTGTGCAGAGCGAGTTGTTTCTTAGCTTCCCAAAGAGCTGGAAGCAAGATGCTGTGGGGCCCAACTCGCCCTTTGGAAAGAAGCCTGCACGTTGTGCCTTTCAGCTCTAGGGCAAAGTAGCACACCCAGAGCAGAAGTCCTACTTCAGCCAGATCAGGCCTGCAAAGAAACTGCGTTTCACAGGCCATTGGAAGAGATGTTCCCACTAGGCTCTAAGAGCACTGTGCAGAGCGAGTTGTTTCTTAGCTTCCCAAAGAGCTGGAAGCAAGATGCTGTGGGGCCCAACTCACCCTTTGGAAAGAAGCCTGCACGTTGTGCCTTTCAGCTCTAGGGCAAAGTAGCACACCCAGAGCAGAAGTCCTACTTCAGCCAGATCAGGCCTGCAAAGAAACTGCGTTTCACAGGCCTTTGGAAGAGATGTTCCCACTAGGCTGTAAGAGCACTGTGCAGAGCGAGTTGTTTCTTAGCTTCCCAAAGAGCTGGAAGAAAGATTCTGTGGGGCCCAACTCGCCCTCTGGAAAGAAGCCTGCACGTTGTGCCTTTCAGCTTTAGAGCAAAGTAGCACACCCAGAGCAGAAGTCCTACTTCAGCCAGATCAGGCCTGCAAAGAAACTGCGTTTCACAGGCCTTTGGAGGAGATGTTCCCGGTAGGCTGTAAGAGCACTGTGCAGAGCGAGTTGTTTCTTAGCTTCCCAAAGAGCTGGAAGCAAGATGCTGTGGGGCCCAACTCGCCTTTGGAAAGAAGCCTGCACGTTGTGCCTTTCAGCTCTAGGGCAAAGTAGCACACCCAGAGCAGAAGTGCTACTTCAGCCAGATCAGGCCTGCAAAGAAACTGCGTTTCACAGGCCGTTGGAAGAGATGTTCCCGGTAGGCTGTAAGAGCACTGTGCAGAGCGAGTTGTTTCTTAGCTTCCCAAAGAGCTGGAAGCAAGATGCTGTGGGGCCCAACTCGCCCTTTGGAAAGAAGCCTGCACGTTGTGCCTTTCAGCTCTAGGGCAAAGTAGCACACCCAGAGCAGAAGTCCTACTTCAGCCAGATCAGGCCTGCAAAGAAACTGCGTTTCACAGGCCTTTGGAAGAGATTTTCCCGGTAGGCTGTAAGAGCACTGTGCAGAGCGAGTTGATTCTTAGCTTCCCAAAGAGCTGGAAGCAAGATGCTGTGGGGCCCAACTCGCCCTTTGGAAAGAAGCCTGCACGTTGTGCCTGTCAGCTCTAGGGCAAAGTAGCACACCCAGAGCAGAAGTCCTACTTCAGCCAGATCAGGCCTGCAAAGAAACTGCGTTTCACAGGCCTTTGGAAGAGATGTTCCCGGTAGGCTGTAAGAGCACTGTGCAGAGCGAGTTGTTTCTTAGCTTCCCAAAGAGCTGGAAGCAAGATGCTGTGGGGCCCAACTCGCCCTTTGGAAAGAAGCCTGCACGTTGTGCCTTTCAGCTCTAGGGCAAAGTAGCACACCCAGAGCAGAAGTCCTACTTCAGCCATATCAGGCCTGCAAAGAAACTGCGTTTCACAGGCCTTTGGAAGAGATGTTCCCGGTAGGCTGTAAGAGCACTGTGCAGAGCGAGTTGTTTCTTAGCTTCCCAAAGAGCTGGAAGCAAGATGCTGTGGGGCCCAACTCGCCCTTTGGAAAGAAGCCTGCACGTTGTGCCTTTCAGCTCTAGGGCAAAGTAGCACACCCAGAGCAGAAGTCCTACTTCGGCCAGATCAGGCCTGCAAAGAAACTGCGTTTCACAGGCCTTTGGAAGAGATGTTCCCGGTAGGCTGTAAGAGCACTGTGCAGAGCGAGTTGTTTCTTAGCTTCCCAAAGAGCTGGAAGCAAGATGCTGTGGGGCCCAACTCGCCCTTTGGAAAGAAGCCTGCACGTTGTGCCTTTCAGCTCTAGGGCAAAGTAGCACACCCAGAGCAGAAGTCCTACTTCAGCCAGATCAGGCCTGCAAAGAAACTGCGTTTCACAGGCCTTTGGAAGAGATGTTCCCGGTAGGCTGTAAGAGCACTGTGCAGAGCGAGTTGTTTCTTAGCTTCCCAAAGAGCTGGAAGCAAGATGCTGTGGAGCCCTATCCGCCCTTAGGAAAGAAGCCTGCACGTTGTGCCTTTCAGCTCTAGGGCAAAGTAGCACACCCAGAGCAGAAGTCCTACTTCAGCCAGATCAGGCCTGCAAAGAAACTGCGTTTCACAGGCCTTTGGAAGAGATGTTCCCACTAGGCTGTAAGAGCACTGTGCAGAGCGAGTTGTTTCTTAGCTTCCCAAAGAGCTGGAAGCAAGATGCTGTGGGGCCCAACTCACCCTTTGGAAAGAAGCCTGCACGTTGTGCCTTTCAGCTCTAGGGCAAAGTAGCACACCCAGAGCAGAAGTCCTACTTCAGCCAGATCAGGCCTGCAAATAAACTGCGTTTCACAGGCCTTTGGAAGAGATGTTCCCGGTAGGCTGTAAGAGCACTGTGCAGAGCGAGTTGTTTCTTAGCTTCCCAAAGAGCTGGAAGCAAGATGCTGTGGGGCCCAACTCGCCCTTTGGAAAGAAGCCTGCACGTTGTGCCTTTCAGCTCTAGGGCAAAGTAGCACACCCAGAGCAGAAGTCCTACTTCGGCCAGATCAGGCATGCAAAGAAACTGCGTTTCACAGGCCTCTGGAAGACATGTTCCCGGTAGGCTGTAAGAGCACTGTGCAGAGCGAGTTGTTTCTTAGCTTCCCAAAGAGCTGGAAGCAAGATGCTGTGGGGCCCAACTCGCCCTTTGGAAAGAAGCCTGCACGTTGTGCCTTTCAGCTCTAGGGCAAAGTAGCACACCCAGAGCAGAAGTCCTACTTCAGCCAGATCAGGCCTGCAAAGAAACTGCGTTTCACAGGCCTTTGGAAGAGGTGTTCCCGGTAGGCTGTAAGAGCACTGTGCAGAGCGAGTTGTTTCTTAGCTTCCCAAAGAGCTGGAAGCAAGATGCTGTGGGGCCCAACTCGCCCTTTGGAAAGAAGCCTGCACGTTGTGCCTTTCAGCTCTAGGGCAAAGTAGCACACCCAGAGCAGAAGTCCTACTTCAGCCAGATCAGGCCTGCAAAGAAACTGCGTTTCACAGGCCTTTGGAAGAGATGTTCCCGGTAGGCTGTAAGAGCACTGTGCAGAGCGAGTTGTTTCTTAGCTTCCCAAAGAGCTGGAAGCAAGATGCTGTGGGGCCCAACTCGCCCTTTGAAAGAAGCCTGCACGTTGTGCCTTTCAGCTGTAGGGCAAAGTAGCACACCCAGAGCAGAAGTCCTACTTCAGCCAGATCAGGCCTGCAAAGAAACTGCGTTTCACAGGCTTTTGGAAGAGATGTTCCCGGTAGGCTGTAAGAGCACTGTGCAGAGCGAGTTGTTTCTTAGCTTCCCAAAGAGCTGGAAGCAAGATGCTGTGGGGCCCAACTCGCCCTTTGGAAAGAAGCCTGCACGTTGTGCCTTTCAGCTCTAGGGCAAAGTAGCACACCCAGAGCAGAAGTCCTACTTCGGCCAGATCAGGCCTGAAAAGAAACTGCGTTTCACAGGCCTTTGGAAGAGATGTTCCCGGTAGGCTGTAAGAGCACTGTGCAGAGCGAGTTGTTTCTTAGCTTCCCAAAGAGCTGGAAGCAAGATGCTGTGGGGCCCAACTCGCCCTTTGGAAAGAAGCCTGCACGTTGTGCCTTTCAGCTCTAGGGCAAAGTAGCACACCCAGAGCAGAAGTCCTACTTCAGCCAGATCAGGCCTGCAAAGAAACTGCGTTTCACAGGCCTTTGGAAGAGATGTTCCCGGTAGGCTGTAAGAGCACTGTGCAGAGCGAGTTGTTTCTTAGCTTCCCAAAGAGCTGGAAGCAAGATGCTGTGGAGCCCTACTCGCCCTTAGGAAAGAAGCCTGCACGTTGTGCCTTTCAGCTCTAGGGCAAAGTAGCACACCCAGAGCAGAAGTCCTACTTCAGCCAGATCAGGCCTGCAAAGAAACTGCGTTTCACAGGCCTTTGGAAGAGATGTTCCCGGTAGGCTGTAAGAGCACTGTGCAGAGCGAGTTGTTTCTTAGCTTCCCAAAGAGCTGGAAGCAAGATGCTGTGGGGCCCAACTCGCCCTTTGGAAAGAAGCCTGCACGTTGTGCCTTTCAGCTCTAGGGCAAAGTAGCACACCCAGAGCAGAAGTCCTACTTCAGCCAGATCAGGCCTGCAAAGAAACTGCGTTTCTCAGGCCGTTGGAAGAGATTTTCCCGGTAGGCTGTAAGAGCACTGTGCAGAGCGAGTTGATTCTTAGCTTCCCAAAGAGCTGGAAGCAAGATGCTGTGTGGCCCAACTCGCCCTTTGGAAAGAAGCCTGCACGTTGTGCCTTTCAGCTCTAGGGCAAAGTAGCACACCCAGAGCAGAAGTCCTACTTCAGCCAGATCAGGCCTGCAAAGAAACTGCGTTTCACAGGCCTTTGGAAGAGATGTTCCCGGTAGGCTGTAAGAGCACTGTGCAGAGCGAGTTGTTTCTTAGATTCCCAAAGAGCTGGAAGCAAGATGCTGTGGGGCCCAACTCGCCATTTGGAAAGAAGCCTGCACGTTGTGCCTTTCAGCTCTAGGGCAAAGTAGCACACCCAGAGCAGAAGTCCTACTTCAGCCAGATCAAGCCTGCAAAGAAACTGCGTTTCACAGGCCTTTGGAAGAGATGTTCCCGGTAGGCTGTAAGAGCACTGTGCAGAGCGAGTTGTTTCTTAGCTTCCCAAAGAGCTGGAAGCAAGATGCTGTGGGGCCCAACTCGCCCTTTGGAAAGAAGCCTGCACGTTGTGCCTTTCAGCTCTAGGGCAAAGTAGCACACCCAGAGCAGAAGTCCTACTTCAGCCAGATCAGGCCTGCAAAGAAACTGCGTTTCACAGGCCTTTGGAAGAGGTGTTCCCGGTAGGCTGTAAGAGCACTGTGCAGAGCGAGTTGTTTCTTAGCTTCCCAAAGAGCTGGAAGCAAGATGCTGTGGGGCCCAACTCGCCCTTTGGAAAGAAGCCTGCACGTTGTGCCTTTCAGCTCTAGGGCAAAGTAGCACACCCAGAGCAGAAGTCCTACTTCAGCCAGATCAGGCCTGCAAAGAAACTGCGTTTCACAGGCCTTTGGAAGAGATGTTCCCGGTAGGCTGTAAGAGCACTGTGCAGAGCGAGTTGTTTCTTAGCTTCCCAAAGAGCTGGAAGCAAGATGCTGTGGGGCCCAACTCGCCCTTTGAAAGAAGCCTGCACGTTGTGCCTTTCAGCTCTAGGGCAAAGTAGCACACCCAGAGCAGAAGTCCTACTTCAGCCAGATCAGGCCTGCAAAGAAACTGCGTTTCACAGGCCTTTGGAAGAGATGTTCCCGGTAGGCTGTAAGAGCACTGTGCAGAGCGAGTTGTTTCTTAGCTTCCCAAAGAGCTGGAAGCAAGATGCTGTGGGGCCCAACTCGCCCTTTGGAAAGAAGCCTGCACGTTGTGCCTTTCAGCTCTAGGGCAAAGTAGCACACCCAGAGCAGAAGTCCTACTTCGGCCAGATCAGGCCTGAAAAGAAACTGCGTTTCACAGGCCTTTGGAAGAGATGTTCCCGGTAGGCTGTAAGAGCACTGTGCAGAGCGAGTTGTTTCTTAGCTTCCCAAAGAGCTGGAAGCAAGATGCTGTGGGGCCCAACTCGCCCTTTGGAAAGAAGCCTGCACGTTGTGCCTTTCAGCTCTAGGGCAAAGTAGCACACCCAGAGCAGAAGTCCTACTTCAGCCAGATCAGGCCTGCAAAGAAACTGCGTTTCACAGGCCTTTGGAAGAGATGTTCCCGGTAGGCTGTAAGAGCACTGTGCAGAGCGAGTTGTTTCTTAGCTTCCCAAAGAGCTGGAAGCAAGATGCTGTGGAGCCCTACTCGCCCTTAGGAAAGAAGCCTGCACGTTGTGCCTTTCAGCTCTAGGGCAAAGTAGCACACCCAGAGCAGAAGTCCTACTTCAGCCAGATCAGGCCTGCAAAGAAACTGCGTTTCACAGGCCTTTGGAAGAGATGTTCCCACTAGGCTGTAAGAGCACTGTGCAGAGCGAGTTGTTTCTTAGCTTCCCAAAGAGCTGGAAGCAAGATGCTGTGGGGCCCAACTCGCCCTTTGGAAAGAAGCCTGCACGTTGTGCCTTTCAGCTCTAGGGCAAAGTAGCACACCCAGAGCAGAAGTCCTACTTCAGCCAGATCAGGCCTGCAAAGAAACTGCGTTTCTCAGGCCGTTGGAAGAGATTTTCCCGGTAGGCTGTAAGAGCACTGTGCAGAGCGAGTTGATTCTTAGCTTCCCAAAGAGCTGGAAGCAAGATGCTGTGTGGCCCAACTCGCCCTTTGGAAAGAAGCCTGCACGTTGTGCCTTTCAGCTCTAGGGCAAAGTAGCACACCCAGAGCAGAAGTCCTACTTCAGCCAGATCAGGCCTGCAAAGAAACTGCGTTTCACAGGCCTTTGGAAGAGATGTTCCCGGTAGGCTGTAAGAGCACTGTGCAGAGCGAGTTGTTTCTTAGATTCCCAAAGAGCTGGAAGCAAGATGCTGTGGGGCCCAACTCGCCATTTGGAAAGAAGCCTGCACGTTGTGCCTTTCAGCTCTAGGGCAAAGTAGCACACCCAGAGCAGAAGTCCTACTTCAGCCAGATCAAGCCTGCAAAGAAACTGCGTTTCACAGGCCTTTGGAAGAGATGTTCCCGGTAGGCTGTAAGAGCACTGTGCAGAGCGAGTTGTTTCTTAGCTTCCCAAAGAGCTGGAAGCAAGATGCTGTGGGGCCCAACTCGCCCTTTGGAAAGAAGCCTGCACGTTGTGCCTTTCAGCTCTAGGGCAAAGTAGCACACCCAGAGCAGAAGTCCTACTTCAGCCAGATCAGGCCTGCAAAGAAACTGCGTTTCACAGGCCTTTGGAAGACATGTTCCCGGTAGGCTGTAAGAGCACTGTGCAGAGCGAGTTGTTTCTTAGCTTCCCAAAGAGCTGGAAGCAAGATGCTGTGGGGCCCAACTCGCCCTTTGGAAAGAAGCCTGCACGTTGTGCCTTTCAGCTCTAGGGCAAAGTAGCACACCCAGAGCAGAAGTCCTACTTCAGCCAGATCAGGCCTGCAAAGAAACTGCGTTTCACAGGCCTTTGGAAGAGATGTTCCCGGTAGGCTGTAAGAGCACTGTGCAGAGCGAGTTGTTTCTTAGCTTCCCAAAGAGCTGGAAGCAAGATGCTGTGGGGCCCAACTCGCCCTTTGGAAAGAAGCCTGCACGTTGTGCCTTTCATCTCTAGGGCAAAGTAGCACAACCAGAGCAGAAGTCGTACTTCAGCCAGATCAGGCCTGCAAAGAAACTGCGTTTCACAGGCCTTTGGAAGACATGTTCCCGGAAGGCTGTAAGAGCACTGTGCAGAGCGAGTTGTTTCTTAGCTTCCCAAAGAGCTGGAAGCAAGATGCTGTGGGGCCCAACTCGCCCTTTGGAAAGAAGCCTGCACGTTGTGCCTTTCAGCTCTAGGGCAAAGTAGCACACCCAGAGCAGAAGTCCTACTTCAGCCAGATCAGGCCTGCAAAGAAACTGCGTTTCACAGGCCTTTGGAAGAGATGTTCCCGGTAGGCTGTAAGAGCACTGTGCAGAGCGAGTTGTTTCTTAGCTTCCCAAAGAGCTGGAACCAAGATGCTGTGGGGCCCAACTCGCCCTTTGGAAAGAAGCCTGCACGTTGTGCCTTTCAGCTCTAGGGCAAAGTAGCACACCCAGAGCAGAAGTCCTACTTCAGCCAGATCAGGCCTTCAAAGAAACTGCGTTTCACAGGCCTTTGGAAGAGATGTTCCCGGTAGGCTGTAAGAGCACTGTGCAGAGCGAGTTGTTTCTTAGCTTCCCAAAGAGCTGGAAGCAAGATGCTGTGGGTCCCAACTCGCCCTTTGGAAAGAAGCCTGCACGTTGTGCCTTTCAGCTCTAGGGCAAAGTAGCACACCCAGAGCAGAAGTCCTACTTCAGCCAGATCAGGCCTGCAAAGAAACTGCGTTTCACAGGGCTTTGGAGGAGATGTTCCCACTAGGCTGTAAGAGCACTGTGCAGAGCGAGTTGTTTCTTAGCTTCCCAAAGAGCTGGAAGCAAGATGCTGTGGGGCCCATCTCGCCCTTTGGAAAGAAGCCTGCACGTTGTGCCTTTCAGCTCTAGGGCAAAGTAGCACACCCAGAGCAGAAGTCCTACTTCGGCCAGATCAGGCCTGCAAAGAAGCTGCGTTTCACAGGCCTTTGGAAGAGATGTTCCCGGTAGGCTGTAAGAGCACTGTGCAGAGCGAGTTGTTTCTTAGCTTCCCAAAGAGCTGGAAGCAACATGCTGTGGGGCCCAACTCGCCCTCTGGAAAGAAGCCTGCACGTTGCGCCTTTCAGCTCTAGGGCAAAGTAGCACACCCAGAGCAGAAGTCCTACTTCAGCCAGATCAGGCCTTCAAAGAAACTGCGTTTCACAGGCCTTTGGAAGAGATGTTCCCGGTAGGCTGTAAGAGCACTGTGCAGAGCGAGTTGTTTCTTAGCTTCCCAAAGAGCTGGAAGCAAGATGCTGTGGGGCCCAACTCGCCCTTTGGAAAGAAGCCTGCACGTTGTGCCTTTCAGCTCACGGGCAAAGTAGCACACCCAGAGCAGAAGTCCTACTTCAGCCAGATCAGGCCTGCAAAGAAACTGCGTTTCACAGGCCTTTGGAAGAGATGTTCCCGGTAGGCTGTAAGAGCACTGTGCAGAGCGAGTTGTTTCTTAGCTTCCCAAAGAGCTGGAAGCAAGATGCTGTGGGGCCCAACTCGCCCTTTGAAAGAAGACTGCACGTTGTGCCTTTCAGCTCTAGGGCAAAGTAGCACACCCAGAGCAGAAGTCCTACTTCAGCCAGATCA